>NC_132976.1:4982500-5582500 GCF_047496725.1 Anoplolepis gracilipes | reverse complement strand
TTTTAGATCGTGGATCACGATACGTGGATTTACACTTCGCGGCGCGTCGCGTACGTAAACACGAAAATCGATAAAACGAGCGGTAGCGAAGATGAAGCGAGGCAAGCGCTCGAAAATCGATAAAAGGTATCGGGAATATCGGAAGGAACGCTCGAGCGAAATATTGGGAGCGAAGCGGGGAGGTAAACGAGAAATAAAGGATATCGCAGAAAGGAAGATAGCGTATTCGTTACTCGCCGGGAGACGATTTTCGAAACTGTGAAAATCGGTTTTTTCCTTGTTCTTTCGTAAAACTTTCTTGAAGGAAATCTTTTTTCAGTTCAATAAAAGAGAGAGCTTCAATTTTCAACAAAGAATTGATTTCGATTCAGTGTTATTATTAATTCGTACTTTTAATAGATCGAAATTATATGTATATGAGAGGATTTAAAACTCGCACAATCAACCGCTCAATAATTATTTACAAAGTTATTGTACATTAAATAAGTATTATAAAAAAAGAGAAATACACAAAACAACACAAATATCCGCGACTATTGAATTTCAGCATAATAGATTAATATTAGAAACGATGCATCGGTTTGGATATGAAGGAAAGAGGAATATCCCGGAATTGGATCGCCACGGCCTGGCGATTTTCATACAACGGTTCTATAACGTACGCTTTATATGAGATCGTAAAAGACATTTTCGAATGGAACGCTCCGCAGAAGACGTCCGAGCATTAAGATATTATTCACGGTGTTCGAGCCCGGGTCGTGGATTACCATGTACTCGTTTATAGGATATTCCGGTGCGGGTGAGTTCAAAAATCGATAAAGAGTGCCAGGAACATTGGAAGGGTTGCTGAAACGAGAGCGTAGAGAAAACGATAGTCCAAAAGACCGCACATAGAGGGAAAAGATCACCGCACAAAAGAGACGGCGTATTCATATTTCCACACATATTTGCATCACATCGACCATCGGCGATGGTCGATGTGATGCAAAATTTCTATGATTCAATATAACTCAAATAAATTTTCGTGATACTTTTCTTCTCCGTCGAAAATTATTAATACATGTAAATGTAATATAGATAAAGAAATGAAAATTAATGCAATTATTAATTGTGAATAGTTTTCTCTAATTAAGTATTAAAGCGAAAATAAGAGAACCTCAAATTAAAATTGAATGAAAATATATATATGTAATCGAAATTAATGCAATTAATAGCTATTTCTTCTGATCGAATTAAGTAAAAATAAGAAAATTTCAATTCGGAGATTGCAAGAGATCCGACATTAGTATATTTATGTTTTGAGAAAACGGAGCACAATGAATATCGACAACGCGCCAGGGACTGTCGAATGAGGATAGGCAAACGCGTTGGTGGAAACGGCCGTGTCTTTCCGAGAGAAGGGCAGCAGAGAATGAAGAAGTGGATATGAAGTGCGAGAAGAGAGAGAAAGAGAGAGAAGATGAGGAAAGAAAATAAGAGTGAGAAAGAGGGAAGTATAGCCCAGGGGGCAAGAATGGCGTGAAGGGGGGACGGGAAGTAGCACGCATTTCCACCATTTATACACACGTCGGGGGCACGGCGGTGGCGGCGGCTATCTCGTCGATATTTCGGTTTTCCCTATTCCGGGGTCTCTGCCCTCTTCCACCAATCCTCCCCCTTCTCCCCTCGCTCTTCCTCGCCTGCCTGCCTGCCTGCCTATGCTACTACCCCTGGTGAAACGGCTCGACGGGCTCTCGCCGTTGTACTTTCGGACAGGGCTTAATCACCGTAGAGGGTTCTCCGCCGTATTTGCTGCTGACGAGAAAGGATCCGGTCTTTATCTCGCGCAGCGCACGTTGCCGCCATTGCCGAAATTATTCCGCTCCGCCCTTCCGGCGATTCCGTTAATTCTGTTGTGGAATTACGACGACGGCGATGTGCGCGCGCGGTTGCAGAATTGGTCGTGAGAAGCGACCTCCTTGACCTCACTCTCGGACATTCGGTAATTAACCCTTCGCACTCATCTGCGTCTCTCTATTCGCAGCGATGTGAAGAAGGTTGCCACAGTCACGTGCAATCCTAATCCACCGTGTTTATAGTCGGATAAATTCAAATAGGTACAGTCATTGTCAGAATCTCTACATGCAATCTTATTTATATTCATCTCAAATCTACGTATCTCTTAAAAGTAAAAATCAAATGAAAGAAAAACTCTTTCTTTTTTTTAATAATTTATTTATATTGCAGATTATCTAATTGAAGGAGATCACTTGTCCAATTTTCAAGTTTTTATAAAGAAATTTAATTAAAAAAAGAAATATATACATATGTAATTATTGCGAATAATTCGCATTTTCTTTTTCTAAATTGATTATTGTCTTTGAAAATTTGTTCGCGTCGGAAATTTCCGCGATTCTTCCGCACAAATCGAGAATTTTGATCCGACAATTCGCGAAATGAACGTGACAGCAGTCGCATGCACGTTTCCAATAGAACTCCTCCCCTTACACACGTATATATTTTCTTCTTTTGCGGAAGTTTCTCTTGCGCTGTAATTATCTCTGCCCTGTCCTTTATGCGATAGAAGCACGCCGCATCGACCGCCGCCGATCGAAGAAGTGCGTGAATGTGTGTATGCTCCGCAACGGCATATTTATCACTTTCGGATACGTGCTGCCTGTGACGTTTACAAACACACAACAAACCCCGTCCGTGTACCCCATCTCTTTCCCAACTCGCTCCGTCATTTCTTTCATCTCTGCTCTGAGAATCTGGGGTAAAAAGTTACACTGAGCTTGATACGCACAGAGGCATGTGTGACATATAATTAAGAGAGAAAATATCAAGAGTGTTGAATATAATTATAGAAACAAAGTATCGACCATGTTCTCCCTTGATTGATTTGATTAAACGTAAATATAATTATTTGCGTTAATTATTTGTATAATTATTTGTATTTAAATTCATATTTAATTGATCGAATATATATCGTAAAAATTAATAGAAAGAATAAAACAGATATAATAAAGTTTAATATCGCGAAAAATTTCATAAATTTTTAATTATTATGGTTAAAAATGATATTTACAATGTTTATGCAGTTTTTAATACTAGAATTTGTTCTTATATTCGCATTTGTTTGGTTTCTTTTTTCATTCGCTCGCCTTTCGCGGTGATTTCAAACGTGATGCGCAATTTCAGCCTCGCGCTCACGGATGCCTCCTCTCATTCCTTCTGTATATAGCTTAGTATTCTGCGGCTACGTCAATGTGATTCGCTATGTGCGGAAACTTCCAGGCGGAGTCTGCTTCTAGAGTATTGCACGCGTCTCTGTTAAATTACATGCTAAATGTTCCAATGGAAAGAAATTTTATTCCTCTCTTTCTTTTTTATATCGTAGTACCTCGGTATAAATGGAAGATGGCTTTAGAGTAGCAATAAGAACATTATTATATCACGTGTACAAATACGATAACATAAAAATTAAAAAGAAGAGATTAAAAAAAAAAAGTATATATCAAAAGGAATCATTGAAATTTATTTACGTCGCGCGAAGGATTAAATAATAAATTTGGTTAATTCTTCAAGCGTAAAAATCCCAGGAAAAAGGCTTGCAACATTGTGCAAAAGAGAAGAAAAACAAAAAAAAACAAACGGAGAGAAGACTGAATCTCTCTTGACAGATACACGCGGTCCCTGACGCATCAATCATTTCGGCTTTTTGCTCTCACGAACGATCTCTCCGCGATTTAAGCATTCCGCCAACGCGTCTGCCCCCTTCTTTCTGCCATTCGATACATGCACGCCCGCGCGCCATTGTCGACTACTGCACCCCCGCCGTTTCTGTCCGATATCCGTTTCCCGAATATTTCGCTCCTTCTACCCGGCGCCCCGTGCGTCGCTCCGGGGCGCGTTATACGGTATCCTCCCTCACCGATGTATTCGGTATGTACAGAAGTGCTTAGCCAGCGCCTAGGCCAGCATGGAATAGCTCGGCTGCCGCGTCGCTATGCGCTATAAGCATAAGCACACTGCGGGACCGACCGCTGAATGAGAACGCGGGTGCATAGGACCGCCGTTAAGGAGAATTTACGCGGTTCGCTTGCGGCGATCATTGTGCCGGGAGCGACTCAGCTCCAATGAATATATCCGCCGAATGAATTTTTGTTTAAATATTACATTGTTCAAGGGGCAAAAGCGCCGTTTTTTTTTGTTTTTTTTTTTTTAAATTATGGAGGTTTTATAAAATATCTCTTTTGTGTTTCCGCAACTGTTTAGATTATAAAAACTTTTACGAATAGTTATTATTAATCGTGCTACATAATATGTCACAATATCGCAAACGGTAATTCCACTTAATTCCGCGTAATTCGCGTTGCTCCGTACACGCACATATGATACACATCATGTGTAATTCTATTTTATTCTACTTCATTCATTTCTATTTTATCACACGAATGTATAATTCTATTTCATTCTCATCGACTTTGTGGACGGATCGTAAAAGGAGGTTTCGCGCGCGTCGCATTCGTCGTAAAATGGCTGTAATAGCGACGCATAACAGTATACGCTTGGCAGATATGTCCGCTTATTATGTTAGCATCGATGCACCCAAGTATGTACCGCATTCAGTGTTATTGCTCTCTCTAGACGCGTCTATGTTTGTACGCGGTGCAGCGATATATCTAAACGCACGTGTGCATACATATGCGTTGTCGCGTGAGTCGAGGCGCCTTCGTGTCTTATTCTTTACATTATGGATTTATGTATATATATCGTTCATCTAAAGATCTTTAAATTTGTCCGAGATCATCGACATTTTTATTCATTCAATATTTAATATACAAAATAAATACGAAATTGATTTTACATACGTGTAATATTTTATATATAAAGAATTAATAATAAAGTATTTTATATGTAATATTGAAAAATAAATAAATAAAAACAAATGTGACGATAGTATTTTTATGCTATTTATACTCTCTTTTGTGTATTTAATATTACTTGATTAAATAATTATTAATATTGTTAGTACCATATAAATATACAATATCATTTGATATCTTCTTCTATAAACTATATTCTTAAATAAACATTTCTTTTTTTGTAATAATTGCTCTTGTTGGCATATTTATAAATTTAATACGTGTTAAGATGTCGTTACACATATTATTATTATTTATTAATAGTGTCGCAGTAAACGTTCTTGCTTTCATCTACCATACATAAATATTTTCTTAAAAGTTAGGATTCATCGCATAAAGATTCATAGCGTAAATCGTATTTTTTTGGGTTGTCGTAATTACATCGGACAACTTAAATCATCGGTTGAAAGGAGAAGACGTAACGAGAGCGAGCCTTTGATCCTGGCTGTTCTATGGCGTAGTGTGGTCGTTATCTTTAATTCGGATGTAAATTTAGGCAAATAAGGGCAACGTTACAAGTTCCAAGGATACATCTTTACAAGTTTGTGAGAGAACGCTCGGTATCATGTGAAAAATCTTTGTTAAGATGAAAAACATCGAAATGCACTTTTCTAAAGTACAGAGTGCAATTTTCTCCGGTATCAAGCGACAAATAGTGAGTTATGTTGTCTTGTCACATCCTAAAAGCTACATCGTGTCTAAATTGTAAATATTAATCAAACTCTCAACATTACATTACGAAAGAAACTATCAGTACATGTCTGTTATAACAATAGTATAAAGTTTTAAAAAAGTACATTATCAAAGAGCGCATTAATTGTATTATTTTGCGATAATTCCTTTATATTACTTGTAGCTTTTTACATACAAGAGATACGTTGGATATTCTTGCACAGACTTTTTATGTGATCTTTTGAGAAAAAGACAATGAATCTTCGAGCAACCTGCACGTTTATTATCTCCGAATTTTTCCTTTTCTGATGTTAACAGTAGATATTATTTAACCACGCTTTACATACGATCCATTTATACACGAACCTCATTATGAGGCTTGATGAAACGAGCCATGATAACGTGCTGTTAACTGCTGATGCACAGATAAATGATAACAGATAAACAGCGAACGTGCACAGCTCGCATGCCGTGTGATGTAGGTAAATGAAAGAAGGTATGAAAAAACCTCAAATAACTATCATATTATTTCCATATAAATTGAGATGTCCGCGGAAAGCTGAAAAATCGCGGAAAGTTATTTTCGAGTTGCGTGCCACAGCAGCATTTTGCGGGGGAACTTGATTGGGATGCGGATGCATCGAATCTGTAACTCGGTGCAATATGTTGTTGCAATACTCTTTACCTATCTACTTATCTATCGCCATTGTCAGGAGTGTCTTTTTCCTTTTCTTTCTCCGTATCGTCTTCTTCGTCGTGACTGTAAGAAAGGCGCTCGAATTTTCATCGCCGACGTTGAAAACCGAAACGACTATGCGCCGCCATTCCTTTCTCTCGACCGCCGAGCGCGCGTCGGGTTAATCGATACTGGAAACACGGGAAGATACGCCTTCCTGATTAGAATTTTTAAATATTCAACGTTGTGCATCGCGTCGCGTATCCCGAGAAAATATGAGGCGCACCGCCAGGTATTCCAACACCAGAGCTATCTTTGACGACAGATTAGATTTCGATGAGCCGCATTGCGATTTATCCGATGCTTCGCGCGCAGCGAAGCTCTCGCTACGACAGCAATTTTTTTTCGCAACGAGCTTTCACGGAAAATGCTTTCGGGGCGGAGCACGATTGTGCTAGTTTGTATCGTCATTACAACACGGTGATAAAATGCTTGATAAATAATTTGTGCTCTGTGTTACTGTATTAGTGTTAGTACGCACCATAGATCGCGATGCATTTGGGATTTTTATTGAAGAATATAAATATATATATATATATATATATCGTCTGATTAGCGTGAATAGCGCGACGACGTTGTCGAGCGTAAATATTCGCAGTTTATTGTCTTATATATGTCAATTTTAAATCTCAATTTAATAAATATTGCAAGCGCATTAAAAGTTGAAATATTTTAGTTTTTAATTTTCTAACTTTTAAGCAATATTCAATAACGTACGAGATTTAATATTCATTATTGAATCTAGCGATAAAAAAATATTGGTCACTTAGTTGTGTGTTGCTTTTGAGATATAATTTATCGTTGAAATATATGAATATAAAAGAGATAGAGTTTTTCTTTTACGCGTCTCTGGAAGACAAATTATCTCACAAGACAAAGCGCTTTCGATGAGAGCGCATTACGTTTTAATTATTTTCATCTTAAGGTGACTTTCGACGATAAATTAAATTTTAATAAGGAGGACCTTTTTCTGTAGAGCGCATCCGCTTTTATCCAAGCGTTAAAAATTTAAATGATACCTACTTCCTTTGATTAATGCTTTTATATATTCAATATCAAGTCAGTAGAAAATACTCTATGCGACTCGATGTTTGCACATCGGGTAAATATGTTGACGGAAGAATAGTCTAGACAATATAAATGTTTCTACGTTTGTAGACTAATGCGGGGATTAAGGGCTTAACGACAGACATTTTGTGCTCGGCGTGTTTTGTGTCGCAGAATTGTAGCGCGCGTGTCGGCTGCTCTGCGACATTAAAGTAACAAAATATACGTAAAATGCTTGTCCAAATACGCTTACATCGGTCGAGACGTCGCGATTTAGCGCTTAAATTCAGAGATGCGGATAAATATCAGTTTTCATTAGCAGATAGAACTTCGAATTGCGGCGTACGCGTTTCATTATAAAACTCGATAGCCCGCTTGTTCTACGCCAAGCTTACAATCCGCTCGTAACGCATCGCACCGAGTAAACACAAAGCCGGTTGTTTCGCAATGTTCCATACAATTTCCGTACATTTTATCCACGAAAGCTAATCCGTTGGAATGGTCATACAAGTTTCCTCTCTCACGTTTGAATTTTAACTAAAATCTGTCATAGAATGTATCTTTTTAATAGAAATGAGAACATTGACGTTTGATCGTTGGTTATTTTGCAAGCTTTTATTACAATATTATGATTGACAGAAGTAGAATTTTCTTTAGTATGTATATTTTTCAAAGAATATCATAATCGACGTTTGTATCGATATATTAACGGTTATCTATGTTTTTATATATATAAAAGAAATTGTTAATTATAATAATACATTTTTTTTTCTAATGATCATGATTCGATGTTTTTCTACATCATCGCAACATCGGTCGCCCTCCGACGAGTTCTACCTACTCGCGCGTATTGGAAACGCAGGTGCCGCTCGCGGGACCTCGTCGTACGGGATTAAATCTTTAAATATTCAGCATAGCCGCACCGTTGTTTGCGAAACCACATGCACACATACATACACATCCGGCCGCGCTCTCTTCTCTCAGAGTCACGCGTCGCATTTTGCCGCGAATACCGGCGGAATACGAAATCGCGTTTCCATTCGTCCGTTCGCGTCGCCGACTTTTATCACATTGAGCTTTTTCGCGTCGTTTCCAAAGATATTTTCCGGCGAAAAGGGAGACGCGATAGGGATCGACGCGAGAACGATCGCGGCTCGTTATATACTCGGAACGTAGGCGGTCCGTTGCCGTGTTTCTCCGATGGCGAAGTTTTGATGGCGGTGAGACGCGGCGGGTGTGTCAAGTAACTTTATTGAAAAGTATCTAGATAAGTCTCGGAGAGAACAAAGGTATAGTGCTCTCTGTGTCTCCTCATTCGTGTTTCTCTCACTCCGCTGCTTCTCCTCCTTCTCCGTCGTCAATCACCTCACTTTCCTTAGCGATCTTCTATCTATCTACCTACCTACCTACCTACCTACCTACCTACCTACCTACCTACCTACCTACCTACCTATCTACCCACTTACCAACGTAACTTCCTCCCAGCTCCAACGCGATCCTAGAGCGGAATATTGCCTTTTCGTCGTCGCGCAAGCAAAATCCTTTCCTGCCGCTCGAACACTCGCTGGAAATTGACTCTGCTTATATCGGCTTACTAACGGCTTCGCAGACTGTCGGTCGCCACTCTCTTCCTTGTCGCGACGTACGCGATGGTGTTTTTCTTTGGCCGCAGACCACATGCCGACTGTTACTTTCTTACGGATGCTCGCTTAGAGCGAGCAGCATCCGGCAAAGTGTACGCGTCGTTGACGCTGATGATACGCCTCGCTGCGGAAATCAACACGATCATGACGAATGAGATCTTTGCCTTTCGCAAAACATTTGTAAGAGATTTCTTTAACCTTTCAACGCTGCGCGTATTTTGGTGCCATCAAGAATATGTTGTGTAATTCGTTTCTCTTCCTCTCTTTTTCTTTTCATCAATTTGATTTTCTTAATGTCTGTACATACCGTTCATGACAGAATGTATATTTCTAAAATCTACTATAGAAAAATAAGAATTTTTATTAATATCGTGAGTGTAAGTTAAAAAAATCCTTAGATTATAAAAGAAATTAAAAATCTAATATTATGATGTTAAAGAAAGAAATTGGTAACATATCAATCGCTTAAATGGTACATCAATGTCATTTAACAATTGACACATAAGTTTTGGCGCGCACACAAAAATAAATCTTGTATTGCTAGTAAAATTAAAATTCAGAATTAGAAAAATTCATTCAGAAAATATCTTTAAAATTTTAAGACAATTAATACAAAATATATTAACGCCTAAATTTTTGGCAAAATCTCTATTCCAGAGACAGAAAAGACAATTTCCTTTCCATAATCATTTATTTGGAGTATGGAGTCGTAATATAATATGAATATTTTGCTTACCTTATACATGTACCGGATATGTAAACGCGTCGTTACATTCTCTTTTAGAGGATGTAGAGTTTTTTTAAACGAAGCGCATCTACCATCTGTCGTGTTCGTCTTCTGCGCCAGTTGCTTTCCGGTGTTCCTCGACCATGAAAGCCACACGTGTTGACATTCTTCGGAAGGCAGAGACAGACACATGCGCGCGCATATATACACATATGCGTCCATCTATACGTAACTTTACCTTCGACGATACATTTCGTGTAGATGTAACGTAAGAAATGCAGTCTTATCGTGCAGGCATGTGTTTCGCTGAAATATATATATGTATATGTCATGACTTTCCCGCGACAGATTTAGATTGGAATTCTTACGCGCGATAGTTTACTGTAAAGGATAATTATTTATTCGTGCCAACGAAATGGCTGCATGATTGTCAAAAATTCGGTATTTATTCATTCGTACAAAAATATAACCTGATGATCGCAATAAATATCAGTACATAGGTGTTCGATAAACAAATATAAATTGCATACGCAATTACGTTTATTCTCGTACATTAATAAACATTTCTCCGTGCAAATTTGTAATGTATGTTAATATAATCTGGCATAGATACGACGACTGAAACTATATAGCGGTTTAATAATGGATGTATATGTGCCGGTATGGTTGGTGGCCTTCCGTATGTTCAACGGATACAGTTTATCTTTGGGCAAGGAAGTTATGTGTGCCGGTGCAGACACCCGCGCTCGCACGTCCCAACGATATATATCGGTATAATATATAAGTATCGATATATCACTACGGCGAATGTATAAATACGTACGTGGTGAGCGCGTAGGTGTGCGTGGCTTGCGTATTAAGCATGCGACTTATCTTCGAACATGACGTTCTCACATGCGCGAGCGCAAACTCGTGGACACGTAGTCTGCATAATGCACGCGACATATATGCACGATCGTGCACATCCTACACATGTGCATAAACGAAGTCTCGGCAGCGATCGACTTCCTGATAAGATGGCTTATCGAAAAATAAAGCCGAATTGTGAAATGACTTTATTAAGCTTTATTCAAGTTTTTCGATTAACCGCTATTAATAAAAAAAAAAAATTAATTAATTTCGATAATCTTTAAAGAGAATAATGTAAAAACATGTAATTGCGAATAATGCAATTTTTAATTAACTTTTTCCTAAAAATATAAAAATGTAAAACAAACACAATAGCAATTTTATCTCAGAACGGCGGACATTTCAGGATATTCTGCGTTTTTATGGTATATGTATGGACACATGTGCTCTTCGATGACTCACAGTCCCGTGCATGCCGTAGCATAGTCGTATGCACTTTTCTTGTCCTTGCCGAATAATGTCTACGCCCTTTTTCCTCGCTATGGCTGGCACAGCGAACATTACTGATCGTCCGCAAGAAAACCTGTGGTGTGTTTTCCCGGGCGATTTGCTGTTTTCCTTGGTGCCAGCTGTCCTTTAGTGCCTTACAGCCCTCCTTCGGAGATAAACCTGCAACTCAGAAAAAGAATACCGCGTAGGAGTTTTCTCTTGCCGTATTCGTTTTTCTCGCTATGCTACGAAATTGTTTCGCTAACTTTGTGAAAATTGCGAATTATTTTAGTTAAGATAATATTAAGTGACAATTGGAAAGTTTAATCAGTAATTCTGTATCGTATGATACAATTACATAAGTTGCATGACATGCTGAAACGTTCATGTTTTAACACCGATTTATTTTTGCATGAAATTCTTCTCATGTCATTTCTCATTTTTTAGCACGTTGTTTTTTATGCTTATACTGTTTTAATATCTTGAGGTTTTAAAAAAATACTGTTAATACTATTTTTATCTTTCAACTTTTATTATAAAATTTTTTTTCGAAAAAAATGGTAGCATATTTGTCAATTTAATAAACTGAAAGTTCGTGCATCAGAATAATGAATTAATCAATTAATTTAATGAATTTCAATCTTCTTAAATTGTAAAAGATTATTATTATTATTCGGGATTGGTCAAAAAGCCACAATAGAAATAAAATCTAATTATTCTCTCTCTCTCTCTCTCTCTCTCTCTCTCTCTCTTTCTCTCTTTTTCTCGTTGAAACATTTCAAAATCACATATAAACGTTAACCATCGTTTCGGTCGATTTGAATTGCGACCCTTTGAATACACGGTTTCGTGTTCACATCACACATATTAGCGACAAACATGGCTATTTGATCTCGACTCTCGCTAGTGCGATTGTAAACATAAGCCAGTAAGCAAATGCTACGATGATCAGGTGATCTTGTTGTACGCTAAATAGCTGGAAATAGTTGCTACAACCAACATGAGCTTTGAACGTTCGAAGACTTTCAACTATATGTTCTCTCTGTATTGCAAAAATCTTGTTCGCATTATAGTGTGTTTAAATAAAATATATGATTCATTTTTATTAGAGTGACATGAATATATAATACAAAAATATGACATATTTGTTACTCCAAAAAATTATAAAGTTTTAAAGAGTTTTTTAAAACAACTTCAGTAATCTTTGTTTCAAGATGAAACTTCTGTTCGATCAATGCATTTTTCTAAATTGCTGTCATATATTTGGAAATATTTGAATTCTCCAGTCTTATACAAACAATGTTTCGACTGAAAGTCGATTCCTTTCTCTCTCCGTTCATTAATTTAGAAGACGCCTCTTGAATCTCCCTTTTAATTTCCTGACCATGATAGCAAGTAAATATTAACGTCAGTTAGACGAAGAAACTTGAGATGCATTTTCACGATGGGAACTGCACTATTATTGGATTGAGTTACATTTCCGAGCTGCGGAATTCTTTGGTGCGCCGAGGAAGAGAGAAAGAGAACGATAGAAAAGAGAGAAAATGCGCGGTCGAGATTTCCTTTGCAAGTTTTTCTTCCGACTCTCAACGCAACATGTTTCGTTAATTCGAACGGAGTGCTCCGAAGTTTCGTAAGAGGATGTACAAGCGCAGCAAATGCGGGAAAGCGCAGTAAGAGAGCCGTCGCGCCTAACTTCTCGTACGTTTAAGTAACTTCTCGACGCGGTTTCCCCTCTCCCGCAATGGAATGAGCTTCTTTGCGGTATTGTTTTTGCTGTTTCGCGGTTAGTCATTTTTTATCCGTAAGCAGTGCCAGTAACACATACATACAGCGAAAAGGATATCAATTATTTCAAACTATTGTTCCGCGACATTGTTGCTCCGTTTTATATTCAGATTGCATTATCTTCCGAAATATTGCTGCGTTAAAATAAACTGTGATGATTTCTTTTGCTTTTAAATTTTTTATTCTACTTTTATTGCTTTTTCCGCAAATATGATGTTTCCATTGAGTGTTTTTAATGTAACAAGAAGACAAATTCTTTTCTTTTCGTAGAAAAACTTTTAGCATTTGAAAGGAACTCCTTAAGAATAAATTCCAGATACCTGATTCTTATTTACATTTGCATTTCTGTAATAATTGGCTTTCGCAGAATATAACGATTGTGTGTTGTGGCTCGCCGAATTTTGTCAATCCGCCACCTTCTTCGATCATTCACTCTCGCACACAAAATTTTCCACTCCCATGTATCAGTCTCACCAAAAACTCTCTTATTGTTCCATCGTTTCTACTATATCTCTCTCGCCACGTACTTGATCCAATCGAGATTTGATATCTGGTGTAGCCTTTTATATTCTGCTGGCTGCTCGATATAAATCGTCCGCGCATTCATCAGACCCGCGACATCATTCACTATTCTCGCGTGCGTACACGTAATGCGTCGCGTGCGTGTCGTGATTTTGCGAGTGGTTTGCAATGGCGCATGGATGCGTGTAAACCGTCGCCAGTGACCCATGGTTAACACGTCCGTTCGTTTAACCCTTCCTCTTTCCCGTGTTGAGGTACACGTGTCGGGTGAATTATTCGAAATCGTCAGCGGGTACGTTCAAATAATTTTTCGTTCGAATATAATATTGTTCATGAGTGAAATGTGCGATAATGTGATTCTATGACATAATATTAATCAAAAAAAATAATAGTTTTATCATAGATTTTATTATATATATTATACATAAGATTATTTTGTTGCTTCAGAATTTATCTCTTTTTGTGATATAATTTATTACTAAAAAGAGATTATCTTATTTTCTCTCGAAAGCTTAAGAGAACTGCTTAAATCGCTCTGCCTCGAGCGATTTGTAAGAAATTTTTTTTATTCATTTTTTTTATCAGTGACCAATGTCATCACTGACATTTCGACTTTTTCATTTCTTTCCCTCTTCATTTTTTTGAGATCTCATCTCCTTAGGAGGAGAGACACTAGATTACAGATCGCTCCAATACATCAGGCGTATTCTTACTACGGCAGCAAGAGATTAGCTCATCTGTCACACATGACCTAAATATCACAGGAATATCGATCTACGAGCCACATTGCTTCATGGACGGGGTTAGATCGGCAAGGGAGTTTCTGGTTGCGTAGTCGTGTTTTTGTCTAATTCTATTTTTACACTCGAGACACGGTTGGGAAGCAGCCGCTTCTTTTTCTCTTTCGGCTTGACGGAGGAGGGAAGCGGCAAATCCAAGGCATGAACAGGAAACGAGAAACTTCGAATTCGCCGCAGGATGCCTGTAGGAATCCTCAGTGTTTATTACGTGTAAGAAACCTCCCTCGTAAACAACCGCTGCGCTAATCAAATATCGCGTTTCTTGGAAATCAACTGTAGCAATTTGCAGCGTCTATTTTCTCGAAATCTTAATTTGATCGATGATTTAATTTAATTAAAAATCGAGTAACTTTTAAACAAAAAAATATTTCATGTATTTTTAAAAACATAATTTAAAAATATTTTTTCATGTAACAAGAACAATTGGCCTTGTTTCGTTATTAATTATATCAGTCTGGCAACTGAGTTTTTTCTCTCTTTTATATCCACATACGCTTCGCCTTTAAAACCAGTACGAACTACGAGTCATACCTATTTACATGCGTACATACATCGTCACCATCTCTGTGCGTATAGCTGCTGCTGCGGAGAATCTTACTTTTATCGACGCGATGGTGATGGGAGAAGAAAACGTTCCGTCTTTCGCGCGGAAGTAAATGGAAAAAAGATTTAGCAGTGCGGCCGGAGAATGTACGACGATAAAGAAACTGCAGCCCGTTTCGACGTAAAGTGTCGACTGATATTTCTTTATCCGTGCATCATGTGACTGAAAGCTCAAAATGTTAGTAAACGTGCTAGACGCATTATGACGCAATTTTCGCTCGACATGTTCTCGTATAGGAAATGGATTATTTATGAGAGAATGACGTGTTTTAGCTTTTTACTTTCGAATTATATATATATATATATATATATATATATATATATATATATATATAACAAATGTAGTTTTATATTATTTTGAAATAATTGTGAAATAAAAATAATAATTGCAAAACGATTATTGATTATTCAATATGAGAGTAAAATATGTATGATTCTATTTAAGAACGTTGAATATTTGTATGCGTTTATGCTGAAATGCATTCAAGTCATTTGTTGTTATTTCGAACAAATAAATAATGCGCGCGTTATCAGTGCTCATGACAACTTAGCGCATTAGCTTCGATTCACCATGATGGTTCATTTCATGATTCGATCGGGCACAAAGGCTTCAATACGCTATTTGTTTTTTCTTTCACACGAGCAGGCAGCCACGCGTTCTCGCTATGCGTTTATAACAACGTAACATTTTTCCATATTTCCCGTTCTCCAGGAACAGATTTTTCCCTCGGGCGAGCGTTTTATTCTCTGCTGCGCAGCACGCAACGTAATTACCACCGAATGAAATGCAGCGCCCGCCGGTAACGTCATTTTAAGAAGCGAGTACGGAAAGCCGCGTCGTCATTGAGAAACATCGCGGAATTTTTCCGGAATTTCAAAGCCGTACTCGCATCGCCTGTTGCACTTCTTTGGCGAATCGGCTTTTTTTTCCTTCATTTTTTTTCTCATTTTTTTTTTCACTTTTCAACGTGCTACCTTGCTTTTGTTCTCGGACCGGTTACCACCCCGCCATTGTGCCGCGCCATAAAAGGGTTTACGCGTACAAATCGTGCTTGTTCATCTCTCGGATCGAGTTGAAACTCAATTTTTTTCTCTACCCTGTGAAGGAAGAAGTAAAGGAGGAAAGGATCGCAGGTGGGGATATTTTGCTCTCTCTTTCTTTCTCTCTCTCTCTCTCTCTCTCTCCCTCGTTCTCTGTCGAAAGTTGATCGGATACCGGAGGAAATCGAGTGGAAATCCAGGAGAGCGCGTCGTTGCAACTCGGAAGCGACGTAACGAAGTTTCGAGTCGCTGCAGCGGAAGTCGGCCGACACTTCGTTTCTTCGAAGCGAGTGCCGCGACTTCGCGCGAGAATATCGCATATCGCGCATATAGGACGATATATTTGTATGTCGTTTCTCTGCTTTTTCTTTTTTTTTCTCTCTCTTTCTTTGACCGACGAAATTTTGCGTTGCGGTAGTGCCATCGCCAAACTCGTTTTGTCGCCTGGGGCAAATTGGAATTTCTGGCTACTATTCTATCGTGACGTAGCTATGTAGTTGCGAGATATTTGAGAGTTAGTAGTACAAATCGATAACTCAACCGAAACTTGTCAAACATTGCATAGAAATGTAGATTAAAGAAAATTAATCGCACACAAATTTTCATACTTGGAGTCATAATTTTTCAAAAGTAGGGCACTAAAATAAAGATTGTAAATTTTATTTTTTGAATTTATGCTTATAAAATTTTATATATATATATATATATATATATATATATATATATATGCACAATTTTACTTTGATATATTTGTTTGGAAATCTAATATTTTAACAGTGTTATAACTTTTTTATAAAAATATATTTGTTGTTATAATATTTGTATTGTATTATTTCGAAAAAAATATAGATTGAATTTTATAAAACATTTTCACCCTCTTCAACTTGCAATAATTGGGTGTGTATGTTTGTATTATGTGCAGGCACATAAAAGAAAATTTCCAAAATTATAATAAAATCAGAGGAAATGTAAGCTGTACTGACGTAACAAACTGTTCGTGAAATATCATTTATCATTCGACGACACGACAGTTTGGTATATTACATTGAAAACTTAATCGTAAAAAATACAATCTATGCTGCAGCAATTCAATCTAATATTTTGCCTTCATAATTTAAAATATCTAACTTTCTAGAGATATAAAACAGTCATTTGTAAAATATGCTTCTTCTTAAGAAAATAAAATCGCCATTAAGTAAAATTAAATTAAAAGACATTTAGTCATAATTTCCTTAGTTTTTTTTTTAACAATTTATCTTTAATAAATCACAATCTAAGAATGAATTATCTGCGTTATGTCACGAATTTTTCGGTTTGTGACATCAATAATGAGTAATAAATTTACGATTTCTCTCGCGGAGCAGCGATCTCGCGTTTCGTCGTATTCGAATCATTTAAGTCATTATCTAAATGATTACCGCGATTCTCATCTCATTCTCACTTATAAATCAGGAAATTCTGCTGTCTTATTCGCTAGCTGACGGCGACGGCAATGTTGTGTGTTACCAACAAGGAGATAGATGCAGACTGGATGGCGGCCCGTAACTCCGTTCGATTCTCTCGTCGCAATAAGACAAAAAAGAGACGGCAAAGCACCCCCGAAGGATCCTCCGAAGACTCGCGAGAATCGAATTACTGCCGTCGGAAATGATTTATATTCCGCGGATTCTAGGAGCTTCCTTAACCCATTTCTCAGAATCTCTCAAGGTGTGCGCTTTTTTCCATCGCACCCTTGATGGCATCCCCATCCACCGTACTATTCCCGTCGGCCACCGACCCTGCCTCTTTCCCTCCCTTTTCCTTCTTTCTCCGTCTCTCGTGGAATCTGCGTACAAGTTCCGCGCGCGTTACGCGAAACGGAAATTGTTCTGTCTCGCAAATCATACCGAGTCTCTTCTCGTACCGCGAATCATCGCTTGCATTACGCGCACACGCACATTGCGTGTTCATCCGTAGCCGGAAACATCAATAACCAATACTCTTACTTAGCCAATGAACGAAGAACAAGTAATCATGCTATTCGATACTTGGAAAAGATCGATACTTTGTAATATCGGTTCTGTCGAAACTTTCTGCGTAGAGTATGAATATGCTCGGTGGTATATCGGCATCGATGTTTTTGAAGAATAGTATCGTGTAGTAACGTTATTTTTCATTTACCGAGCTAAGTCGAAGTATCGAGTATCGATACATCGGATGCTTACGCGCGTAAACAACAATAAGCGATACTTATAAGCTATCCTTTTATCTATGCAGACAACGTAGACTCGCAATGTGTATCGCTTATCAACCATTATCTTCTTTCCTTTTGTTTTTGAGATAAAAGCTTTAGTCAAAGAAATGAAGTTAGATATTTTCCCAGTATCGCGCAATCTTTCTTTGCCTCTTTATATTTATATTAAAGTTAATAATGATTATTATTTTCTACTTTTTTAAATACTTGTAAATTAATTTTACATATTAAATTAAGTAGTAAATTAAAATACCCTTTTTTTTAATTCTTTATATAGTTGATGTAATTTTTAGCAAGCCAAGGGCAATATAAAACGTCAAGTACGTAATACGCGAGAAAACTCTGTAATTTTATAGTTTACGACATGATGCTGCTTTGGAACTTTTGCGAGTTTTCACATGCGTATGTGAGTACGCTCTTTGCGTATTTTCTCAGTTCGCAGGAACGTGTCACGGATGACGCAAACCCGCCTCGAGGCATCACATGTTGAGGCAGCACATTTATTTGTACAGGAGATGCATTGAATCAGGCATTTTCGAGAATTAATTATCTGACCGAGTAATTATTGTAAAGCACACGTCCATCGCGGAGCGTATCGTACTGTGATGCGAGGCTATTTAATTAGTGCTGTTGTGCACTAATGAATCTCCTTCGTCATCGGTTTTAACCGGCTAAAACCAAAAGCTGTTACAAAATTCTATATATATATATATATATCCTTAGTCAAAGAATTTGAGTTATATATTTCCCCAGTATCACGTAATCTTGCCTCTATATTTCTATTAAAGTTAATAATTATTATATTTTTTACTTTTTTAAATACTTGTAAATTAATTTTACATACTAAATTAAATAGTAGATTAAAATACACTATTTTTTTATTCACTAAAATTTATATATATATATATATATATATATATACACATCTTCTGTACATACTTATGTATATATCGGCTTAAACACTAAAATCTGAACTATATTTTCTTAAAATAAAATTGCAATTTTATTTTAATTATTTTAATTGGATCGATATATCTTTATTTATGTCAGTGAAAGTAATTTCCAAAAATTCAGTAAAATGCTTCTTGCTTGATGTCACAAAGCAACAATAATGAATTTCTCGAAACCTTTTATTTACTTATAATTCAAGAAAAGTGTTACTTCTCCGATATAATCTATCTAAAAAGCAAATATGTGTTTGCGATTTTGTGAGAACGTTTCTTAGAAATGTACGTACCAGCAGTTGCCGCCGTCGACGAAACCTAACGATCGATATGCACTGTGCTATCAGTGTCGTATCTCCGGCGTGTGTAATGTCTCGTCTAATTAGCGCCCGTGCTAATCTCAGGGGTCTAGGCAGGCAGACGGATTATCCTGGGGGGCCATCATTGAGCCACGCATTCCTTGCAAATGCATAATCGCTACCGTTGCTTCGCTGTGCGCTATATGCCGCATTGCGCCGCCTATACTTCCATCAGTATCAAGTAGAGTGGCGGATATAAATGACGGGTCTCTTGCTCGACGAATAACGACGGCTATTCTGAATCGCGGTGCTAATATTATCTCGTTGTGTATGACGCGAACGTAAAGCGCATCCCGCGCGGTGTCGACAAAATCGTGATTCGCTCGTGACAGATGAGACATACTAATCCCCGAATGCTTCATTATTCGATATATCATCAAAACTTGATTCGTTTTAGGCGAAAATATGTTACTATGCAAATATTCCGCCGAGACGTAAAAGGAATCCGAAACTTTAGAAATTGCAACTCTATCTTATATGAGACTACGTCCAATTACGTAGGAATCTTCATTGCGTTTTATTCGTTCATCTTTTATATGCACATAAACGCGATCCGATCATCAAAAACTTATTCGTTTAATGAGCCCGTTTTTATGTTTTCAAAGAAGTTTTCTTCACAATTCAATTAATGATCCTGGGAACGGAAATGGGTTAAGTCGTTTTAATAGCGGAGATTCTAATAGAGAGAGAGAGAGAGAGAGAGATTTACGTTCTTCTGTGTAATTTTGTACGCGAGTAATCAGTAGCTAAAATTCATCCATGCAACGACGCTTCATTACCTCTTGACGTGACATTCATCTAGTCTCACGTCTAGGATTGCATGATTGCGTGCGATAAAGTTCGAAAATCGTCATGTGGTACTTTGCAGAATTGGCTAACGTAGAAAAGTCTCTGCTTTATTATGATTCTGCGAGCCACCGCCAACCACGCTCGAATGAATTTCCCATCGAAAGCGTAACTGCGAAATTCACGGACCGGGCATTAGCAACGGACGCGTCAATGAAATCGGACGATCGATCGATCGACGGCGGCTCTCCTCGTATTATAACGTCCGATCGCTAATTATAGTTCGCTAATCTCGGAAGAGTAGGCGGTCCGGTACTAGCATTACTCTCGATACAACTATGCATGGCTTTGTCGACATAATCACTCTAGTTTCCGGTGCTCGGTATCCTTTTACTTTCTCCACCAGCCACTGTAAATACATGGCGCGAAAATGGATTTTACTTGAAATAAAAAAGCGATTCTAAATGTTATATGAAATATTAAAAATATCTCATTTTTGTTACGTATAATAAGAACGAATCAAATGAGATCAACCTCGCGAAATATCCTAGCTATTTGGGGAAATCATATTTTATTCGTAATAATATAATATTTCACTTGTGTAATATTTTGTTAACAACATTTTAGATTTTCGTAAATCATTTTACGTACTTTCAGCGACTTTTCGTCATCATTATATAAGAGTTAATATTATTTTATTCCATTTATTTCATTATTATTACATTTACAATTATTCTATTATTATTATATTTAAAAATACAACAATAGATTATATTATCTTATTTTATTTTGACATGGTAAATGGCGTCATGCGAAACGTATAACAAATTAAAAATCGCTATATGTGTATTTCGAAGGCAAATAACTATAATCGGTTAATTGCCCTTATTAATATTGTATGATTAATCGTATCATGCGGTTTAATAATCAAGTGATCCGAGTAATCATTATACAATATCGAATATTGCAATTTAACTCTATAGTGTTTATTATATTGTGTAATATCCTAGATTATTGTCGTGGAAGTAAAACTCGTGAAACAAGTCGGAAATTTATTTGGATATAGTACAGCAAAATAAAAAAAAAACATTGGAAATACCTGTGTTTTTATCTAGGAATGTTTAGCTGGATCTGATGATTTATCTGTCAAGTAGCGCGCGTTTGTGCACGAAATTGGTTTTACATCAACGAAAGAAAAGTGGGATAAAACCGTGACGTGTTTACTACTTTTGTCGATGAAACGAAAGATGAAATCGAGTATCCTGGACGCGTAACGCTTTGGCTAATTAGCAAGTACGCTTATCGCAAGAACATAACTGTGGACGGACGGATTATCTCGGGTCGATCTTTTAGACAGCTCTCTTAAGCTGGCAGGACCAAATCAGCAAAATCAAATGGGACCTAATGGATTATTTAGTACTTATTTTGTACTATTTGTACCACCAAAAATAATTTATTTTATAAAATAAATAATATATAAATTTATTTTTAGTGGTACAAATTAATACAAGTTCAGTACTAATCAGATCAATTTTTATTTTTCATTTTTTAATGGTTTTTATTACGATAGTTGAATATTAAATTAGCAGGACCACAATTTTTTTTAATTCGCACGGGGTATAAATTTATTTTCGGTGGTACAAAATTATTTTCGATAGTACAAATTTGTACAAATTCAGTACTAATTGTATCTGTTTTGTTTTATTTATTTTTTTAATTTTTTCTTTTGGTCCTACTAGCTTAACATTAAGTTAGCAGTGCCACGATTTTTTCTGAATTGGCATGAAGTACAAAATTATTTTTGGTGGTACAAAATAGTACAAAATAAATACTAAATAATCCATTAGGTCCCATTTGATTTTGCTGATTTGGTCCTGCTCGCTTAAGAGAGCTGATATTCTTACGTGTGGTTTATCACAAGAGTTAATCAATTATGTTAACAATTGCTAATTATAAAGATTATAATTAGCTAATCGTATTTTAAAGACTAATACGGTATATACGAAGTACGCATACCTATTCCTTCGAATGTCGCCGTACATATGACAAGAGCAACAGCGCGCTACGTCTGTAAAGGTCGAGCGCCGAACACTGTGTGACGATGTAAGATAACAAATTCCATATGCTTATAAAATAATATACGTAGGTATGCCGAATATCCTTTGTAAAAAATAGTGACGCGTTCTTGTTTGTATCTTTGGTATGCGTGACGTAGGAAGACACGGCATAGGACATAGTGGGGGAAGGCAAGTGGGGGAAAGGACCGCCGCGTCGCGCAGAAAGCAGAGAGACGAAAAAATTATTATTGTTCAGCTAACGCTCGAGAGTTAACAAGTACATATTCGACCTACATATGTCGTATTATTTTATAGGCATAAGGAATTTGTTATCTTATATCGTCACACAGTGTTCGGCGCTCGACCTTTACAGACGTAGCACGCTGTTGCTCTTGTCATATGTACGGCGACATTCGAAGAAATAAGTATGTTTCGTATATACCGTATTATTCTTTAAAATACGATTAGCTAATTATAATCTTTATAATTAGCAATTATTAACATAATTGATTAACTCTTATGATAAACTACACGTAAGAATATCAGCTCTCTTAAGTTGGCAGGACCAAATCAGCAAAATCAAATGAGACCTAATGGATTATTTAGTACTTATTTTGTACTATTTTGTACCACCAAAAATAATTTTGTACCCCATGTCAATTCAGAAAAAATCGTGGCACTGCTAACTTAATGTTAAGCTAGTAGGACCAAAAGAAAAAATTAAAAAAATAAATAAAACAAAACAGATACAATTAGTACTGAATTTGTACAAATTTGTACCACCGAAAATAAATTTATACCCCGTGCGAATTAAAAAAAATTGTGGTCCTGCTAACTTAATATTCAATTATCGTAATAAAAACAATTAAAAAATGAAAAATAAAAATTGATCTGATTAGTACTGAATTTATATTAATTTGTACCACCAAAAATAATTTTGTATTACCGAAAATAAATTGGCATGGGGTACAAAATTATTTTTGGTGGTACAAAATAATACAAAATAAGTATTAAATAATCCATTAGGTCCCATTTGATTTTGCTGATTTGGTCCTGCCAGTTTAAGAGAGCTCTTTTAGACGCGCGTTCACGAAACGACGAGTTGAAATCCGCGTTGCATATACGCCTTGCTAGCGTAGCGGTATTACGGCTTTACGGTCGTTCGTGTAACGTCGTGGCGATAAGTTGCCTCGCGATACGCTAAGATCGATCACGCCCCCGAGCTCGCATTAGGTACACGTGGAGCTTCGCGAACGTAACGTGGCATTACGGTGAAACATTGACAAAGCGATTCAATAAACCGCGACTTCAATCCTGTCCCTTTAAAGCAAATTGTCGTTTATTGAAAATGTGTAATTATTTGATTTTTATGGAAACACATTCGTAGGACTTTTCATTCTGTCACTTTTTCTCAGTGAAGAAATCAGTAGGAATTTCTCACGGTAAAATGAAAGAAGAGATTAATGCAATTACTCTAGTTCTAACTGGAAAGAATAGAAAAAAAATTCATTAGAGTAGGAATAGAATATATATCATAGAAAGAGAAAGAATGGCAAACGCGAGAACACATTTCACACGAAATGACAGGATTTCGTCGTGCAATTTTTCAATTTGGAAAAGTATGG
This sequence comes from Anoplolepis gracilipes, assembly GCF_047496725.1. Taxonomy (NCBI): domain Eukaryota; kingdom Metazoa; phylum Arthropoda; class Insecta; order Hymenoptera; family Formicidae; genus Anoplolepis; species Anoplolepis gracilipes. The sequence goes on along the minus strand of NC_132976.1, from coordinate 5,558,672 downwards.
AAATATTGATGACATACGTGTTACAGATGACATTTATGTTACAGATTTATTAATGGCTAAAATAAATAGCAAGATGTTATAATTTATAATGTGGTCTTTTTGGAAAACGTATTGAGAGCACATTGATGCAAAGGATCGATATTCATGATTCTGTCAAAAGTGTAATTTATAATTTAGCGCTGTTATTTATTACTATAACAAACGTGTCGCAAACTGCTTTGTTATTTTCATTTTTATTTTTATATAGCATTAAGATAACTGACGTGTATATATAATTTTTATTCGATACATCAAAAACGCGATTCCCGCATGATCGAGACTTTGGAAGTATCTTCGAAACTCAACTGCATTAAAGAATAAACCAAATTAACCGACTTTTTAATCCATTAAATGTCAAAGTATTAAAGTAGCAAGCGATATATAGTTCGCGAAGTATCTAAGTGCTACTTAGATGTACTTTTGCCGCTCTTTAATAAACTGTTAATGCGGAAGATCAATCATGCTCGCTAGGAACTTTTAGCGCTCTCCACCAAAAATATAGATCGTAATTAGTCTAGCTTTTTCATGTCCTCTTTTCACGCATTAAAGAATATCCGAGATATCGTATGGATATTGATATAAAGTAACGGAAAGACATTTTGCACTCTGCTGTTTAATATTTTATAACTTCATCGAAGATCGATTGTATTCTTGATGTGTCAGATGCGCATGCAACTTTAGGATTAAAGCAGCATTCCAGTGAAATGGAATATTTGTCGAAACTTTTCTTACTTCGCGTGAATAAATTAGATTAAAAGAACGAAGTACTAAGACATTGTCGTTTTTGACGTATCACAAATATAGCGCATCGAAAAAAGATATATATATATATATATATATATATATATATATATATATATATATCTTTTTTCGATGCGCTGTATTTGTGATGTGTCAAAAACGACAATGTCTTAGTACTTTGTTCTTTTAATCTAATTTATATATATATATATATCTTTTCTCACAAGATATATATATATATCTCAGGTACATATTGTCATACATAGGTATTGTGTAACGCCAATCTCCTCAGAACTTTTTCGTTATTATAGTTTTTTTTAAGCATTCTCAGAAATAAGAGTCATAAATATTTCACGAAACCTTGTGGAAATAATTATAATGGTTTATCATTAAGTTATATATTTAACGGAAACGATTTTTTGTTAGCAACGCGGATGCATTATAATATCTCGACTATTTAAAAAGAATTAAATTAATTTTACAGACAACGATTTTGAAGCGTGTTTTATTTGTATCTAATCAGCGTCGTGCAAATGCAGCTCACAGATGGCGACTGTAAAGGTATACTAATTAAACTGTTTTGAATTAATGACATCGTAACGAGCCAATTTCTTTCTGGGTCAAAGTTGTTAGAGTTTTTAATCGGACGGTCGTGCACGTTTGAACGTTTCCTGTCCTGGGAAAAGACGTAACGCACAGAATAGCGTAGTCTCGTCAGAGATAACGACGATGCTCCTCTTAATTATTCGCTTAATTATCATTATTACTATTTTCACTCGACATGCTTAAAAAACGTGAAATGCAAAGTGGGAGTTATATATATAACGCGACGCGTCCTTTCATAGATATAATTATAAATCGATAACTTAATTCTATCAATCATTATTTTATCTTAAGCTTTGATTTACATATATCGTTGAAGCTTTATTAGATTTTCAGTTTTGTGTTTTTGGCCACACTTTTATACGTATGTATACATCTCTCCGTTAAAATTTCGTTATTTTATTGCAAAACGAACCGCTTATGCCATTCACTTCAAAAACTGGTATTCGTTGGTGTATTTGTCGCGCAGCAAATTTAAATGTATTATATTAAATTGGGTTGTTTTGGAGCACACACATGTTATTTTTCAAATGTATAACACAAAACGTATTCTGTCAGTAGGTTAAAAATATTGCTTCATAGCTGCAAGTAAATTTGAAGAGAATATCCAGGATTAATGCAAACATTCATCTGTTTTTATTTATCCCCCAAGGTTTGAGGCATTGAGAATATTTAACAAGAATATATGTCAGTAATTGTTCTCGCATATTTCGTATTTAAACGATGTTTTTTTTTTTTTTTTTTTTTTTTTGCACCACTAATTCCGTTTAAGCAACACGCATAGTAGTATGCGAACAATATGCTTATAAGCGTAATTAATCTCGAGCATGGTATGTCTGCGCGAGAATAGCGGTGGACAGAGGCGTGGAATTAATTAAATGTCACATAGAAAAGAATGTCTCGTGGCATTTGTCGCGATCGATCTGACATTTTTCATTTGCGGAAGAATGGCATGAGTTCCGCTCGCACTATCACGAACAAAAGTGGGCTATCGCGTTTCACTCTCGAATTTCGAGGACACCAACATCACGCAGTCCTCTCGTCTTCGTGACGCGCCTTTTATGTGCTTTTTCGGTCGCAGCTCCTCGAGGACCTCCGTTATCTCTCGCGTCTCTAGTTTTTCGCTTCTGTGGCCCTCGCGTTTTGCTTGTCCCTCATTCTCGATATCGTTGTAGCACGAACGTTTCGAATGGCTTTTAATCGATAGTCGGTATTTTCGAGGGTGACAACGGCGGTAGGGTCGCGAAAAAATGAACGGAGGGGCCGACGCGCGCGCTATCCCCTAGGATAACGCCGATAAAAACGTTTCTACTGGGCGAGGATTCATCAAGTATTTTACCGAAGAGCGACAGGTGACAGAAGAGATTACTTTTACGTTTGAGCGCATATTGGCGATATATAAACGCGAATATAGGTGTTTTCCCTTCTCGTGTCATGTATAAGTTGGAAAGGGAAGGAGGAAGTGGCACTTCTCGCTCTCTCATCTCTCTCCCCCTCCATCTTCCATTCGGCAAATATCTTTCTTGTAGGTCAGTTATATATCACGGGCCATGCTCGCTAAAGGATTTCAATTCTGGCCGACGTCCGTAGTTTGGCGAACGATTTTCGATAAGCGTGACACATTGGGACTCGCAAAAAGCGAATCGCGCCGTTCGCTGTCGATTGATTTCTGAATTTTTATCCAGGACTTTGGTGAGTGCTCTTTCGAGATGTTGGCCCGCGATCACGCAAGAAACTCGTATCGGTCATATTTTCAGAGTGCGATGACGCGATTTAATTCGATTTAACGGTCCTAAAGCATTTTCTTAATGATATTGATCGTTTAAAAACAATTCTTTTGTTATTATTACTAGTCAGTTATTACTATTTCGTCTTTTAACATTTTAAGAGTACATATTTCATTTGAATGAATATCCACTTTGCGTGAAAAATGCTTTTTTGTCACGTAACTTTTTTAACTGCTTTCCATCTTTTTCTTTTTTTTTTTTTTGTTTTTTTTATTTTCTCTATTTTTTTTTCTTTATTGTGACGTTGGTGGTAAGCCGGTGACATGTGCGCGATCCATGCTCAAATGACCTAACTCGTTTTATCCAGTTTTATTCAGAAATGTTTTTCGTGTAATGCTACTGCGAAAGTCGAAGTTCGGCGGACTTAATTGGCTTTTGTTCCATGCCCTTCGATCGCTCGACTACCCGCTACAGTTAGCCGCGACTTTTGCTGTAACCCTCTCTTAGCAACCCTCTACCATACCGACCATCCTCCCTTTACCTCACGCTCTCGAAAAGCGCCGCAGCAACGCAATCGCGCTTTTTTAGCGGGATCTTTTCTGTGTTGTTCGGTCAACTGCTTCGCTTTTGTTCTATTTTCATCTTTTTCCCTTTTCCTCTTTCTTGTTAATAAAAATCGCCAGTCTACATCGAGCGATGCAATAAGAAATTTTCGATTGTAAGCACAGGCGACTGAGTATAATGGTCATGTTTATAGCGGTATTGATACAATATTTACAGCATTTTAAGGAATATTTCGTTTAGACGACATCGTGTATAATCGGATTTATCGAAGAGAAAATGCTCCGTCGCTGCGGCGAGGGCTTGGAGTCCCGATCGGTTTCCATTATTTCGCGAGACAGAATGGAAAGACTAAGAGAAACTTAAATATTGGGTGCTAATGGCTTTAATTGATTTTAATCAGAGCTCAGCTGCCGAGCTGTATCTTTCGTATCGGAAGTTTCGCCGTATCCAATATCTTTTTCTTCTCTCGCCGGAAACTTCGTCGGGAGAGGAAAGTTACCCTTCCTTTTCTCGACACTTCGAAAACTAAAATAGGGCGATCCAAGATATCTATTATCCTTAACGTCCCGTGCGGCGGCGCTCATCTTTTTCTTTTTTTATTCGCTTGAAAGATTTGTCTCACGCGTACCAGCGCAAACGTACTTTGACTTAAGTGGGCTAATTAACTTTATCCGGAAAATCCTTTTTATTTAACGTTTGACGGAAGTTGAACTTTGGCCGCATTTAATTGAGTTTTATTCCGAGCCTTTTGCTCACGCAGAGAGCTTGCCACAGGCACGAATCGTCGTCCCCTCGCTCTTCCCCGGACTTTCACTCGTCGTATCCGCAGGAATTTTCTGCGTTGCTCCTCTGTAGTTAACCATATCCTTTTTTTATCTATCTACCGCGTTCCTACCTTTCCGTACTCTTACGAGAGACTCGTCAGACTCGGAGGATATCTTTATCTACGTTAATTTTTATCTCCGAGAAAGATTCCTTGCGAGATTCCACGTGTCTCCGGTAATAGCTGTGTGAATAGATGAAAAAGAAAAGATAACGACAGCGATGATGACGTTGCCGCTCGAGAATCCGTCTTAAGTGATTCAACTAATTTCATTCGGGACACCCCGTTACGACGCACCCCGGAAGTCAAACTTAATCGAGTTTGGTTCACGTCTACCAATAGCCGCGAATTTGCTCTCTTTTTCTCTCTCTCTCTCTCTCTCTCTCTCTCTCTCTCTTTTCTCTCTTTTTCTCTCTCCCTTCGGCAACATCGGTATCCGACGCTTCCCGCACGTTTTCCATCGGGATTTTCCCCGTTGTTCGGTTATCGATCCCTGCTATCCCCTCGTCCCTCACCACACCCCTCGCGGCACCCTTCCGGCAACACTGCCTGCCTGCCTGCCTGCCGGCACTTTTCCGTCGTCGCTCGCGCGATGTTAAACGCGCGCGAAATCGACTCGGACGAAGTCACTCCCGCGGGACGATTTCGCGAGAGTATATTCTGTAGAGCTCTACCCCCGAATCTTCTTCTCGAGTTTTTACGCCTTTTCTCGCTGAAACTGTCGCGCCCATTCTTTTGCATTTCTCTCGTCTTTTTAAATCTCTCTCGATCGTTCTTACATGTTAGACTAGATGTCTCAAGAAAGAAGTATAGTAGTAGAAAGATTCGAAATCGATCGATTTTTTTTTTTCAGCCAGGATGTAAATTTTTATATTCTACTCTGTTTTAAAAATACTTGGTTTGTATCAAACATTTTATTAATAAAGTCCATTTAATAAAATAAAATCTCATATTTTAATACGAGAATAAATTCGAATTTAATACGCAATTTAAATTATATTTAACGCAACGCTAATAAATTTAAACATTAGATTTTCGCTAGCAACAAATCTAATAAAATATATGAAAAAGTATTTTTTTTTTCAATATAAATATATCTTTCCTGAGGCACCCTGTGAAAATGTCTCCTCTAAATAGAAATACAAGAGCAACACTTTGTGACACACACTAGAGACGAGCTACGTCCCTCTTCAACGTTCGAGTAATCCAGTGACACGCTGATCCACTGACATGTAATAGTGAGTTTCATAAAACGTATCGCATTTGTGGATGAGTACTGTTTTGAACTCACGCGACGCCTTGACGTCGCGATACGTTCAATCTCCGTTTCTTCATTTTCATTAGCATGCTGCCTATAGTGTTGCTTACGATGCTACTTCGAGGGGCTATTGAAGTACCCTTTTGACTAACCCTTTGTAACTCGCGTAAAGAGCTTGCAGTGAGTTAACATCTAGTCTCTGGGGATGCTTTATAATACAGTATTAAAAGTACTGATTACAAAAAAAAAAAAAAAAATTATTACGACACATGTGTGACATGTTAATAATTATTTTTATTATGTTAATAATTATTTACATTCTATGACAAATCCAACAATATATCATTGAAATTAGTTTAAATGACAAACATTAATTTAAAGTAAAATAACAATTATGTATATATAAAAAATGTTATATTTTACATAAAAAATATATTTGTCATCAAGTATGAGTAAAGTTATATTATTTGTGGAAACAACATTGTATATCTGATTAAAGCAAGTATTAGATATGATGTGTTAGATATGATATAAGCTATAGTGCAAGTTTAAATCGCTCTATAAGCGAAGCGCGTACATGCGCTACGATTGACGGCGATATTGTGGCACATGTATCTTTTATGCATCTTTTCTCCTCTTGTTATGGCCACTTATCACTTTAAACGGCTCTCGTCATATACTCCATTATATTTGAGTTTGTATAAACGCGTGAATGTTGAATAAGCTACAGTTGAATTTGAAACTATTGTCCTTTTAGTGTGAAAGAAATTTTTTTTTCAGATTGTTACCAACTATATACGAACATATACATTTCAAAGAAAAATTTATGAAATCGATAGATCATTCTTGCAATTACAAACGTCGTTATACGCTTTAAATCACGTCATGAAATTGAGAACGCGGAGAAATAACGTTGTAATAATGTGTATACAACGGATTCTTTTTAGTAATATTTTACTAGCGATTTGCGTCTCATGTTATTCTTTCGCATCGCTGCTCATTGCTAGCAAATGAAACGCAGCATGGTTGAATAATTCCATTTATATGCTCGGAGATTATACTAATTGTGAAATAAACTGTCGCCGTGAATATTATGCCATGAAAATTCACATGAAAACTTAATGAGCACTATATTCTATACCTTAATATAGAATAGTTAAAAATTACGTATTATAATATACTTTTTTATCTGCATTAATTTCAAAGGTGATAAGTCAAAATACATTATGACTCATTGCCAGTTCTATTATTAATCTAGTTTCGGAAAGTAAATTACCACGTTGAAAAGATATAAATAAAATCTTTGTTACATAAGCTTATTTTTGTTTAAAGAAAAAGAAGACAAGAGAAATGATTTCTTTAAATTTTCTCAAATAGTCGCGCGGCAAATTGGAATAAAAAATATACGTCAATCGTGTGTTTTAGCGTATCGAGAATTAAAGGAGCGTGAACCTCTGGACGCGAATACGATACGCTCGGACATGTACGCGCGGACACGCACATGCACGCGAAATTGCGTGTACACGTCGTGGACACCCGGCGAATTCCCTTGTGCAGGCATGTCCAATCATTGGTGTAGGAATTAGAGTCTGGATGCACACATACCTCCTCCTCCGTGGTGTCCATCACCTCCCTCCCCCCTGTTCCCCGGTTACCCGTGCACTTGGTTCGCTAAATTAATGAACAATGTCAACGTCGGCGGCGTCGCTACGTACCGCGCATACGGGATACGTTCATAAAATTCGCTGACGAATCAGTCGCATTTGGATAATTTTGTTATCCCGCCGCAGCCAGAACTTTCTGCGTGATGAAACCTTATTTGTGTAGGGGTCCTACGGGATTTGCAGGCGCGTGCGTTTACGCGAAATCGAATCGTAATCGGATTTCTTCGTCCACTCTGACTCTTTGCGGTTTTCGAGTTTCCAGAGATATCGGACTATCAAATCTGATTCGTTCGGGGCGCGATGAGATTTTACGCAATAAGTTTCGCCGTTGGAGGAATTTAAAGTTGACAATTTTAATCAAGATTTCATTGGAGTTTTTTCTCTCGCAATGTCAACTAGTTTAGAAATTTAAGTCTTAAATGAAATTTTTTATAAAACTCTCTTTTCTTTAAGCGTGCGGGTAATTGAAAAACAAGAAGACGTAAAAAGTTTTAGTATCTTTAGAGATCATTCGGGGATGACTTTACGGAAATATCTTCTCGAAGATTACAATTTGCGACGAATTATCGTTGGGAATTAAGTGTCTCACGAGACATGGCGACAAAATCGCAAAACGAGAGCTGCACATTAAAGTGTCTCTGATCGACCTAAATAACGATCCTCCTTCTTCTCATTCCAGGTTAGCAGCGCTACGTCGGCGAGATACCGACGACGGCGACGACGACGACGACCACCAAGACCAAGACCAAGACCAAGACCAAGACCAAGACGATAGCGGCGTAATCGCGTCGCGGAGGTAGTGGGGTTGAAAATCGGCGCTTGCCCGGTGTCACCCTCTCTCCTCCGGGATCTCGCCCCTCGATCGTTTACTCGTGCGTACCCTTCGAAAGGTCCACTGCCTCTATCTTTTCCTCCGTTCTCTACGCGTACTACCCGTAAAGTTTCACCTCTATATCCACGTGCGTGCACAACGAGCGTACGTGTATAGAAAGCCGCACGCGTAATCATCACGCATACGCAGAGATACGATTCCGAAAGACGGAGAGAGAAAGGTATGCGTTAATACGGTCTGCGCTTGCGCGTGGTATCGGCGCGGAGTAGGAGGTGCGGCGCTTGGTGGGGAGCGTCATCTGTCGCGACGTCAGTGTGACGGCGACCGGCAGCGGGTGCGGATGGTGTTTACCAGTGTGCGCGTGTTTGTCGTGACGTTGCGTAATAAGAGACGTAATAACGGTTGTTTATCCTAACGTGGCTCGCGCGTGGACGCTTGAACGCGTGAGCGCGGGTGTCTCGTTGCGATTCTCGCCATCTACCTTTCCTCGTCGTGCATCGGCGCGCGTTGAACACGCGTGCCGTACCATCTCGCGGCTTGGTGGATGTGCCGCTTGGCCGCTGCGAGGCGGTCCATCGTCCTCGGGAAAACATGCGCGCAGCGGGCCGCCGGTGGACGACCGTGGATGCAACGACCGCGACAAACGGGAACGTCGCGCCGCACGTGACTGCCGCGACACCCGCGCAGCTGCTTCCGGCGCAGTGAGTGTCTGAGAGAAAGCAACGCGCGCGTTCTCTCCTCTCCCGCGATATCCGCTCGATAGATAGTAGGTTAATTCTCGCGCGCGTCACAGTGTCGCGGGCGTAGTCGAGCGTGCTTCGGCTCGCACAGTGTGACGGTGATAATACGTGCCCGCGATTCCTTCCGGAGTTCTGTTTACGCGTGTGCCGTTACGCTTTTCGGTCGTTCAGTGCTCGCGAGAGGAGACTGCGAACCCTGGCACGTCATTCCGAGCGTCTCTGCGACACCATCGCGAGGAAAGGATGAGGCGAGCTAGCCTCCGCGTTGCCCCCAGGATGCACCCGGTGCTGTCCTGTTGGTGCTTCGTCGCGACGGTCACCCTCGCCCTGGCTGCTTGGCAGGAAAACGTCAGGCCGAAGATGTACGTCCAACTAGGTGAGTGATCATTTGTGATTTGTGTGCGCACTATATGAATAATATATAGGGAAGTTTTCTCCATTCATTGTCTTTCTCCTTGTTCCTTTGTTGTCTTTGTGATATGTATTAGTGCGTGGTAACGATTAATAATTTCGGTCATGTGCAGTTCGCGATGGTCAAAAAGTTTGACGTATTTGGAATCGTGAAATAGTGTATTTGAGTCTTCGATAAATATTTTCGATACGACTCAGCAAACTAATCATATTCGGATTTTATTAACTGTGTCAAAATTTATTTAAGGAAATTAATGCGTGTTACGAAAAAGAAAAATTATCAGGCAACAGAAAAGTGAGAAAAACAATGGAAAAGAATATATGGTGACCATAGAGAGTTTACACTATTATATATATTCCATTATTTTTATTTGACTGTGTGTTTAGCGATTATTCGCGAATTCGCATATCAATATTGAGCGAAGTTTCATAGATTGAATAGTAACCTTCACGCGATAGAGGTTAAGGACTTCCGCAAAGTTCGAAGCTGCATTCTCGAAGGCCGAGAGAGAGGTTTGCTTACGTAATGATCGCGAAATTACAGCGAGTGCAGGGTCTTCATGCACCTTCTTCCCCATTCGCAAATGGATTCTATCCCTTGTTAACGAAGGATTGAATTGTTTCGTTTCGGTGACTGCAAACTTTAATCGGCAGCATAATTTTCCCTCCTCTCTTTTTTTATCTATACAAGAAACTAGGTAGAAAAGTATCGACCGCGATGTTCCGATTATATTATTAAAATTTGATTTGCGTCGATGCAATACAGATAATTTTCATTGGATAATCTCGTGACTTCATTTTATTGCGCTAACTCGCTAACAGTTCATTTATCATATCGCAAACACGAAATTTAGGACAACGAAGCAAAAACAAGCTTGCAGAAATTTCAATGTATTATAACGCGCGTTGCGATTTTTGTTTTATTCAATGTCTCATATATACACACACACACACATACAGCTAATTTAGAATCTATGTGATTCATCGCTGTGATTATTCCCCCCGCGTTATTTATGCATTTCGCGGAGATTTTTTTTTCATATATTCACGATATGTTCTACACCCGGGCGAATATTTTTACATCGAATATATGAATATTGAATATGTAAATACTGAACATTTTTTGCGAAGTAAAATTATTAGTATGGTGGAAGAAGTTTTTTTCTTTCGGGTTATATATTACTCGAAATTAATGTGTTATACATATACTGTTATGTATTCACCTGGTCTCGAATACTTTGATGTACATCGATAACACTTGGCTAATTAGGATACATTACATTTGAAATATTACGAATGAATTACCGAATTTTCAAATTTAAATATTGCTTATTAAAATATAATTATTAGAAATCAATATTTTTATCAGTGACAAAAACAATGACTGTTTAAACGTGTTTTTTATGTAAGATAATATTCATATATATATATATATATATATATACTTTTTAAAAATATCTGTAATACAATATATATGTATAAGGAAAATTATTTTTTTTTTTAAGTTTATGTATTGCTTCGTAAAATTAAAAAAAAAACGTAAATTACTTATCTTGTTTCCTGTCAGGATTACGTTAACTTTCATGCGATATTCACTTTAATAGATATTCTGCGAGAGAAACTTATTAACTTCAACTTTGTACAGTGTGAAAGATAAACGGAAGTGTCAGTTTATGTTATGTTATAAACTTCTTCTTGTGTGTTTACCGGAATTACAACATTCCACAAGACCGCGCATAAAGATACACGAGCAGTTTAATTTCGCGAATAACATAATTTCTAAAAAGCTATTCCGATTGATTTTGTAACGAGTATTCTTTCGGAAAAAAAATATCCCATTTCTTCTCGACAGTCTTTCAAAACGCATTTGTTACTTTCCACTCTCACGCATTATCCCTCATGATCGTGCATGACTAATTCAAACGGACACGCCTTGTCGACGGCGAGTTTTATTGAGAACTGGATCCAAAAGAGACGAGAGGCAGCGGAAGGGAGGGGCGGGGGGGGGGGAAGTGGCGTATAAAGTGTCCTACATCTGAGGCACTCGACCTTAACGGCGCTCCGCGTGTGTTTCGTACGTTTTCGCGTAGAAGCGACGCCCTAACATCCATCACTCTTTCCGCGACGGAACGATATCTCGACGGAGGGAAGGAGCGAAATAAATTGCTCCGAAGTGGCTGCGCCGCTCCGTGCCACGGCACACGCTTCGCTAGTATATAGCTGACATTATAGTAACGCGAGTGGGCCGAACGATTTGAGTGATAGTCGCGAGAACTCGAATGTTTAGAACTCGCCCTTTTCTCTCCGCATCTGGCGCGCGTCTTTCGTAGAGCATGCATTTAGAGTGCGCTATTAATATCTTCTTGCATAAAAAATTAATGTTTTCTTCCACGTTTTAATTTAAATTCAAGCCAAATCGATGAAAGTTATATGTTATTTAAAAGAATTTTATTAATGAAAATATAAATTTTTTATTATAACCACGTACAGCTAGAAATAGGATTGGGAGAATTTCGCATTTTTTTAATAAAATCTATATCAATGGAAAAAAAAACAGTGGCAAAAACTAGTCTTTTCTTATTAAAGTAAAAAATTGATATAAAATTTGGTAATATTTCCAAAGTTTTTCTTTTAGAATTTGCACATATTACTTTGAATTAAAAAATATTTTATATTAATTTAATTTTTTATATTACAGTGATTAAAAGTATATGATTTGTAAATTAAAATAGAAACATCTTTTTATGTAAAATTAAATAAATATATTTTATGTTTTATATTATTTAATGTTATATATTAGTTATTTTTATAGTTTTTATTAGTTTATTTTATTGGAAAGTTGGAGGAATAACAATAAAAACTAGAATTTACCATAGTTTTTTCCACTTATTGGACTTTTCCGGCCAATTCTGACTAGAAATGTAGACATAAATAGGGCTTTATTCATGGCGTTCAATAGCGATAGCAAATTTTCAACTCGTAACTCTCGAAAAGCGACGGAACTTTGTACCTAGATGGCTAAAGTTGGAAACCTGCATATCTATTCCCGCTGGGGTTGAAGACAAACATTTTTCTTTTTAAAGTGTTTACAGTATGAGCAATGGTAATGTACCTTTCTAACGTATCTAATGTATTAATAGATCTTTGTACGTGAACACATTCGTATAACTCGTTTCACGAATTGTAACGAATACGTTAGTTTATTTTATAATTTATTCAGTGAGGAAATTGGAAAAGAGAAGAAGAGAGAGAGAGAGAGAGAGGAAAGAAAAAGGAAGAGCAAATGTTGCTATTCGAACCACTCATCTTGGAAAAGATGGCGATGGTTGTAAGTCAAGTTTTGGCAGCCCAGAACGACACATTTCGAAAGAAACTACGAGAAAATTCTGCAAAATGTGTAATTTCAGTAACGTGCACATTATTTAATGTGTATAACTAGTTACGACATAGCGTGTAGCGGGCATGATGTTTTTCTTCGAGATTACGTGGCGTGAATTAGTTATCATTCTCAACACCGTTCGTTCTTCGCGTCTAATAGCGCAATGCTCGCTGCGCTCGGGGCAAGTTAAACGTTACATTTCACACGCGCTATTATCGCGGCCGCCTCACCGTAAAATTTCTTAAATCATTCCGAATGTACCGCGCGAAATGTGGATTAATCGTCGGAATTAAGAACCGCGCTTTACCGCTGTAATTACTTGAACCACGGGAACAGATGGCCATTAGTCTGAGGTTCTACGAATTATGTTCGCTCGTTGATCACGTTTTTGGTGCAAGCCGCACTACTGGGAACGTTAGTTTTCCACGTGTATGCCGTTATGCTCTGTGTCGATTTATCCCGTAACATCTCATTGGTAACGGATCATTTTTCATAGAATTCTAAATGTTCTCTAAAAAGAGTGAGACGCGAGTTGTTATATTCAAAACTCTAGACAATATGGAGATGGCTAAAGATGCATATTCTTTTTTTAATGAAATTTTAGACTTTTGCTGCATATGTATGTTACCATTAATATCATTCTCTGCTCGCGGAATTATAGGGAACTTTATCCCAGGACGTCGAATAAATGTCCCGCTCTCTGTCTATCTGTCTATCGACACTGGGCAACGCAAGCTCATTACGTCATGATGAATTTCGTTCGGCGATGCGTAGCCGTCGCATCTCCCATGCACGCACGCATCGCGATATAGGGTGCGGTCGCGGCGCGCATTGCCTATTGAAATTACACGAAGCACGTGTCATTAATGCGCCGCGTTGCGCTGCCGCTGCGATATCGTTTTGCTCGCTGAGCCAGAATTTCTGCTAATTCTACAACGGACAAAACCACCACCGCGGAACACCGAAATTATAATCAACGACGAATGTGTATCGTTGAAATATATGCCGTCCCGAAACCTCTCGACGATGCAACATTTTCCACGGGGTTGCTCGTTACATAACATGCCATGATCCGTAGCGCGGATCGCGCTGCTGCGTTTTTATCAACCATGACGTTTAAAGAGGTATTGTATAATAACCGATTGAAACGACAATTACGTGACGATTAAATCCCCTCTTTATGATCCCTTATAACTCCTGTGCTTTAGCGAGTATAACATTCTGTGTTAATGCGCGTTGTCCGATACGATCGCTAAATATTTACGTGACGCGCAGTCGTAATTTCCTATTGACAGTCGGCAGCCGGCAAATCGACGAGTCGTCCGATAATGATGGAGAGACCGCATTACGGATCAATACATTACAGTTGATTCTCTAACCTGTGTCATTCATATCTGTTTTACATCCGTGAAAGCTATGGCTCGTGTATGGCATCGACTATGGTGACGCTTATATATAGATGTTTGTTATATATATCTTGTGTTTTTTCTTTCGGCACAACTTGCGTTCGTACAAAATTGGCGCATGGCGCATTTCTCTATACACGTACTTTATTGTGATTATTTCATTATATTTAATTGACTTGTATCTCTCGATGCATTGATGAAATCGATCGAGTTCCAAGCGGAACTGAAATAACGCTCGATTAATTACTTTCGCAGTACCAATTCACATTGTCTGTATCAACCAATCATTTTCCACGATGCGCTTATTATCCACGAGTAGCGCGAGTGGCGACCACTTCTATCAGCCGTGACGTTCAAAGAGGGCCAATAACCGGTTAGCCAATTGTGTACTAATGAAATCCTCTTTATGATTATTCCGCCGTGTCCATTGTCCAAATGTCATTACTGAATCGCTAATCGGGATCCTGCGTGGCGAAATGATCGGTCAGTATCGTGAGCACTTTGGCATTTCATTTTTTCTTTCTTTCTTTTTTTTTTCTTTTTTTTTTTTTTTTTTTTTTTTCCCCTCCACAAACTGCTGCTCTCTCGCAGAGTTTCTATAGCGATACTTGTTGCATTTTTTTTCTGCCGTGTAGTTTGCGATTGATAAGTCGCGATATTTAGATGTCACGTCGGTCGCCAGATTTGCAATCGTGCCGTTCGTTAAAACGTAAAAATATCTGCGTGTTTTTCGATCGTCGTAAATCAAACCACGCTTGCTACTCACACACTATACACACGCAACCTTTTGAACGTGGAGATCATTTGCAAGTGCCGCACTGCTTCGTTTAAAAATCGAAATCGCACGCGCCAGGCATTGGCCGGCCGAAAGCAGCGCGCCAGTGTATTACGGATAAAGGGAGATCACTGGGCTGGAATCGCGCGCACCCTTTTTAGCATTCCGAAAGTCGCGCCGATCGATAACGCGGCGCGAGACATCGGAGTCGAATTCGTCGTAAATTTCAACGAGCAGACTTGGCAATCGCGCAACAATTTTTTAAATGGATGCGCAGGAAATACGCGACGTGCCAATGTTTTCCTCGTGTTTGAAAATTTATACGCGCATCCGTGTCAACGACAACGACAACGACACTGGTAAAATTTTACACCGTAAAAAGATACGGTGCAATAATAAATTGCTAGGAAAAATATAATAGATACCATGTATCGTATCAAGTGCACGACGTTTGGAAACATCCGAGATACGTGAACATTATAGGGATAGATATTTGCGTTTATTTTAGAGATTTATGCGAACGATAATTCTGTCAATTTATATACTATAGTGTTTCAATTTGCCGATTACAAGAGCGCGGATCAAAAAACCTACAAGCGGATTGTCTATCGTATAATTAAATTTGACTGATAAATCAGATACCGCAATCCCGAGCGTCCTCTGCTTACGAGTCTCGTGATATATTGATTACGCGCTCACGTGAATCGTCATTAAAAGACACTCGAGCAGCGGCGCGGCTGATAACAGTGGCCGTTACGAGTTCATTACTACATCGTGAGCTGGAGCGTGAGTGCCGGATCGGAATATAGGCTATGGCGGGCAGTTAATCCATATTATGGTAACTTTATCTGGTAGCGAGGAATACCGCAACGGACCAATCACAGCGGCGATTCCCTTCCCCGCGATGCCTCTCGTCGGTCGACGAGAGGATACATTATGATTAGTTTCAGCTTGCTGTATATGCGCCACGGCACGTATAACCTGACCTCGGCCTAACCACTGGCTAAAATTACTGGGAATCGTGTCAATTGACTCTGAGCGCGGAATGTGAACGTGGACGAGATATGTGGTAGTAGTCTGGCTTCCTCCCGCTATAGTGAGATGGACCCCTGCGGTACTTGCCCTGTGGTATCGCGCGCATCAGAGGGAGAAGGAGCGCCAATAAAATTTACGCCGCTTAAGAAAAAGACCATTTGTTAGGACAGTGTAGCGGCCGCATGCGTCGTCGTCGAAAAAAGACAAACTTTTTCGACGAGTTTCCTCGGGGGAAGGGATAACTGATCGCTGTAGTGTCTCAGTGTCGTTGACCTCGGCAAACAAGTAGATCGATGGGACGGCGGCATACTTGCTAAAGTTGTCGTTAAACATCGATAGCGTTTGTTGCGTTAATGATACATTTTCATGTCAGAACAGGAGCAGGATTATTATAATTAGATAAATCGTAGATTATCTAAAGTTTCCTATTTGAGTCGGAACTGTAATAGAATATCTGTTCTACTATTCTAATATTTATTTTATACCATTCTTTCTTTAAATATGACGACATTAGATCTATCTCGCAATCAAATATTTTCAAATAATCCAGTTTTGTTATTTTCTGTCTAATTTTCTTAAAATTGGTTTAATTTAATTTTCTGCTTCTGTAAATTAATTTTTATTGATTTGTACACTCCTGACAATTTTTATTTTGATGTAAGTTACCAAATTATTACTATATATTGTTATATATTACAAGGCTAACTGATTCAACATAAGAAATAAATAAACGCGCGAGATACTCTTTTTGTAATCTCATTCTCTTTCTCTCTCCCCCCCTCTCTCTCTCTCTCTCTATCTTTTTCTTAGAAGATGGCTCATACCTTGTACATATTGCTCCTACATTTTTTGCACTTGTGAGTGCATACTCAATAGAATAAGTAGCATGCTGCCGTCGCGATGGCAAGGGGGTTCATAAATCTTTTGTCGAGAAGATCCCCTCCACTTCGTGCCTGATCCAGAAAAGCAAAAGGTCAAAAGCGGTGGGTGGTTACTGAGAAGCAGCAGCTTGAGTAGTTCCTTCGTCAGGGTATTGCTGAAAGTGTCCTCTTATCGCGGGTGTTGACTCGCTCGAAGGAGGTAGTAGACGAAAATCGTTATAAATCGGTGTCCATGACAAAAAAATTACACGAAATTCTGATTTGATATAGCTCTCATAATTTCTGTCGATCGATCTGTCATGTCTAACTTAGATATAGTTATTGTAAATGATAATAATTAATTTTACCTTATCGGAATGTCTGCTTTTAATTTTGACTCAATGTCGATATTCTTATTTTAACTATCTTAATCTCATACATTTAGAGCGCGTTGAAGATCACTTAGTTTTCGTATTGTTTTAGTATTGATTTAATCTTACTTTTTTGAAATTTGATATGCTTTTCAAAAATAGATTAACGACACGTGTGTTGTGTCTCTTTCTTCTTCAACGCCGACATTGAGCTGCGTCTTTTCAAAGCAAACAACGCTTCACTTGTCCTTAACCTACAGATTAAAATATCGCGTCAGAGTATACGAGAATCTATTTCTCTAGAGCCAGAAAAAAGATTGTACGTATGTGTACGCGCGTCATAAAGCAGCACGAAAAGAATAAGAAGGATGAGAAAGATACGACGATCATTTGCTTTCTCTCGCGCTTGAACTCGACAATAAAGCCATAGCGCAAAGTCGTTAATTTTTTTTCTTAAGCGCGTCTTCCGCGTCATTGGATCGAATGATGAAATTAAACGGCGTCGCAGTAACTCGTCTGATGATCTTCCTAGCAAAGTTAACTGACCTCCACATCGCGTCGCCGCCGCCACGTCCCTCGTTGGTTCGCCTTTCTCGTCCGTTCAATCTTCGCCAAAGCTCTCTTTGTTTGAGGACTATATCTCGACGTCGTCCTTCGTTTCGTCGCTCGCGTGGCGGTCCGATCTTTTCTTCCTCGATTTGACCGGCGCAGAAATTGGTTTATCGCCAGGCAAAGTATGAATAATTCAAGTCGACCGATTCGCAGTCCAATCAATTTGGGACGGAAAGCAAAGTGGGTGGCCGGAGTATAGACGGCGAGGGTAGAAGGGTCGCCAGGCACGAGGGAGGCGAAACGAAAAGCGGCATTAGCGAAGCCGTTGAGTTTAATGTGCACGACGGGCGAGAGTAGTCGTGGATGGGGTGGTCGTGCGTCGAGCCTAACTCCGATGCCGCTGGAATGGGAAATGTTTTTCGGAGGAAAAACTCGCTGTTGTACCGTGAAATTCCCACAAACGATACACGTTAAATTTGCGAATTTGAAATAATCTATTTTAATATTTCAAGATTTCATGTGATATCATGTTATTACTTATACGAAGCATATAGTTATCAATGTCATTAATGTTTTTAAATTTTTTTAAATCTTAAATGTATCTTAAAATATATATTTTATAATATTTTATTACTTTTACAGACAATGAAATATTCTAACATGTGAGATTTGAAAGTTTCATATTAATTATGATACTATCTACTAATGCATATGTAATTGTATAGTTGTGGCGTGTTATTTTTTTTTTTTTAACATAATGCCGCGCTTAAGATGAACATTCATATAGGAGGTTTACTAAAATCTTAATGTACATGGCTGCGGACGGACACAACACATCGCTGTGTATACACATGTGTATATGTATATACACATAGTGAAAACGTAATAGGGAAAGTACAGGGATGTGGAGGAATAGAGAATAGGGGAGGGTTGCGCACAAAGTGTACACGGCAAACACGCTGCCCTGTTTATGGAGGTGATTTTTAGAGGTAGATGTTGCGAGGATGCTGTTGTTTCAGATCCCCGAGCCAGCGGCTGCTGGCGACGCGACGTAGAGACACGGAGAGCGTGAAGAATTGAATCTCTTAAAAGAAATGTATACCGTGAAAATCACCTCCGAAACGTTCGGGCAAAATCGAATCTTTGCAGCAGGAGAGAACAGAGGAGTTTAAAAATCACATTTATTATGAGTGCGCAGCGATATTAAATATTCATTCGATATTAAATATCGAAGTCAGTTTACGAAGACCGTCGTCTACGAAGCTGTAATGAAAGTTTTATTCGATATTGAAAATTTACCTTTAACTATTGTTCATAGAAGAAATTATATAGGAATAAGGAATCTCAACAACTAAAAGCACGAAGGAGGATACGCTACAAATTTCGTTAGAAGGAACGGGGAACTTTACTCAGCTGTAGCCGACCGCAATTCGGATGCACGAAGGAGCCGTGAAGTCGAAATCGTGACACAGTCGCGCTGTTCCAACGAATTACAGTCGCAGAAAGCTGTCGCGAGCACTTAGTTATATCTATGCTCCGTTTCAAATCCAAACCATTCCGTCGCGTCTGCGATCGCAGATTCGAAGCGGCAAGCGGCGCCCCACGGAGCAGGCAAATGTCGGTACCTAACTAAAGCAATGTATAATTAATTTAGCGCGATCGCAGTTTATACAATGGCGAGTAGACGAGCGAGAGAAACGTAACGGGAGGGAAGTGATCATGGATTTGCGATAGAGAAGGGGGAAGGATGAAAGTAAAAAAGGAATGCACATGGACGCATCGCCGTGTCGCTTGGTGAACAACTTTCGCAAACTCAATTACACAGGTTTTTCTCCGTTGTTGATTTTCACTCGCGATTTTTCCGTCGCGTAATTGCTAAGCGCAGTTCTCCGGTTGTTCACTATGTGTGCATGCCCGTTTCTATACAGTGTCCACAAATATCGTACTCGCAGAATACCGTCTCGTTCCTGTGCGTCATGATAATTTAGTCAAATATTGCATATATGCTTGATTTTTTTATAAAATTTTTTATAAAAAATATTTCTTCTATTGAATAAACATTTTAAAATACGTATTCTATTATAAATTTAAAATCGTAATCAATATAATTTCCATTTATCTGTTTTAACGAGTATTCACTATACTTATTAATAAACTTTAGAAATTAAATATGAGAGAAACTATATGTAATCTATCTTTTTTAGATTATGAAGCAAGATTTTTGAAACGTTATCGATTCAATTCATAACTGATAAGAGAAATATTAAACTGCGTTACGCTTAGAAATTTTTTTCCTATTTCTTATCAGTGAAGATTAGCTTTCGTTTCGGTAAACACGGTGCATCAGTTGCGCAAACTCTCAGATGCACGCGAGAGGGAATATCAGTTCTGTCTGTTGCCACAGCCTTTGGCCGGATCACGAAACCATTATGCCCGATGGTCTCAATATGTTGTAAGTTACTTCAATCCGTTGCAATTCGCGGCTAATCGAGCGTATCACGTGGATCAATACCAACTCCAAGTCTGTCGTCTCTCTTCCCCTCCACGACGTTTCTCTTTCCGTTGCGTTTCTAAACTTCGACGTGCAACTCTCCGCCTGGTCTCTTTCATCGTTTTTATTGCTTTTTTTCGGGGCTTTCGACTATTCGCAAGTATCGTTAAGACTTTTAAAAGCTTTTCCACGAGTCCTCCCCAAAAGTTTACGCGTAATTGCAATGATTATCTCTATCGAACGTCGTATTTGTCATTCTGTAATTTCAGTTTGTCGATTGAAGTTGATCTAAATTGCATACCTATAGAGAAAAGTGAACGAAATACTCATTTGCTAGTTTAGATTGCTTGCAAAATTATAATCAACTTATTCGTACAATTCGAAAATATATCACATAGAAAATGCTTTTATTTTATCATAACAGCAACCGCGTAAAAATTTGTGAAAAGAAGCGATTAAAGTCATACATGATAAAATATACGAAATTTATAAGTTGACGTAAATAAGGCAAACTATATTATTTCAATATTTGATTTTATATATATGTATGTCTAAACATTGCTGTTTCTCAAAATACAAATGTATAGAAAAAGGAGACTTTTTTTTTTTATACAATTGTCTCTTCCGTTCTTTATTTCTTTCCTTTTGAATAAGAATGTTATCTTTATTCCACACTGAAAAAAATATTATTTATATTATCATGATGTAGTCGGTCACTCGATAAAGCGATAATAGACGAAACTTGCTGTCGTCGTTTCCACGTTACGCTCGTTTTCGAAAGTCTCCGTGGAAATCGGAACATTACTTTTCTCCCCTTTTTCCGCTTCTCCGACTAATGGCGAACGGAAACATCGACAAGGCTTTTCGGGCGGTCATCGCCGCGAAGCGTTGACTCGTACTCTACGGCTACGGGATCGATCGCTCGAGTATCTCGTAGGATACGTCGCACTGGCCGGCGCACATTTTCTCTTTTGCCTTGGTGGTTTAGCACGACTTTTTACACGAATATTAATTCCACACATAGTTACCGCTTAGTCGTGTATTTCTTCGCTTGAAGCACATGATATAATCTTGATAGTTTATACTCGAGAGAGAAAGATAGAAAGAAAGAAATCTAGTATCGTTTGATGAGTTATAATTTGAAACGTTTTTTTTACTCACCATTGTTTGTAGTGCATTAAATGTTGATAAATGCATTGTTTCAATGCTCGTTTCTTCTTTTTTTTCCCCTAATGCTTTCTCCTTTTATAATTTTTTTTCTTCTTAATATTCGATCGTCAGGGGTTATACGACCCTCTTATTTTAATTCAAGCTTCCGGTGGTTCTTAATTTATGATACGCACGTATGATTCAGCACCCGCTTTGATCCCTCGGTGATAAGAAGTACAATCCGAAACACCCGTATCTCTGGGCGATAGTCGCTCTGTAGCTACCAGTAGCAGGATCGTGCGTAAATATGTTTCACTATTTAATGATACTGTTTCGAGAGTTTCGTGCATAGCCTTAAAGTTCTCGCTTTGAATTACATCTCGCAAATTCTCGAGCGCTACTGCAAATTCTGTGTTAGAATATGTAAGTTGCGAGACGCGGTCGGTGCATCTTAAACTACCTGCGACAAGGAGTCATGGGTAGTTCGCGTTTCTTGTCGTTTGAACCCAGTACAAACGTGCGCGTACATTTTCTTACGTAATTAACATTGCAATGTGGAGCATTCAAAAAATAACAAATTCAACTACGAATGCTGACGCAACTCTAGATTGACATCGCCGATATATCTATCAACGTGCCGTTGAACGCTCAAACTTCTGTGGAACTAGATTTCTCGTCTCGTGTCACGAATCAGAAGCTTTTCAATCGCTACGGTTGGCATTCCGGAAGATCGATCGTCGTCTCTCGTTCGTTCTCTCTCTCTTTTTCCTATCCCCTCTTCTGTCCTGCAAGGCGATGTGTCAGTCGTGAGAAAGCGGAGGGCCACCGAGGACGACCGGGGGTTTAGAAGGGACAAATGGAGGGTGTCCGGAGGGTACTTTGACTCAGGCACCATTGCTCTCGGAAACGATCGCGTCTCTTCTCTCCTTCTTTCTACGGTCCTTTTTCCTCTTTCTCCATCTGGCTCCTAATATCGTGGCTTAAGATGTCTGATACACGTACGATCGACCGAGCGTGTGCATCCTAGGATCACAGGAACGCCCGCTGGTAGATATAAGAAGAGAAAAAAAAAACGACTACATGTACGAAAGGACAACTAGCAAAAAAAGAAAGAGAGACAACGAGAGATCCTCCACGTGCTCAGCTTGTGATCCTGGATTAAAAAGCTTGTACCGACCGAAGCTGGATGAATCTCTAGCCCGTATCCAGCGGAGGGACGCTATTTTCCGGTACCGAATTCCAGAACGCCATGTGCGGAATATCCTGCAATTACAACCCGCGTGTTTCGTTCTCCTCCCCGACTGATTTTTCCCGCATTCGGCCACAAATAATCCAGACTTTCGGCGCAATATCGTTCTATCTGGTCGTGCAAATATTTAAGCCGTCTCTGAAGAGGAGAATGCAGGAAGAGATAGAGACAGAGCCGGTGGGAATGAGAGGCGCTGAGAGAGGCAAAGAAAGGAGGACGGCGGGAGAGAACGACGGAGAGAAAGAGAAAGAGAGAGTAAGAGTAAGAGGGTGAGAAAGGGAGATCAAGCTACAAGAGAATAGAAAGAGAGAGAGAGAGAGAGAGAGAGACGTAGAGAGGGACGGATTCGTGGCTGCATCATATATCCCTTGCGGTGGTCGAGTGCGCACTGACGGTCCGCGTTGCATCGGTGGTGGTGCAACATCGTTGAGGGGGTGGTGAGGCCACGTGACCGCCCACGGGCGCCATGTTAGAGGCGAGAACCGGCGGAGACGCGCGAGTTTATACGAATGCCGAGTCGCCATGTGGTCCTCGCGGGCAGAGCCGATCAATACTTAGCCGGCTGCTGGCAGAGCCAAGAGAGCACGAAGTTATGCACGCGCGACTACGACTACGACTACGACTACGACCACGACCACCACCATTACCACCACCACCACCACCACTGTCACCATCATCATCATAGACGATAGAAGGAGAAGGAAGAGAAGGAAAACGGGGGAGAGAGACAACATTTTGGGGGTCACCGTCCTCCGTCCATGATGTTACTACGGGGACAAGTTAGGCAAAGGGGACGCAAAGAAAGGGAGTCCGGGGATCCCATACCTTCTTGATTGCAATTTCTAATACCTTTGCTCGGAGGTTAATGCGGAACGCCGAGAAGTTCGGGCATCGCGGAGATGTGCCACGCGACGCGATTCGGCAGCGACCGGATGAACGTAACGACGGGGCATCATAGTTGCTCAAGTATGGGCGCGACATTAATGGGCCAACACCGTGATTAATGCCGAATGCGAAACTGACGCCGAAGGTAGTCCGACTGCCTCCTGAACGTCTGCCATTGCCTAGTATTCGCACGTTGAAATAATGTGTGAACGCAATAACGATTTAAATGAAAAATATAAAATGCTCGTTAAATCATTCGATCGCTTCTTTTATCCGATATTCAATTTAATGCTATATTGGTGTTTATTTGAAACAATGTCAAGTCTATCGATGTGAAAATAGCGTCATTAATAGCAGTCTTTTTGTCTAATTTTTGCGGATTTTCCGCTTGTGAAAAGCTCGCGCAAGCGAGAAAGCTCTAAAAAACGCTTGTATCGTTAATACCAGCATAATATTGATATGCAGTGCTATCAATGACAGTTTAACCGCATTCATAGCCGGTACATCAAAAAGCTGCAACATTCGCGTTTTCATAAGGCCGACATTCATGCATGATATTGTGTTACAAGCGACATCAAATTTTATTTTCTATTATTCTAAGAATATAAATGCTAAAAATTAATTGTTTCAAAATTTCATATAAAATAAAAGATCGTTTTGTAGTAACGCATACTTAATGAACGCAAAACTATACTTTCTCTAATTATCTAAAATCTAAATTGATAATTATATAATTGATATAGATACTGATTAATATTGTTACATCATGTTATATTATTTTTTTAAAGATTTATTTTAAGTAAAAATTTTATGTTCTAATTATATTGGAGGATAAAAATTCTCCAATCTATTTAACGTAAAATTTCAATGATTTTTTACAGCAGAAATAGTTTCGGTCTTTTTATGGTTTTATTGTATATGATACTTCCATTTTATTACATTTTATCGGGATAAACGATTATTTGGCCTCTACACTTGGTTTTATCATCGATATTTTAGCCGTTTGTATGTTTTACTTTAATATCGAGATACTTTCCTCTCTTTCTCTCCAATTCATCGGGTTTTTCTGGCCACTTCTTGCATAAAATCCATGGTCTGTCTTTCTATCAGAAGCGCCTGGTTATACTTCCGATGTTAGGAAATTAAGCGCGAAATTATGCATGACAATCTCCAGAGCAGCGCGGCATTAAACGTCATGTTCCGAAAGCCTAATAGTAGTTTCAAAAGGAAATATGCCGTCGACTGAAAGAGTCTCTTTGCACGAAGAAAGTCTTTCGTGCGAATTTTATTTCCTTCATATGCACGCATCATCAGATGGATACACGGCGTATATATATATATATATATATATATATATATATATATATATAGTATCAATATATATATATATATATTGATACTGTTGCCATCGTTTGCTTATAAAGTTTCATAGTCACGCTCTTTCGACCGGAGGCCGCGTGAGTCGCCGCGCGAATACGTGGTCGTTAATAAATACATTGTTATTTCAACGCGCGCCACGGAATCGGGTCACGCGCGCCTATTATACTTGCGCGTGCATACGTCGATGCGGCTAATTAACAATCGCTTTCGTTATTCCATAATTCATCATCGCTACTGCTTGCTTGCTCGTGTCGTGCCGCTCGCCGTGATTCGAGCCGAATGTAGTGTTAAATTCGATCACAAGCTATTTGTTAATCCAATAGATGGGTTATCCATTTTATTAGTTGCCATTTTAACGCGTCTGTTTAATTTGCAAAAATAACGGATGTTTAATTATGCTCAATATCTTCCGCTTTTCCAATTCAGTTTTGCGTTCATTAAAATAATGATCGGCATTATATATTTAATTTATCTCTCGAATGTATTTTTAACTTAATTTATCGTACTGTAATTTCTTTCCCTTCTTTCCGTTCGGAAATTAAGATAAAAATTAAAAATTAAAGGTAAAAATAGTTTTGTCGAAATATGACACAACGACGAGAATGTTTATGATGATATATTGAAGATTACCGTTTTAGCATAACTCTAAGCGACTGGAATGAGAAAGTCGGAGAGTGGAAAAAAGAAATGATGGTCGTTTCCTCCGTCATGGTCTACAATGGCCGATTGCCATTCCCAATATCTTCTCCCCCCCCCCCTCCTTTCCGTGTGTAACCGCGTCGATGCAATGCACATCAATAGAATTTCATCGTTCTATCGCTCGCGCGCCGGTTTTCTCGGTTCCCCTGATTTCCATATTTCTCCCTACAGCCAGCCCCTGCTGTTGGTCGTCTCCTTCTCGCCGCCGTCCTATACTGACGTATACCTGTCTCTATCTCTTCCGACAGCTACAACAGTTACGGGAGATTACGGGAAAGCCATGCGGCGAGACGGAGATAACGGATGTATCGCCTGCGTGCGGGGTGGAGATATAGGGGGGAATCGCGGTCGGAAGCAAGCGCATGCGGAGGTGGCGGAGACGAAAAGGGAGAATTAGGGACAGAGAGAAAGATGTCGGAGGCAGGATAGATGGTAGAAGAGGGAAGAGGAGATACGAGAGGGTTTGGAGGTCGAAGCAAGAGGAGAGGCTTTCTCAGTCCGACTCCGATCCTGCTTTACTGTCTCGTCATGCAAATTCTACGACGGCGGAATAAGCGAAGGCTCTTTCCGTCCCTCCTCTTCCCCCCAATGTCATCCTACGCACGCTTGCTTGCCCTTCTCTTGCCGAGCTCACGCACTCACGTACGCACGCATGCGTTCATTATGCGGGTAATATCGGGTGCGGCGTACATACGTATATAGTGACAAGGGGAGGGGAGAGGAGGCGCAAACGAGGAGAACGAACGTTCCGGCGGAAACAATGAGACCCTGATTGGGGAAATGCTGGCATAGTTTTCGAAAGCTATGCGCATCGGTTCCCAGTTATCACCGTCTTCGTACATGTGCGCCCGCGAATAGTTTGCAGATCAGTTTGTCGGATTATATAGCCCCGATACGCTCGCTTACCTTCCTCCGTGGTACGTTTGATATTTCGAAGTTCGAGAATCGATCGCGTTAAATTCGACCATAAAGTCTCGGTCCGATCTGATCGATCACGAAGGACTCGCGTTTGAATAACGAATGAACGAGAACGCGTGGAAAACTCTACATTAGACCGAAAAGATTTCTTACCATTTCTCACTTTTTCTTACTATTAGGTACATACTTTGCAGGTACGAATTTAACGATTTTTTAACAGAATGCTTGTTTTTCATATCCGTGAGTTATAGTTGTTCGGGCGAATCAAATCGTGTAACAAGGAGACACTCGAACGCCCGTAAAAACACGATGCTCTCGGCGCCTGATCGTTGCCGCGCGATCCTCGAACGGTAATTAAGGGAGTAACGACACTCGTCAAATTGACCTCGCCATCATCAATTTTTATTAAAGCGGCCGCATTTCAAGGACTCACGCTCACGACTCTTGTTCCCATCCTCCAACTAGCCATGAAGATCGATGAACCCTTTCGCGGAGTACCAACTACGAGACAAAGACAGAAAGAGAGACGGCGATTCTCATAGGAGAGAGAACTCGCACGTGCTTGGGACAGCAGCGCGACGCAGATGCGACGTTCTTAAAGCGTTAAGTACACGGTACTATTTTCCAAGGGATTAGAGTCGGAAATGGCGGAAAGACGTGCTAGAGACAAGGCCGGGGAGAAGAGCAAAGAAGACGATCTTACACCGGCGTCGGGTTCGGCAACGCTCGCGGTCGGGCCACGATATTTTTATTACGAAGCTGACAGAGCTGAATGAAGACTTTTTCATTCTGTAGACGCGGTTCTTATTAATCCTCTAAGGAACCGGCAGCATGAATCGACGTAGTGGGTCGCTCTTCTTTCTCTGACATCTTGCGACGTCTCGCGGCACGTTGCTTGAAATTGTAAGCGCGCCGTAGCAAGTAAAGCGTAGAAATTCTGATTACTTTCTAACTATCGCGTTCTTGCCATTCTGTTGCCGTCATGCTGAAACACACGGTCGTGGTCTAAATTCTATTTCGATTAATATCGTGCGGAACACAAGTTGCTGCGAGCGAATGTATCGCGATTTCATCGCGCCCGTGAATGTTATTCAACTTTTATAACGAGATTATGATTGCATTAGAGGAAAAAATATTGCTCGGTTGCCAATAAGCAACTATAAAAGGAGAAGCATACATATGTTTAGTTCTCACCGTAGTTGTCGATCAAGATGATTGACCTTAATTGAGCCAATTAATTGTCGAGTTTATTGTTTGGAGCATTGACAGATTCAAACTTCAAGTTAAATAAGTTAAAAATTACTGTTCTAAAACCGGTTTTTATTTTATTGAATTAATTTCAATGCAATTTTTTTCTAACGTATTGTACCTATTACTAGAAGATTTATTTTAGTCAGGAAAGAAAACTGATAAAGAGAAGTTAAAAATGTACTAAAATAATACATTAGTAACAAGTTGCGAATAATCTTATAGAATTTAAATTTTGACTCATTATTTATAACAATATTAGTACTTATAGCTAAATCGGAATCGAA
Source organism: Anoplolepis gracilipes (assembly GCF_047496725.1). Lineage (NCBI taxonomy): Eukaryota > Metazoa > Arthropoda > Insecta > Hymenoptera > Formicidae > Anoplolepis > Anoplolepis gracilipes. The sequence continues at coordinate 5,530,586 of NC_132976.1, read as the reverse complement.
AAATATATTATTTTAAAATATCCATTCATTGGACATGATTTATTTTATCTATATTCTTTTATTATGATTAAAAGATTAATGAAATTATACGTCACTGTTATTCAGATGATATATATCGTAGTAATATCGTAAGCATCATACGCGTAATTTTCATTCGTATTTCTTCCGTTTCGTTCGTTCTCACATTTAATTAAAATTTTGAAATCTGCCTCACTTTATAAAATGACAAATATGTTCTTCGTTACTTTTGCGATTCTGTCCGCAAAACATCGTCGCCGGGCTATGCTTTTAAGTTCAAACGAAAAAAAAACGACCCTTTAACCCGTATAATTTTCGACAGATCTGACTGAATTACTGCATGCGTTCCTATATATTCGTGAAATACAATAAAGTGAAAAATCGTTAAAATTATCTACTGTAGACAATTTCAACGTTGCGGTGTCAAATGTACGGGCAACGACATTTATTTGCCGATAGGCGAAAGCAATAGTTCGCAAAATGTATTCATACTAAAAAAGGTACAATAGTAGAGTGATTTAAACTTTTATTGAAACTTTTATAAATTTATTGATGTTATCTTTAATACACACATACAAGAATAATATCGGTTCATATCTCTATCGAATATTGGAGATCTGACATTTTCGTAACTTTTTGTCAAATATTTTGTCAACAATTTTGTAGAGAGAGTGTATAGCTGCAGTGCACTAACAAAATGCATTTAACAGCCCGTGTCCAAATTGACTTGATAATTTCATTACAGATGTTTTCCAGGAGGGGGAGAGAGAAGGAAGGAGGGAATCGGGGAAAAAAATTTTTTTTTCGGTTTGCATAGACCGCGGGTCATTAGTTCTCGTCAAATAATGGTGAGCGTTGCCGCGATTGCAGAGAAAAAAAAAGTGCACGCTCGACGAAAATTCATCGCGGCTGGAATCACGCGAGCGGAGACCGATATCGCGACTCGATCGGTTATTCCAGCGTCGATCGTCGGCGCGTTGTTACGAGCATACGTGCTCGCTTATGTTTGTTCTATATACAAGTCGTAGCATACATATATACGCGCGTGTGTACGCGGAGAAACATCTACCCGATATGCTGACGCTGCGTCTGTTTTATTGGCAATTTCAGAAATTGCGTCCGAGACGCGTAAATCGTTTATTTTCTTCGCAGTATGCCGTCCATGGCGAAGCACAAAGTGCGAGTTTCCTCTCTTTCTCTCTCTCTCTCTCTCTCTCTCTCTCTCTCTCTCTCTTATTCTCACTTTTTCTCTCCCCCTCCCCTTTCACTTTATCTCGCCGTCTTTCCGAGCGTGCACACGATTTTTCGATCCGGATAGAGTCGGACACGTAAGTTTCACTTTGGATCTATCTTGACTGCAGCCATTATAGTGACTTATTGGTTCGCGATCCGTTCGGACACGCTGCAAGGAATAAAAAAAAAAAAGGAAGAAAGAAGTAAAGAGGAAGGAGTAAGCTCTGCTGGCAAGCTTTCTGTCTTTCCGACGCGATGTGTTCCGCCACGGTGGCGAGAACAATCGAAAGTCGAACGAAACGACGAGGCCAGTACCTGCAGCAGATTCGAACGCGCTTCGGTCCCCGAATTCTCTGTTTCTCTTTCTCAATTTTTCTCTCTCTTTTACCGTCAGTAAACTTTGTATTGTCCAGAAGAAAACCTCCCCCAAGGACGAGCTTTCGAATCGGAATTGACGTTTTCTTCCGCGATGTTTGCCGGTGGATCTATTCGGCTGTCAGCTTCGACGACCATAGCACATGTATAGAAAAAGCTCTTACTCTAGTTTGGCTCGACGAGCATCGTCTCGAGTTCTCTTTTATTGAGAAATTAGGATGATTACTTGAAATAGCGCGACGGGAGAAAATATTTACACAACGGTAGCACAATTATTTTTATAATTATTACTTGTAAGAAAATACGCGTCACATTGTCGAGATATTGTTTTTATAGATGTAATTTTGTTCGAAATGTTTCGAAAGAGATTCATTTTTCCTATTTCTAAAGATTTTTCATTTTTGACGCGATACATTTCGTCTGATGTAGCGAGCATGCAAATAGCGGCTACGAGTGAAAAAGCTTTTACTCCAATTTCATGCGACGAAATATGACTGCAGATAGTTACAGAGTCGTCTTTTCGAAGGATGGCCGCGCATATATACGCGAGGGAGCCAATGCGTGTGATTCATTTATTTACAAGCTCTTCGCCGACGTTATTCGCGTATATCCTTTAATACCCTTCATCTTTTATTCAATAGCTGCATCTCTGCACTGTGAAAGCCGATGTCCGAGTGCGTCTTCGGTCGCGCTTCATTCCGTTCTTTCCGTCTATCTAAGTACGCTTCTATAGAACGAATATTTCCTCGTGCTTAACGAGCGAACTTTTTAGTCGAATCTGCGAAAAGTTGCCTCTTCTTCCTCTATATTTGAGCGGACACGAATACTAAGAAAAATATTCAGCTTATATCTAATGATGCTCTTGATACACATACACCGTGTTCTATTATTGCGATCTAAAATCGCTCGCAAGCAAGCTGAGAGGCTTGCTTTCTTCGGCTTCCTGGATTTTCCGGTCTTATCGACGATACTCGAAGTCATGCAAGCAACGTCGAGGGTATACGGTTTAATAGCGGTCATGTGCTCAAAGGTCCCGACCGCATCAGGACGTTACATCATCGCTATAGCGCATAATTATCAGTTGCTGGAACAGGGTGAATGCTAATTATAGAGTAACTTATTAGTTTGCGGGAAGTTAGATGCAAAGGCGTTACAAAACAAATATTTGTCATGCTTGTTTACTTAATACAACACACTATTAGTAACAGATTTCTTATTCAATAAAATTTAAACAAATAGCATTAGACATTGTTAATTATTTTATGAATCTTAAACTAATTTATTCACTCGCCACGGCGCTTCAATATTAAAATATTTTATCGATGTTTCGTTTTTAAAATTATTATGCTTTATATCTCGAACAGTTATAATTTTTTTATATGCGTAAATATTTATTTATTGAATATTTATTTAAGACTAAAGAAAAGTTGATTGAATACAGATTAGAATTGCTATTTTTCATATTGGTAAATAGCATTATTTCATCTTTTTAAACGTCATAAGGTCTTAAGAACGGTAATGAAGAAATTAAACATGATTTACGAGGAAAGATCGTTTACCGTGGAAATTAAGTAGGGATTATTTATGGGTTTTAATTAAAATTATGCTTAATTAACTCAACGATGTTTAAGGTGTTAATAATAATAAGTTTTACCGCGGGAGAAAAGAAAATAATTGAATTCGCAACTTCTAATAAATACAATGGCATGATAATACATAAATCACTTAATTAGCAACATCAATTGCATCGTAATGAACCTGGATTAAAAAGAACATTGAAGAAACCTGATACGCTTACTTTCTTTATTCTCTGGCATTCCCGATAACTGCGTAATGCTTGCGCGAGCAAAATAAAAAGCAGTTTGCGAAAATTAGTTAATTTCCATGCCGTTTACTCGAGAGCGAACGAGAATTCTCGGTTGATATGAGAGTTAAGAACGTTATGGTAACAGCAGATTGCAGTCTAAGTAAAGCCGACCGTCTGACCGATAAACGAAAGTTAAACACGAATTAATTGCACTTCACGGCTGGTCATAAAATTGCATCACGTGAAACTATGGATTAAATATTTATCATTGTCTGAATCGATGAGATCTCGTGCTACCGGCGCTGTCTAATACTTCTCAAACACGATGCGCTGCAGCGTCATTATCGAGCGCTCATTACTGTTCGCGAAAACAGAGTAACTGGAAAATTCTAATCGCAATTTCGGGACCGATTTGTCTTCGCAGAAGTGCCCTGACACTTGAGCGTCAGCTGATTTGAAAATTGACATTGACACCCTGTCGGTTTGTTTTAACTAAACCGCGCATGTCATGTTCGATGTTTCCTAGTCCGTCCGATGTGTTGGCTTGTTTTCAGCTGAGCAAAAATAAATTTTTTTCTGGGCAACTTGCATTTTTTCGCTATTGCGAAGTCGTATATACGATTCGTCGTTTATATATAATCTTTTAAGCATTGATGTTAAATTACAAAGTGCATTTCAAATATATCGTATTATTAAAATTGTTTTGTATGTATAACTCAAGTTATTTTCAAACTTTTAATAACTGTGGTGATATTTTTGTACATAGAGACAAATTTTGCGTTATTTATTTCTTGAATAACTGTTAAAATTCTTTTAACAAATCTTGAATATACAATAAAGGGTATATTATTTTATTTTTTTATTGTACGCGACAGTTAACAAAAGATTATTATTTTTTCATAATGATAATATGATTTGTTTTTTGTTTGGACCAATATGTTTGTCGAAATTGATTAATATAACTATCACAATATCGCTACAATAGTCAATGCATTCGAAGTTAAATAGATTCTAAGCAACTTAGAGAAGAATATGTTCGGTCGATTTGTGTATTTGTGTCACTTACCTAGAAGTGATCGAAACTTTGTATTCAATGCGTATAGTGTTGTGCCATGACTCGAATTTGTCACTAACACCTATGTTTGATTACAAGAGTAAATACTTAAGGAACATTCATATCGATCACAAGACAACTTATTGAAAACGAGAAATATTTAGGATTCTCTTATATCTCTTTAAAAACTTTCTAACTTATTAGCATTTTCTTTCTCAATTTTCTTTTGACACTTAATTACATATATTTTTGTCAAGAGTATTGGCTTTTTCTCAAACAGTTTTAAAATTCTTGATATTTTAAAAAATTCTGATGATTTATTATAAAACACTTTTATTTTGATTTTTATTATTTTGAGTGTTAAAAATAATTATTAAATTTTCGAAAAACTATTCAGAATTCTAAAGATCGAAAATTCTGGAATTCTTTGCGAATTAGAAAAGAGATTACTTTTTTATTATATTGAAGTTTTGAAAATATGCTAACATTATATATTTTACAAGATTTTTAAGGCGAGAGATTTTATTGTGTTATATTTACGAATTTAATATTTAAAACTAGATTTTTTATATATAAAAGTGATAAATATATATTTTATTGTATTCTTTTTCTTATACTATATATTCTATATATAGTTAACAGTCGAATAATTTTTATAAAAATATAATGAAAATTAATTGGCATTTTTATCAACCACCATACGTTATTCGACATTTGATCGGCAATTTAATGAAGTCGATATTCCGCATGAATTTCACGATCGTATATGCAGTTATTTAACGACCGATAATTGGTCCGCATTTATCGTAAAATGCGAACGAATTGCATGTGGTCTGCACGAAATCCGTGGAGGATTCTAGTGTACTATATTTATCGCAGTTGATATCGTGACACGTGGAACCATATGACGCATGCATCCTGAATCAGCATTTCCATCATAGTCTATGAACGTGAAAGTAATCTGGAGTAAGCTGTGAGGGGTAATTCATATAAAAGGGCCATGAAATAAAACCGTGGTGGAGTGTACGGTAAAGCGCGTTGGGGGACAAACGGTAACGCCATTTTTAAGTTATTGCTTCGAAAAGGGGGTTCGATGATCCAGTGCCTGGCTGGTTGGCTGACGTCAGAGCCGGGCGATGCGAACCACCATAATTCATTCCGCAATTAAAATGCGTAATCTCGCTTGACCGCGCCCACGTTCGTATGCGCGCGCGCGTTCACGAAGTTGTCTCGGAGTTTCCGAGGAGTTCCGAAAACGAGGTTCGCACGAGAGCCGCGGTACAATTTTCACGTCGGACGAGCGGCAGATTACTCGCGGTCTAATTACTTGTCACTGGAAATGGGGTTAGATTGCGAATACGCTCGCGAAGTTGGATCGTTTCGATGTCACGATCTATTCGTTCCACAGACATAGAGCCAGACGAGCGTTATTATAGGATATCTGCAGTAATGTTCATTTGGAAATACACACGCACACACACACACACACACACATATATATATATATATATATATATTTCTATAAAATTTTTTACAATATCTCATATTATATAAATATTTTTAAAATATCGTATTATATTACATTAATGATAATATTTTATTTAAAAAATGTAACTTTATAATTTAATTAATACCATATGTCCCGGACATATTTTTTTAAATTTAATTTTGTGAATTCACATATAATTAATATTATATTATATTATAATTTAAAGCGTATGTTGAATTTTTTTCAGGCAACATGTTTTATCGTGTTTCCTAAATTTTATTCAAAACCGAGTTTTGTAAAACTAGGTGATTTAGGGGATATTAACGTAATGAGAAATATCTGGATGGCGCAAAACCGGAGGCATGAAATATGAATCTTAAGTTCGTACGCTGCAGGTGCAGGCTGCATATACATACAAATCGCGTCGATAGGCCGGTCTTTGTGGTTTTGTAAAAGTCGCATGAAGGATCAATGTCGACTTTTTACAGAGATTAGTATAAATATTAATGCTCGTGACCAATTTACTGTTTTCCTCGTACATTTGCTCGTTTTTTACAATATACGAATCTGAAATTTTTAAATAAAATAGAGTTACCTCAGGCAGACAAATAAAGTTCATTTTTTTATAACTTTTTTCCCAATCATGTGGTTGCCATCTGTTTTTTGCCGACATGATTTTTAAAAAAATTATATCCTGATCCGCGATGGACTTTTATTTTACGATTTCTCGCTTTTTCGATCAAGGCCTTATCGTTCGGTATAACGCGACTGCGAACAGTAATTCCCATCATAAAAGATCCCACGACTGCCATATCCATCGAAATATCTTTATTACATTTTACATTTTTCGAGATGTAACCTTACACTCGTAAGGTATCTTGGATATCCCTCTGAGGCACTTTGCGGAAGCCGATTTGCTTTTATCATCCCCGATGATAAAACGGCTTCGCTATGTTGCGCTGCCATTGCAATTTGCCTCGAGACATGTGGTTATGTTTAAACGATCTTACATTGGAGTAGGTATTAATTTTTTAAGTAGTCGTTTCGAAACTTCGCGTATAGATCGCATCACTCGTATTTATGAGTGGATAGAAGAAAAACAAGCATGCACCTATGTCAAAAATTTTTGCAGTGATATCACTTGTTCCACTGCTGCTACAAGCTGGTCGTCTCCCAGACACACATGCAAATACCGTGGTTTACTCTATTTATTTACTCCGTCTGTTTCATCCCGCATGAAACGTTGGGTAACTTTTCATATTTTCTGCGGATTTTGTTTTTAAATTTTCGGTGGATAACATGATGTTTAGATTGCAACCTGAAACGATCAAAACGAATATTTGCGCGAGATATGTTATATATTATACAACAAAAGATTGTTAATTTAATAAAGATCTAGCGGAGAGATAATTGGAACCGTTTTTTTTTTTTTTTTTTCATATAAATGCATCTTTTATATAATAACATAAAATGTTTAATTCAAGTATCTACTTTCGGGAAAACATGAAAAACCTGGAATTTTCCAGGTATTTCTAATCTGGAAAAATCAGGGAAGACTCATGGAATTTTATAGAGATTCAGAGAATTTGTTCGAAAATTATCTTTTTAATAATTTTGTTTTCATATTGTAAATAGTCAGCTGTGTGTGCGACACTGGTGTCTTACTTCGTGGAAACTTATTAATTGTTAAGAGTTCTGACTTTATTTTTAATAGTTTTCGAATTCTTCACAAATTAAACAAATAGTTCTGGCTATGAAACAAAGAAAATGGCTCGGGACAAACTGAGACACCAAGTTTCTTGCTTTATTTGCTGACAATTTTTTAGCATTTCTCAGATTTTAGGCGCTTGAAAGCTCTGCAATAGTGCAAAGCATCCTGCAAAAAGTTGTAGGCGTAAAAATTATTAGAAAATGAATTAAATAAATTAATGACACAAATTAAATCGTTGAAAATGTCAAACATATAATTACCGAGGTGAGACGCTCGTATTTCCGCTCGTCTATAATAAATTAATTGCGCATGTATACAGAAGGCGTCATTAATGCCTTTACAAATGAATTTATACACATATCAATACAATTATATATTTTATATACACGTATATAGAAAATGTGTTCCGATATATGAATAAATTCATATACATGTAAAGATATTAATGATCCTTTCTGTACATATTATAAAAATGAATTATGTATTTGTTCTATTGTTTGTTAATGATTATGTATTTATTTATACGTCAAAATATTTGAATAATTGCGATATTCCTTCGTAAAACATAATACTCATATATATAATATTGTATATTGTATAGGTAATATCATTGAATAAAAATATCGCGCGTGATTTTTTGTATAAGTATATTACTATATTCTACGATTACAAATGTTATATATTCTATATATAATTTTTATTATTATGTTTTTACCGTGTAGAGAAAAATTATTATTATAAAATATTGTTTTGTCGCGAAGCAAAGAATATAGAGAAGTAACACGTATAATGTGAAACGTATTAGAAAGGAAAAACGTCGCGGACAGAATAGTCAACGGTTACTACGCGCATCACATTCTCGCGTAGCGCGCAGTGATATCAGGCACAAGAGTTATCTCCTCCACATGACTGTTACTAGGGTCGGCATGTGTGAGGCACAATCGCACAGTCGCAAAGTGTCCACAGAGACAAGCGGAGCTCATCCGAGGCAAGCCAAGCCAAGCCAACCCGAATCGAACCGAATTGGATCGTGATTGCTTTGCGTCGTCGTTTTGTCAATTTTGGATGAATATCGCGTACAAACATATATCGGGAGTGAATCGAGGTTTAGGAACAGGTTGTAATCTCGAGATACATTTGTTCCGCACATCCTCATTTGTCGCAACCGGTGACGTTTCGCTATCATTGAGAGCGTTTGATGTTCTTTGTCGCCGCGATATTCTTTGTGTCGTTGCTTTTGTGCGTATTTCCGCGGCTATTTGTTTGACCGACAAGCATTGCGAGTTCTGTAACATTTTGAAGAATACTCGAGTATCGACAGACACCTGCAAATATGAAGGGATATATCTATCTCGCGATACCAGTCTGACATAGATTTTGTATATCAATAAATATGTAGTATGTATCAAAATCGGGAGTGTCGTACAAAATGTCGCGCGATTGTTTTGTGAATAATTTTGAAGATGTATCAACGAAGGATTAGAAGAAAATGAGGTCTGAGATGGCATCGGACTTTGTAAGAGCAATAATTTACTATGAAATAACTTATTATGTATTATTCGCAGAATTAACTTTTTTTTTGTCGCGATTATCGCATCGCATATTTCGTGCAATTCCATTTGGATGTGTGTGAAGTGGCGTCTCACTTCGTGGAAACTCATTTTAGCTTTATTTTTATATTAATAGTTCTAAAATTCTTGCTAGATTAAACAAATAGTGTCGGTCGTTAATAGAATGATCTAGGAAAAAATTAAGACTCCAAATTCATGTTGTGTTTCGCTTTGTCTTTCGATGATTTTTTTAGCATTCTTGCTAGATTTTAAACGCTACAGTGCCGCATTTTACAAAAAATTCTATGCGTAAAAATTATTCGAATGTTAATTATACAAGAAATCATCTGAGACGCTGGACGTAAATGAGATTATATGTTATATCGGCTTCTCGATCAAATTTGTTTAATAAATATTATAATAATTTTTATGTATACCTAGACCTCTGTACACAAAGTATAAATGATTGCAGAACGAAAAAAAATAACACAAAATTTTATTTAAAATCGATAGAGCAATTGAAATATGACTAGTGTCTTATATCAGTATTTGCACGTCTAGCGTCTTGGCCAATTTAACTTGTTTAATAAATATTCTAATAATTTTTACGCGTATAACCGTCTGTGGAAATTAAAAGTGATTACAAACTGACATGAAATTTAATTAAAGTTGATAGAACTATTGAAATACGACCAGTGTTCATTTCGATATTTATATATTTGGCATTTCGAGTAATATGTAATTTCATTTAATAAATATTCTAATAATTTCTACGTATAAAATTCTCTGAAAATTAAAAGTGCCGAATAACACGAAATCATATTAATCGATAGAACTATCGAATTATATGTATTAACTATAAAACTCTAGAATTAAAAATAAAACCAGTAGGTACTCTCAATAATTACTGAATTTCAACAAAATGAGACGCCAGCTTCACACCACCAGTCAGCTAGCCAAACAAATTATGCGTTTAAAATATATATATTTTTTTGTTACATTCAATTAACATAATATTGTTAATATGAAATATGTATTTTTTGTAATTTTTAGTGATAAAAAATGCAAATTTTATAAAAGTACTTATAAAAGTCAGTTTTTAAACACATTTACAAATCTAGCACTTGAAACTCAAGAGATTCTGTGTTTTCTTCGTGTAAATGAAAAACATTAAAAAACGTGATAAAAAAATTTGTAAATGTAATAAAAAAATTTATTTTAGCGACAGTTGTATTAAAAAATATTGAAAATATTCTTTTCACTTGAACCAAAAAATCTGGAAAATCAAGGAATTTTCAGGGAATTTTTTTTTACAAGATTTGAATAGATATCCTGTAATTGTCATATAAACGATTTGATTACATCATAATTATATTAATTACAAATGTTAACCTCACAAACATATAATTTTCTCAGTTGATCCTATACACCTTATCATACTTAACATCAATAATAAATGTAGAGTACTCATTATTTCTGCTTATCAATAATTGATAATACAGATATATTAACAATAATAACAACAATGTAATGCTACTACAAGAAGTCGAAGCGGATTCTGTTGGATCATTCTTTCCGCGGGAATACACTCTTTGAAAGCAAATAAAAGGGATTACAGTGGATAAACTTGGCGGCGATCGATCCGCGTAGCACTTGGGTAATGAATCCGTCCCGGCGAACAAACGAGTCGGGGCGGTTCCTCTCTTCCGTATCTTACGCGACGGGGTGTGCTTTTCAGAAACACGAATCGCCCTGCCCTGGCTGCGGTTGCTCCGAAAATAAACTTGCGCGCAGCGAGACGAGAACGCTCCTGTCAGCGACAAAAAGCGCTTTCTTCGCGGGTTTATACACCTATATACACATACGTACAGAAGAAAAAAAAAATTTTTTCTCTATCTCTAAACGAGTGCACTCGTCGCGCAGACTTATTCCATCTACTTTTCGAAATTAACGCCCGCGTAGTTTTATTAGCCTTCCTTGCCTCTAACTGGAACTCTTCTTCCCTTCTTTCTATTATTTTATTACGTCGTGTGCTTGAAACTGCGACGGTGGTTTTCCGGTGTAAAAAATTGCTCGAAGAACACCGTTGCGGCAACGATGCGTGAATTAGTGTTTAATTAATTCCATTTTAGCGAGTTGTTATTGCACGACATAGCAAACATGTCTTTTCATTACACGGTTGCATATACGTTCCACGACGTAACAAAGGTAAGGCTTATACGGCTGGCTTGATTCTATTTGAAATTAGATGATATTGATCGTCGGAACAATTAGGAAGTTATGTGAGGAAGATATTTACTATAGGTATATCTAATTGTAAGAGAGAACGCGAATACCCCCATTTCAAAACGAAGCTAATGAGTCATTTGAACGATGTTTGATTTATATTAAGCTTATTTAGAAAATGACATTTAAATCGAATCGCTGAAAGTCACTATTAAATTGGACAGTTGTATTTCTATAGGATTATTGTAGAATTTCATTGTACTTTTCACGAAAAGCGATAATATTATAGTTATGTCAGTTAATTATGCCGACAGAATGCAGGTGACGGGCCAATAGTTTTTTTTTGTTGCTCTTTTCTTTCTTTAGCTAGTGGTCGATATAACGCGCGCGATATTCCACTACGTCGATTCACGGGAGCACACGCGTATCGTCGCAGTTGGATTAATAATTAAATTACAGGATGCGCTAATTACGGGCATGGCGCGCGATGTCGACGCTATATTACGCAATTGGTCAATTATAGGCGCGTTGGAAAATTAACGCGACGGCTGCTTAGCTCGATTCCGGTCGCCAGCCGCTAATTGCGATGCGCGCCGAAAAAATTGGATACCTTAATTAAGGTCGTTTATTTTCCCAAATTTTTTTCTCATAACACTCGGATGTCAGTATAAAATATTCTATTCTGTTTTTCTATGTGAAAAATGTAATGTATTTTTTATACGTATTTTTTTTTTTTTTTTTTTTTTTTAATATAAAATATTGCAAGAAATTGGTGTACGATTAGCTATGATGTATTATGAGATGTTTTCACGTAGAAATTTTACTTTTAAAAAGTTTTATACCTCTTCGAAGTTGTGTATCGAACTAAGTTAACAAAGTATAAAGTGTGAGTAGAAGAAAGGAAGAGAAGAAAATAAATACATCTCTTAAAGTTAAGACTGGAAAAAGAGTGCCGTCGCTTCCTAGGTACGCTATTAAATTTTAATATCGTTAATTTTTCGTTATGCGCAATGGGCGCTATGTAATTACCCGCTAATTGAAAAAAGTACTTGTGGCGTTCTATAAATTCGATCATGTGAACAACGAGTAAAATCCACCATAAATTATGCTTATAATTAGTGAGTATCGCGTTCGCTTTGTCGTCCGATGCAGATCCGTTGGAGAGATTCACTGATAAGTAAAAATAATTTCTCATTAAATGTATGAATACGCACGAACTGGTTGCATAATAGCTCTGCATTATTAGTGCCTTAAATTAGTTACGGAATACAAAATTATCATAATGTGCGATATATATATATATATATATATATATATATATATATATATATATATATATATGAGATATATATTCTATAACGTTAAATAAATAAATAAAATGGAATAATCTGTTTTTACAACCGGAGATGGTATGAATACGTTTTTATGAAAGACAATGACAAGTCTATCCGTTGCATTCAAGTGAAATGGCGTACTTATTTCATCGTAATCGAATATTACAGTAATTGACTCAAGATCCATTTAAAGTCCCTCGGTATTCCGATATAACACCGTTACTTACAAAGCGCTTCCTCTAATGTAATTCGAATAGATGGCCCGTCCGCGAATAGGATCTCGCGGCCGTTTCCGCGATGACTCGAGAAGTTACATCGTCGTCGTCGCTCACAAGAGCCCGCAATTGCGATTCAGCAATTTACTGGAAAATTTCGCTCAAGAAATTAGTGACGCGATCCAGCGTGTCGTCGGTGCGGCACGACGCGAACTTTTCTCCTACGAAAATGAATAAATTTTCCACGGGCTTTTCAGTAGTCGCGTGCGCGTCCCGCCATCCTTTTCGACGTGCCACATCATTTCTACAAAATTTTCCGGCGAAGAGGAGAGCCGTCAGCCGGAAACTGCGATCGGTAAATTGTCCCGATCGGTGTCTTTTTTCATTCGCGTTCGACTTTACTTTTCGTATTGAGAATTAAAAAGTCGAGATTGCCTTTACGCGCGTTTCGTGAGGAAGGGGGGGGGGGGGAAAGGTAGGAAAGATGGAGGTTGAACTAGACGCGATTTTTACGTCCGACATTTCCTAAACTCGAAAAGTTACAGAATTGGGTCACACATACATACATATAAAAGTTGAAGAACACGAGGGCTCTCGCACGTGAGGGGCTCCCTTATTCCAACTCTCACTCTTTCCCTCCTTGTTAGTTGCCGAAGCAGCTGCAACGCTCATCACTTTGCACACCGTGAAGCCGTGCAGCTGCAACTGCATACGACATACTTTCGCGTTTCTCATTTTGTCATCCTTTCTCCGCATGTGCCTTTCTCTTACCATTTTCATTTTCGTGTATCTGCATTTTTTTCTTTGTCTCTTTCTCTCTCTCTCTCTCTCTCTCTCTCTCTCTCTCTCTCTCTCTCTTATCGCGCGCTTTTTCGTACGAAATGCAATATCATATGAAGTGAATATGTTTTACTATACAAAACATCAATCTTCGAAGAAGGATATGACTATAAAATGCGCTCAAATTTATATAGATAATTTCGATATTCGGATGATTGAAAAAGAGAGAGAGAGAGACTTGTCCGTGCTAGAGAGAACGCGATTGACTATCTAGAAATTATTTTTCTTCAACCAGAAATGATATGGCGTGGACCATAGGAAATGATAGGAAAATAAATACAGATAGGAAAAAGAAGAAGAGAGAAAGAGAAGGAAATTTTTCTCATGACTCATAATGAAATATCGAGACGATGTCGCAATTTATGTCGCAATTTATGTTGCTGTGACTTACACGCTGTGCGATTGAATGAAATGTACACGATGAATATTCTCTAGTGCGATAGAGGATGCCTCGCGGAAAACCGATGACATGCCGTCGCATCGTCCGTAGAATTCACTGATCGGCTAATCTCCAAAGTTTCTAAATTATAAGGTTCAGCAACACATCGAGTTCGCGTGAGTTCGCGGATACGAACAAATACTCATATGTTACCGCAATACGCGAGGTTCTTTGTAGTGGTATTACGACGTCGAGCAAACTGCAAAAACGATGATATGTCTATGAATGGAAGTAAGTAAGGTATGACAGAGAGAATATTTGTCCTCGTAACACAATGTATCCTTTGTTTCTAAAGGCTTTTGCCCTGACGGTTCAGAAACGTGCCTGTCAATATTTTATACGAAATGTCTGTGATATTCTCAAATTTAAACAGCCTTTGGTTTCAACTCACGGTCATTGAATAATCGCATGACGCGTGTCTAATATGGTGTATGTATTACCGCGAAACGCTATTTAACATATTTTCTTATAAGACAAGTCAATTATCGCCTTATTTATGCTCGATTTTTTAATTATTCTTTTATAGTTTTAGAATTTCACAACTTTTAATCTGTTTTTTATAAGTTACAATAGAAATTGAATTTATTGAAAAAATGTTACATTTCCGAACTTTATATTCGTATTTTTATTTAATCATAAAGGCCATAATCTATATACATATATACACACACACACACATATATATTCTTTCATTTTTTCAAATCGCAGAGATTGACATAAACGATTTTCTCTCGGACGTGATATCTATTCTAGCTATATTTATACTCGTACGTTCCGAGTTTTTGCGCAGCTCCGTCACATCACCCACATACGGGAAAACTATATACAGAAACGTACAGGGCAAAGCTTTGGCAATCCAACCGTGAAACGAAAGCCAACTTTTCTGCGCACTTCTCTTTCACCGTGTTTGAAGTATCGTAAACGAAACCGGACGTGCAATTCTGTCTTAATATATCACAACCGTACCAACCGCGTGTATATTCGCCGTAACTGCTGGAGGGTCAATTTTCCGTATCTATTGTGACAAAGTTTTCGACACATCTCGTTATCGTAAGATTCAACCCAATGGCGGACACGGTCCCTCCTCCTCGGAAACTGCAATAGTCCGCGCACAATCAAAACGACGGCGGAATATCGTTCGATGCGACGGACATACAGCAGGTAGTTTGGGCACGGAACAGTGCGCACTCGGAAAAGCGGTCGGCCTCTCGCATATCGATCGACGTCGTGTGGTCACGACGGATGAATTTCGTATGTTCTCGGCAAATGGTAAACAGCAAACGGCGGGGCTTAACTGCACCGCAAAGTTTCCACGTGCAACGGCCCGTAGTCCCTGTCTGTCTCACTTTCTCTCGGGCTATTGTGTGTGTGTGTGTGTGTGTGTGTGTGTCTCTCTCTCTCTCTCTCTCTCTCTATCTCTCTCTCTCACTTGACCGCATGATGGTGCAGCGCACGGCAGCGGCTGCTGCGGCGTCGCGTGCGTGTGTAAATCCTGCGTACGAGGGTGTGGCACTCTTCGACGTCGCGTGAATATGCATGCGCGCGCGTGTGCGACACGCAGTGGTTACACGCTTACAGTGAACGATGTGAACGCAGCGAGCGAGGGCTCGGCCCTATTTCTACGTTTGCCGCCGGTCGGCTATGCGCGCCGCCAGTTCCATGGTCTTTATTGGAAATCATTTTTTTTTTTTTTTTTTTTTCCGAGGTTATATATATATATATATATATATATATATATATGTGTGTGTGTGTGTGTGTATGTGTGCACGATGTGATGTCAGCATTGAAACTGTGTAAAACAGGCTCTTTGTACGGAATTATGAGAAAATACTGATATTTTATTACAAATTGTACAAATATAAAACGAAATTTTTTGCATATTTCGAATTTTATATTCTATAAATGAAAAATATACAAAAAACAAGAATATATATATCTTTAAAAACCAAATTTATATTTATCTTCAATAAAATATATCGGAAACATATTGAAACAAAAATATTTTCTTGGTAGTGCAGTTTTTATTTTCATATAGATATATTTGGATCTTGTGTTATTCTTATTATAATCGAGATTAAATGTTTCGACTCACGTTTTGTTAACATATTTTAAAACTTTAATTTAATGCGAAAAATAGTTAAAGAATATGGCTTCGCTTAACGAATTCCAAAAAAAGATTATGTGATGCATGTTTCTCGTTGCACAAGACAATGACGTGGATGCACATCCCGAATCAACATTCGCGGAGGGAATGTGTGCAACAACGCATGCACCCTCGTGGATTCCCGAAATTGATCGACCGCCGATCGTTCCCGCCGCGTAGCTCCGATTATTTTTAATCGGTCGTACACGTGTACCGCGGCCCCTTCCGGATTGAGTTATCGCAGGGGTACCTCGTTAAAACGCGCCTCGTCACCGCCGCTGCCGCCGCCGCCGCCGCCGCCGCCGCCGCCGCCGTTTTTCCGCGACGATTAATCGAGTTTAAATATTTCGACCCGATTGATTTATCAGCCGACTCGTAAAAGTAATGTTTGCCACGGCGCGGACAGCGAAAAGTTACGACGATTAAACCTATTTCGTTTTTTGCCATCTGCCATGCGAACGTAATTGCTGATTGTAGACTGATTTATCATCGTCCTACACACTCGAAGCGATTCAAAAGCAGTATATATACTGGACGTTTTTTTCTGCCTCTCTGCTTCGTATCTTAAGAATTTTATACTATAAGATAGTCATAGAAAAACAAACTTCAATCTCATTGAAACTTTCGAACGAGAACAACCAATGTTATTCCGTGACTTGGAAACAGAAGCACTTCGTAGTTCGTAGGATGTTTGTAGTTTTATCTTTTAAGTCGTCGAATGACAGTCTCGTTTTTCTCCTGTTGGAGTATTAACATAAACTGAAAGCTAGACTTTCTTACTTTTTATGGAAATCTTTTGTATGAAACAATATACACGTCCCACGAATATAAATTTGTTTATCATTAGAACCACAATTAAATAATTGTCTTTGAAAATTCGATTGTATCAATTTATTAACTGTTCGATAATAATGAGAATTGATAACGATCTGTATAGAACGCGACAAAGTGAACAGTTTTAATTATTTTTCGAAGCAGCACACACAGTGATATAGATCTCGTGAAAGAACGTTCGGGTTTAATGAAGTAATTTGTGCTCGATGCACTTTGGCTATAATTGGCAGAAAAGAGCTTGGCAAAAATGTCACTTTCATTCGTCGCTTTTATTTCTCTATCGTCTTTGATGGACGCTTCTCGCTGTTTCTCTCTCTCTCTCTCTCTCTCTCTTTTTCTTTCCTTTCGAAATAATAGTTAACGCATTAATACCTTCGGTAACGACAGTTACTGGGCCAATAACTGCGGACTCGCAAAGCAAGTCAAATGTCAGTGCTCAGGTGCGCTATAATTAAGGACGTCGCCAAGTATTATGGACTACAATTGAATTATCCAGCTTGTAACTGGTTGGGATCTGATAGCGGCTAATTAGCATCGCCGTACCAAGGACATTTGTAAATGTATCACTGTCGTTTTCACTGCAGCTAAATCGGATGACAGATATAATTAGTTTGATATCGCTTTTCTGCGATTTTGATTTTCAGTTTCAAAACAAATGGAATAAACGGTTAGCGTTGTCTCGTGACAACGCGCATAAATCACTGCTCGCGCTCGAAATATAACGTTTGATTTATTGCACCGGAATTCGAAATAAATTACGACATTGTCCGTTTCTTTCTCTCGACGGAATATTGTAATTAATATTTACCGCGTTTCCCAAGGATCTCATTTACATTCGTCGCCGCGACCGCGTTGCAGGTGGCATTTTAATTCGTGTCGTCCGTGAAGCCAAAAAAGGCCAATCGCTTTTCCACCTTTACCTCTCCCCTCTTCTTCCGCTCTCTTTATTTCTCTCTCTCTCTCCCTCTCTCTCTCTCTCTCTTTCTTCTCTTTCCTCTCTCTATCTCTTTCTCTTTTTTCTCTCACTATTATTCGCTATAAAAATTACAATATGATTATTATTACGTGAACTATCAAAGACAATTGTCTCCAGAATAACATTACTAATATTATTTTCTTGGTATTTTTAAGGTATCACAATTAGACGATTATCAATGCCTGACAATTTTCAATTCATTCCGAAATCATTCAAGTTCTTGCTGGTAAATGACTGATATTCAGGATGAGATGAATACGAGTCTTTGTTTCGTCTTGCTCATCCGGAAATGTGATAGATGGGCAGAATCTATAAAAAGCCATGATAACCTCTCGCCACTTCTCTTTATCGATGTATTCGTGACCATACGCGTCGTTGTACAATCCAATCGTTGGCATCAGTACAGCGGAATAATACACAAAGCAAGAAAAAAATTTACAACTCAAAGTAAAATATAGAGTCAAGTATTACGCAGAAGAAATGAGAAAATTGGCGCGATTATTGTTGCAAAAAAAAAAAAAATAGATTATCTTTCTTATTATATAATAGATGTAATTTTAATTGTGATCATAATCTGGAAAAACTTAATGATCTTGTTAAAGAAGTATATTATGGTTTCTTCTCGATTGCTCATGCAAATGCGTGCGTTTACGCATCCACGAGTATCTCTTATCGCTCGCATGCAACCAGTCTCCCTCGCGTATAACGGCCCCCTTTCTAGTATTCGCTTCCGCCACTGGTGACCTCCATTATTTTACTTTGATGCCGTTGGAGCGAGAGACGGCGCAAATGACGGCAGAGGGATTAACGCTTTTGCGCGAAACGAGACACTTTAGGGATTTCTTTACGAGATGAAAGACAAGTACAAGCTCGTTGCCTTATTTTTCGAGTGCCTTAGTGTTAATTATGAGAGTCGTTGACCTCTTAAAGAAAAAAAAAAAAAAAAACGAGCGCTGGGCAATTTTCTATTTAAAGATAACTCGAAGAAACTTTAGACAGGATATTGCTTATTTGTAGTACTTTATTTTTGACGACACATTTATACAGAGTGAGCCACTTGAAAGATATTTAAGATGCTCGATTAAGTGAACCGCCCTGTATATGTAACGGTATAACGAATGTATAACAAATTTGGTTAAAAAATGACTTTTAAGTTCTAAGAAATTACGATCTTTATATATTTATATATATACTTATATTATGTGTATGTTTTCCGTAATCTTATGAAAAAAAAAATCTAAAAATATAAAAGAGTGTTATTGTATTCTTAATTAATAACTTTTTCTCTCTTTATATTTTATACGTTAAAGAACGAGCATTACAGTATTATTAAAAAAATCTGCGAATTTTTTTGACAAAAATGACCAGTAGGTAACGAGGTAGGTGGAATTCATTATACTTGACGAATGTAGGGATTAAATTGTTGAACTTGAGCGACGATAAGACAGTTTTTCGAATAACAATTCGATTGATGTCGCAAAAAATACTAATGAGAAAGGAAGAAGGAAGAAGATAAAGTAAATGAAGCTCCAGAACTCGATAGCAGGCGCTATCGAGCGTTCCGATAATCCCTCGTTACAATCTAAATCAATTAGCATCGCCGATGGTAAGACGAGTTCAGTGCCTGGGATGTTACCGAACTACGTTAAAAGTTTACTTGCTTTATTTTTCCTGTCCGTAAGCCACTCACGTAGAATGAATGGATAAAGAAGCATGAGCAGGAAGTACATACATTATTCCACGGGAGGAGCCGCGCGCAATTTCGCGCGCAGATTTCTTCTCCAGCGAGCCCGTGCGGAAGTTTAATGATCGAGCGATACTTGAAAAGAGTTGCACACCTTTTAGCTTCCGAGGGCGCGGCAGATGTGTTACATAACTGTAACAAGGTTGAAAACCGCGTGGCGTGCCCGGAATACGTAGCTCGTAACTCGCACGAGGTAACGCGAGGTGGAGGGATCCTAGATCCCGAGATTCTTGCCGCGATATATACACGTCCGCCCATTTTTTTTTCCTTTCCCGCGGCACCTGCCTCGTCTCTCGTATAAGACGACAGTTATCGCGTGCACCTGGCGAGATCCTTGGCCGAGTCGCCGATGATTTTCGAGATATTAGGCGATTGCGTCGTTATCGAAATCGGTTTTGCGGCGCCCTGTGTAACATTCGCGGGCTTCCGGGCGAATATTGAAACGCAACGAATTAGTTTCGCGCATCGCCGAGCGCGGTGTAATTGAAAATCAAATGGGCGGCCGGAGCCTCGGCCGTTCGCGCTTTTCAGCGACTCCCTCCCTAACTGCCCTTCCCCTTCCACGGCCGGGTCATCGGATGATTTGGAGGCTGTTAACGCGGGATTTGATTGTTTTCGAAAACGGCATGCCGTAACTTCGTTCGCCACTTCTCGATGCGGACAAACGAGATCGCTGCGTTGTTTTGTACCCGGTACTGCAGTAATACTTTGGCGGAGGACGTTCGATGACGGTTCGGCATCATCCGGTAAACGTTTTCGACGACTGTTATGTATGACGTGCGGATCGATAAACGCAATTTCTGAACATTCGAACGTGTGTTGCTATATTCAAGCCAATATAATAATATCCTGGAAAAAAAAAACGATTCTATATTATGCGGAAGTAAAAGAATGTGCCTGAAGCTCATACTTTTTATGATAAATAGATTATGGTGATATTTTTAAAATTTATTATTTTTGTACACACACACACACACACACACATACACATATATATATATATATATATACACATATGTATCAACTGGAATAACTAATGTGAAAAGGGAATAGAAATGTTAACGGTATATGCAGTTAAAACATCTGTTTCTCTGCTTCGTAATTTGGATATCATTTTCATATAAAGTTAAATGCGTTTAATCCTTTGCGTCAGACGCGTGAGCTTTCAATTGTCGCTTCGTCTACATCGTCGGATAAAGCTTGACAACACAAAAGCGACGAACCAAATTCGTACTTATCTTCGTCGTCAATCCTTGTTAAGGTTTATATCCACCATTAAGCGCGCAATTATGAGCGAGTGCTTTCACCCTTTACTAAGGCCTTTATAAATACAAAGTAAATCGTGACATTTTTCATTTTCATTTATCATTTTCGGACATTGATTGGTAGACGCAAAGTATGATGTCGGATTTATGCTGCAAAAATTACAAACAAAATGATAGTTTTATTTCTTTATTCACAACTGAATAACTCTTTTAATGCCGAAACATTAGTATGCATAAAATTGACATGCAATAATTTTTTATTGTTCTTTTTTTCAAATATTTTTATTGGAAATTGCGAGTTGTTTATAACTCGTTTTTCAACTAATCAATCAAACATTGTTATAAAGCATTTTAATCGACTAAATATTTCTTTAAAAAAATATATAAAACAATTTCCGAATTTTAATAAAAATGACAATATACATTATTTTTGTTATATTGATAATGATGTAATATAAAATTCATTTAATAGTCTATGATTAATCTTATACAAAATGAAATGTAAGATTATCGCTTAAATGTAAGATTACGCCTACCACGTATCAGTCCCTGCCTATTCGTGCATGTTCTTCATCACCATAGTAATGCGATTAATATAAAGGCACAGCGGCGATGGTCTTCGTCGGATTAACCATGTGATCCGCGGAAAGTGTGTACAGAGTAAATATATGCGCGTTGTTGAAATTGTGTGTAGAGAGTGAACGAACGATGGAATGCCATCCATGCACGTATTATACACCTAGCCCGAGCAATTACCGTTGGCAGTTATATGTAGCTACTGGTTACCTCGTTTAATGATGTTTACGTAGTAACACGTACGAATATGATGTAGTCTTCTTTTTATTGTGACGTACAGGTCGAAAAGGATGTATTTATTATATTACATTTGAAGTACTTATATTCGAAATACAGCCGATATATAATATAACACAGCACGTTATGAACTTTCTGAAATACTTAAAATAAATTTTATTCTATCTGCGTTTTGCGAATTCAAGTATGGAATCTGCAACTAACAATGAGCGAACGTTAAAAAGATTAGCGTGTAGGGAAAAAAAGACTATCCGCGCTTACAATTTCTCCTCGTACAATTTCTGCTCGTTGTTAATTAGATATTTCTTTGACATTTTCCTCCGCGATTTCTACGCTTTCAGTTTTCACCTTTTAGCTCTGCCCGCTGCTGTAATAACGCTTACTTCTGCTAAATGCTGAGATTGTGTGCACGGGTAATGCTATTGATGTGCTAATATAATGGCGACTATATAGAGTGGTAGCTGGTCGGGGATGTAATGTTGCAGCTGGATGTTCTCCCTGCAGCCTCTGAAGAAACCTCTTCGACTACGTAATTACGCCGCTGTATGCGAATGTAAGAATGAGGGTGCAACGGTCATTGGCGTCAGTGAAAGGACTCGGAGTAGGGATTAAAGACAAGGAACTACGACAAGGTTCAGCGGGCGAAGTTGCAAGGACGCGAAGGTGGATGGGCGTTGAAGGGATTAAAGTGTAACGGGAGCATTGGTGGGTGGGTTTAAAGGAGGATCAAAAGCATCCAGAGAGCGGAAAAACAAAATGTAGCAGACTCGTGCTACCGGATTCATCAGCGTTCCGAATAGTTGAGTACGCGAATTATCCATACGACGAGGGGCTCTTCGTTCTGATGTGTCCCGGACAAAAAAACTTTTTTTTACTAAAAGTTCTATAAGCACATGACGTCATCGCGATTATTAAGGGAGATGTTTTGTTTTTATTGCGCGACGCGATCGTATCAGTCCGCTCAGAAAAACATTCGTGCCGGATGGCAAGCGTAATGTCGAGCGAATTTAATTAGGCTAATCTACAGTTCAAAAGTGTCAGAGAAGTTCTAACAATGGTAGTGTAGGTGTTGTAATTATGATACTTGGAGCGCAGGGAGTATAACTGTACTTCTGTTTTAATTAGTTTTTATTGTGAATTATATTATCTTCTTTACGCTAACCGCAAAAACGATTAGCATCTTTAAGAATACAAGAAAGATTGAAAGGGATCAAGAAAATTGTAATATAAATCGTGATGAAATGTATATAGAATATGTATACAGGTTACAGTATATTTTTTAAGTCGTTGATTGGAGCAACATTGTAGTTGTCTCTGAAGGTAAAAGATCGCTTTTTGTATTCGCCGGAGTAAAAGGAGCAACTTCTTTAACTGCAATGATTTCGTTACGTATATAAGAATAAAGATACTTCTCTTGCGCTGCGAGCGGAGGAAAGCTTCTGAAGTAGAGATTGAAGACGCGGGGCTAGAAAGTCGGGAATGAAGCTCAAGGAGCGTTGCGGAAGTGGACGTTGAAGGGATTACCGCTGCAGCGGGCAGAATACCACGAGGAGTTTACCGTAGGATATAACGCTTCCAGAAAGTAAAACTAAATTCAGCTATGTAGAATGCTAACTTCCGCGATCGTTCGTGCAACAGATGGCATTCACCATAAAAATAGAAATAGCGTAACATTTGGCCTCTTGATAAATCTCATTCGAATACATAGAGTTTATATAAAATATATGTTATCGTATATTGTTATTGCAACTTTATTACAATTTCTTAAATTCAAACTGAACGTATTATACGCATCTAATTAAATATTATACATACGTATTATACGCATGTAATTAAATATTAATAATATAATACAAATTAATAGTTATTGCGAAATGTAAATATAAACTTGAACGGTTATATTTATGGTATTTGATTATTAAAATATTGGATATGAAATCGGATTCCGAATTCTTGTTTTACACTCTCTTGTAAAATAAATGATTTTCGATAATTAAATATTAAATATTATATTCTTCTATTTATTTTTTTTTTCTAGCATGCTTAATTTTTTGCAAAATATTTAAAATATTTCAAGTTGCAGTAAATTTGTAAAAATGTAGAAAAAATTCGTTTGTCGAAATATATATATTTACATAAAAAAATTTAATTTTTGAAAATATTGTGTAAAATATCATGTAAAGTATTGTGTGTTTATGTTAAGTATTGTGTTTTTAGTAGAGAGAATTGGATTCGCATATTCGCACGATAGAATCTCGAATTCTCGGGCGTGTAAATTTATACTGGATCGTAGTGACCTTATGCTTGTTAACCGTGCGGACTCTATATTGGCATTGCAGTGGCACAGTAGCCATTTGGAGGGTCGTGGTATGCCCTCGGTGTAACAAGAACGACCCCTTTAACTGCATGATTACGTTACGGCTTCTGTTCAGTGTGCAGGAATAAAGACACGGCCGTTGCTGCGGGTGGAGGACCCACGTAGTGGGGATTGAAGACGACGAACTAGAAGGCCGAAAACGGTGGCACAGAACATAGAGGGAGGATCGGAGGTTGAAGGGGTTACTGGATAGCTAGCATAGAGAAAGAGGGAGAGAGAGAGAGAGAGAGAGAGAGAGAGAGAGAGAGAGAGAGAGAGAGAGAGAGAGAGAGAGAGAGAGAGATGAAAAGGAAGAAGTAGAGAAGCGAGGATAGAGAGGAGAGCGAGTTTAAGGGAGAAAGAGAGAAGAACCTAGAAGGGCGAAGGAGGGAAAAGGGGAGGAGGAGATCTCATTAGGAGCTCTAACGACCCGGGTGCAGTATTCCCATCCCTATCGCGTTGAATCACCGACACCCCTCCCGCGTCACCGCACCCGTCACACATTCCCTGCCTCTAATACACGGACACCGACGCGGCACACAACGACCCTACGTACTAGGACTCGCTACCGGGTCCGTTGGCTCGCGCAACCCCAATCTGAAAGTCAAATTTCCTCGTGGCAACGGTAGATGTCGTATTCCACTCTCTCTTTCGCTCTTCGGCCTTGTCGCTTACCGTTCTACTCCCTGGTCCGATACGTCGCG
Source organism: Anoplolepis gracilipes (assembly GCF_047496725.1). Classification (NCBI taxonomy): domain Eukaryota; kingdom Metazoa; phylum Arthropoda; class Insecta; order Hymenoptera; family Formicidae; genus Anoplolepis; species Anoplolepis gracilipes. The sequence continues at coordinate 5,505,460 of NC_132976.1, read as the reverse complement.
ACTCTTCTCTCTTCGTATCTTCCTTTCTGCGCTTTCTCTCTTTATCTCTCGGATACTCCGTATCCCACTTGCTCCGTCCGTTAGGGTCGCAATAAAACTGATAACATCATCGGGAATGTAATTACGTGTGCGAGGACGAAACCACGACTAAGGTGGGCAGGAGGAAAGAAAGGCGAGACGGCAGGGTAGCAAGAGAGAAACAAGTAGTGAATCGAGTTAAGAACATATTGTTGCCAGCTCTCTCGTTTTCTGATCCTCGATATCTTCACGCGGCATTTTATTAAGCGCGATGCTTTTTAAGCGTTCGATGTCGTTTTTATTACGAGCGTTTGCGATATAAAATTATCCTGGCAGTTGGTTATATCGTGTAACGCACAAGTCCTAGAAAGCTCTTTAGCACCGGATCGTTTTATGGTGATTGCTGATACTTATGCAGCGTGAATTCGAGCGTTTTAATACAGGCGAGATACACGACATGATATTGAAGTGCCACTTTTCATATAAAAAGCGGTCAAAGGCAGAAATGGGGAAATACAAAGCAAGAAATAGCGTCGAGCGAGAGTGATTACGTGCGGTAAAATCAAATGTGAGGTACTCTTGGTCTACTCTACGTCTTTCACTACTCATACGTTAACTGTGTGACGTTAGTTCGACTGACGCTATAACGATAACATACCATGTTTAATACAATAGTGATATTTCTAATCTGATTTATACGTTAAAGAGATGAATTAATTAATTAACCATGCTGCTGAAACAAAACGATAGAAAAGAAGGAAGGAAGGAAGGAAGGAAGGAAGGTTGATCTTCGAGTTTTCGTCGAAGCTTCTCCCTTTCCGTTTCATTTTAATTTCAGTTTATCCGAAACTCAAATGTTTGTCGGAACATTTATCCTCCGACGAAGCGAATACGAACAAAATGAGGAGAACTGCTGGGGTCTCGCTCGTTTATTCGCGCGGCAATAAGGCTGATTTCGTCGCCGCGAATGCGATTACGCGCGTGGGCGGACGCGCTGAATCGCATTAAGAAGTAAACGTCGCGGTTGGCCAACTTCTTGGTCGCACTTGAACGAAACGTGCCAGCGATGCAGTTGACATTAGAGAAAGCAAATTCAGTCCATGCTGGAAATATGAAAAAAATGATAATTACGTAAGAGCGAAGAGATTCTTTTCAAAATTATATTTGTGACCTAATTTCTTAATTTCGCTATAAGATAATAGTTCTTTTGAAACTATGGCCTACAAAAAATTGTATGAAATTACGGGAAATCAAGAAATAGAAGTCAGAAAAGATTTTAAAATTAAAATTATAAATAATATATTATCCGCGGTAAATTATCATTAAGTCTTCTCTCTTCTTCTCGTTCTATTAAATTTTCTTTCGGAATTTTATATATATTTCTCTAACTAGATTTTTACCTGATTTCATTAAAACCATTATGTTATTACGTTGTTCTCTTTTCTCTTTGCTCTTGAAGTTTTCAAAAATCATAGTATACAGGGAAATCATAGAATCTCTGAATCGGGAAGAGACGATGCCTTTAGCGATTGGAAATCGAATACCGTAGAGCCGTAGAAAATCTCAAAGATATCGTAACTCGAGCCTAATTGCACGATACGTACACATAAACTGTTTGTACAGTTACTCTTGCTGCAGATATAATATTGTACTAGTAGAGAAAGAAAGAGGGAAGAGAAGAAGATAGAATGACCGATCGATCTTGAAGAGACTTCTAGAGATAAGACTCGCGACTGGAGGACGAGAAGGAGAAGAGTGGCAGGAGAGACGATAGAGATAAGAGCCCGCGCTTTCTCCGGGGGGAATCAATCTCCTTTTTTTGTTCGCGAATCGGAGATGTCCCGACAGAGCCCATTCGCTAGCTGTTCCCTGTTCGGCTGCGATCCGGATTCCCTGCGAGGATTGCCGAATCGATGCGCCTTTAAGCATTCGACGACCACGCGCAACCAGGGTATACAGCGGCGCAGACAGGATTTTCCGGTGTCGGGGGGGTCGAGAGAACCAGGGAGTCGGGTACTTTAATTGCGGCAATTAAGAATGCAGATAGATGCGGCGAGAGTACCACAGATCCGCCGTCTTCATTAACATTCGCTAAATCGTACATCCTCGCTCGTTAGTCCGCCCCCGAATAGTCTTGGGAGGAAGTCCTTTTCGTTCGTTTATCCACCGTCTCGCGCTTCCGTGAGATAATTCCTTCTCGATAATCTCTACCGTTGCTTCGTTCGCTCCAACTTGAAGCTACTTGCTGTACACATTTATTTTTTGGTAGACTGCAGTGAGAAAAAGATATATATATATATATATATATATATATATATATATCTTTCTTTTTGCATTATATATTAACTTCTATCTGGATATCGAAAAGAAGACTAAAGCTTCCTTCCACAGGGATTTTATCTAAGCTGATTACTCACGCGTATAGTGAATTGAAGCGCGCGAGCGTAGGATATGGATTCGTAAGGCAATTAGTGTGCAATAATATTCCTCTCTAAGAGGCAACCGCTTAACGCATCAATAATATTCATGGCAAGTAAGTAGACGTGTTTCTCTGTGTTTCTATGTGTGTATGTGTGTTCGAGGCCCGCACGTACACACGTAAACGTGAGTGCGCGTGTCTCGGAAGCTATGAATTTCACAGCCCCCATTCGGACGGGCCTGTGGCAATCGATACTAACGTTAAACACAATAGGGCGATATTCCCTGGTCGTTTCGAGGCGGCGAGTTCACTCGCCCTTCGCTTACATGCTACTTAATCTAAAAAACGTTACACACCCATATCTGCACGGGCCCTAATTCGCCGCGGAACTGCGGAGACGGAGTTTCTGCACGGGTAATTTGATTAAATTGTTGTAATTACGCTGCAATTGCTGCAAGGAGATAGAAAGTGAGGGGGCGAGGAAAGGTCGGGTTGTGAACGAGACATCGCAGAATGCATCCGGTTCGGTAACGCGCGTTCTCCGCGTTGCAGTTACCTCAACATTGTTAGCGTATATTAATAAACCTTGAGAGAGGCAGAAAGAGAAAGAGAGAGAGAGTGAGAGAGAGGGGGGGGGGGAAGAGCGTGTGCGCGATGAACGGACAAATACGATTACGACGGAAATTAATTCCGGCAGATTCGCAGTCGAGCGATTCGCTGGCTATCTACGTAGATCACGACCGAACGAAAAACGAAGGGATAACAAGGGATTTGCAATGAATGTACAGCATAGCTGTTATATATGCACAGAAGGCTGATAATTAAACATATTCTCCTCATAATGTAAGCTCTCTCTCTCTTTGATAAACTGAATGCCCATTATTCCTCAATTTCCAAAATTTAATGATTACGAGAGAATTTGAGAAACTTTTTATCTGAAAAATTAAAAGGATTTATGGTTGATGTGAAATAATGTTGAAAATTGTAATCGAAAAAAGCGATAATCGAGCTTTATATTTTTACCGATGAAAATATCTGTAACTGAAAGGATTTGCAGCTGACTGGAGACAGTACAATGAAACAAACAGAGAACGTGACAAGCGTATTAAAATCTTATAAAGCTATCATGTTGGTGAGATACAATTTGATATTATAAGCGTACAATATAAAATATATTAAATTGAAAAGATCTCAAGGGTACGGAATATAATCGTCTAGTTGAAGTTTTACAATTTTACGCGTCTTGTTTTTATAACATTTGCGACATTGCAGTTGAAAAAATAAGTTTTTTTGCGCTTGGATGATCTATAAATAATCGTCACAAAAACTCACCATATTTTTCACGTTTATAACTCTCTCTCTATGATGCGTATAGTGATGGACTACATTTTTTCAGCTACACGCTTTTGCGACAGTTACAGCCGACTGATGTTAATTTAAAGATTAAATTTCCAGTTAACGTGTCGTTTTCTTTTTGATATAGAGAAGTACCGCGGTTTCATATCGATTCTTTCACAACCATATGAACCTCACGCAATTACAGGTTTCGCTCTTATAATGTTGTACAAACGAGCAAATCAACGTCGCGGCAACGAGAGAATTTCTGTCCTCTTTATATCGCGATGGTATGTTTCGCAATATTTTCATCATTTTCCGTCACATTTTTTATTCGTAAACACATTCATAATGTCATTTAACCCGTGTGGGATTGTGATTAAAGTTACTTTCACTTTTGTTACGTTTCCCATTTGTCTGCATTATCTTCGGTATTTTTTTTTCTGGAAAATGGCAACATTTTTAAAACTTTCTTTTTGTTCTTTTTTATTACCGCGGTTAATTTTAATTTATGCTATGCAATAATAGTATCGATGGAATAACAGCTGTTGCAATTATTGGAATGTCAATGTAGTACAAACTCTTGGAAAAAAAATTATTAATATCTTGATCGCGTTACGATTGCTTTTTCTTTATATGCGCAACATGTATATTCAAATTTAATGCATGGTCAATGTTGTTTAATTATATAATTTTAATATATAATTAATATTTAGTATAAAATTTTTTATAATGTTTTTGAAAGTAATATTGTAATATACGCTAATAATATATTACAAATTTTATTTTTCCAAATAATAGTAGCTTTTTATCTATATTGAATAATTTTTTAGCTATTTGAGATATTTTAGACGTACTTGTCATTAATATATATGTAGTTTTTATGTTTCGTATTCTGTATTTTTTTAAAATTTTTTACTTTACTGCTTTAAAAGATGACAATAGATACTAGAAGGCAGATTTTAGGCTATAAGAATATTAAAATTCGCATAAATTCGCCATCTTTATGACTGCTAAACTGCTAAGCGTCGAATATCGTCAGCCGCAAACTTTCGCACAATCTTCTGTCGGAGAGACGCGCTGACATTGACAGAAACGTTTCGTGAATTTCTCGCAGACACGTTAGCGGCAACGCTATTTCTCCCTCGGCGGCACGAGGGTGTCTAAATATAACGGCACGTGGTAAATGTTTCAGGGCAAATACCTTTCTGCGCGCGATTCCATCTCGCGCTCTATTTTAAGGCGTTATTGCGTGCGAACAAAAGTGATTGTATCCGTATGGAAGAAAGTGCAGAAGCGTGCCGTGATAAGCGTATATAAGTCAGCTCGCTCGAAACGTCCATCTCGAACGAAACACTCGGCTATACTTCGTGGTAGATTTATGCGCAAGCTTCTCTCACTGACGTAAGGACGATGCTATATCGTGAAATATTTGTACGAAATTCTTCACGTGGTTAGAAGGACGGTGAGTTTCTATTTATTCCGATTTGTTGACGTATCGAATAAAGAGATGCCAAATTGCCAAAAGACATGTTTCCCAATTTTTTTCAGCCGATTTTCAAATTAATTTTGTGATAAAATTAAAGATAATTACGACTAAATTACGAATATACATTATAATAAATTTCATAGTTTAACCTTTTACTGTTTAAAAGAAAATAAATTCGAAAGGTTGCACTTTGACAGATGAAACAGACCACTCATCAATTCATTTCAACTAGTTGTTGAGAAATAGTTGTGATCTATACTATTGTCCATGCGAGGCTGGTATTTGCACAATCGGATGCTGCAGTCATTGATTGCATCATTTGATATCTCGTATATGACCACAGTCACAATTTTGTTATCCCCAATGAGAGCTTGTGTATATAATTTGGTATCAACGTTAATTAGAATAAAAAAATGTTTTGTTTCTATAAATTATGTTTAATTTTTTTATTTCTTGTCGTGCTTTATCTGTCAAACTGCCTTTTATTTATATTTTTTTTTTTTTTTTGAACGATAAAAGACACTCTAAAACTTATACTATATTCGTAATCTACTCGTAATTATCTTTGATTTTACATAAAATTACATTTGGAAATCATCTGAAGAAAAATTTGCGCTACTCTTTCGCTGCTTTTCATCGATATGAATTTGCGAATGAAAATTGTTACATCTATGTATTTATTCTTTTTTTTTCAAAGATTTCTTTATTTTCTCATATACTCGCAGAGTTATGGAGAAAAGTACACTTCAAACAATAATTTTATACTATTTCTCTAGAATTAGCGCGGATATATTCAGATGTCTACCATTTTATGGCCCATTTTCTATGTACATATGTATGTCGGCCGTTACGTGCTTCTCGTTCCGGGATCCAATCCCTCCGACGTTATTCGCAGAATACTGGGTATGATACAGGTTGGACAAGAATATATTGGTTTCATGCAATTTGAATATATATAAAGCGTATACATATAAAGTCCGGGTTTGCAGTACGTTCGATCTCTCAGTAGCGCAACGTTCGTATTCAAGCGATGCTATAATACTCAGAGATACATTTAATCCAGCGAGACTCGTTTAATCCAAACTAATTCATCGTCCAAATGTTTGACGTAATTTCTCACGGATCGAATTGAATTTTGCCGCTAATACATTAATTCTCCATATCAGGAACAGAGATGACAAAGATTCTGTGATATTGACAAATCTTTGCAATGTAAGAACCGCATTTTACGATTCTATCATCTTACAAGTTAAATTGGTTGTAGCGCGTCGGAAATGTGGAGATAAAGTTATAGAAAGTTCTCAGAATACGAATTAATAATTATATTAAGTATGCTAATTATATTACACGAGTTAATGATCAATATTAGATTCTTATTAAAAATAACACATTTTATTATGCAGAAATGTTATCGAATTAAATTTGGAAGAATTTTGGTGCCTTAAAACGGTTTGCATAATTATTAGATGTTTGAAATTGCTAAACTACCATTAATTCTCTTTTGACGAAATTTTTATTTGGAAATTTTCATCGAGATAATAAAACGTCGAATCGCGATGGGTTTCGATTATAATGTCAGGCGCAATCACGATGTCCGACAGCCATCCTCGAGGTCTGTCCAGTGAGATTGCCTGTGGTCGGTCACGATGCTATCTTAATAGGTATTGTTGTGTATCCGACTTAGACTTTTCTCCTTCGTCTTCTTTTCTCTCTGTCTCTCTCTCTTTTTCATCCATTCCTATCTCTAACCATTTACTTCCTACTCCACTACTTATCTCGTAATAGAAAGCGAATCGATTTTCATTTACGAAGATTGCCGTGGAATGGGCGATGGCACGCGGTTATCCGTTCGATAAATCTAATTGATTCGTCAAACACAAGTTTCGCCGCGCAATCGGGCATGACTGCCATAACGTCCTCTCTCCATTTTATTCTATGTAAGAGTGTGTTGCATATCTTTTATTACGTAACGATCGCACGATGACATTATTATTTCATTGATTCTTATAATTTTTGTGTAAAGGAAGAATAGAATCAAAATATAAGATGTATTAATATCGTAGATATGTAAAGAAAGTATTAATACAATAATATATATCGTACTTTGCGCGTGATGTTAAAATTGGATATAATATCTATAATGAGAATTTTTACAGATTAATGATAAAATAAAATTATTCTCGATAATTCCGTTCTACATGCGACGGAAATGTAATGAAGTTTCGTTGATTAACGTAAATGATGTAAACATCTGGATGATTTCTATGATGCATTTTTGTGAGATATTTATGTGGGTTCGCATCGACTGAAATATATATATATGTATATATAATCTGGTTTCACATTCTGCGGTTCGCATTTCGTTCTGTCAGATAATCTGCGTGCGAACTCGTGCGATAAAAACAACGTCGCGACGTCTAGGCGACTTCTTATCCGCTCGTTTCCGTGCGATTTAACTCTTTAATGTCAGTGCTAACTAATGCGCGTATTTTTATCTGTTATAAGATGCGCGGAGAGAGAAGAGTGATGGGATACGCTCGTTTAAACCCGCGCGCGACTTTTCAATTTCTGTTCGTTAACATGCAATTTTCGATCGACACATTTTTTTTTTTTTTTTTTTTTTTTTTTTTTTTTTGTCTCATCCCGTCTCTTTGCGGCGCGAATGTTTCCGTTCGAACGAAAAGCATCGAAAATTGATTCGCTCCAGTAGCTCTTTTTTTTTTCATTCGATACTACGGGCTCTCCGCCTGTGATCCAATTTAATTTTTACCATCTAGCACGTTACTTCGCGTGGTTTAACTTAACGGTTAATAGTCGCACAGATTTTTCACAAGTTTAATATTCACGATCTGTTATGCATAAGCAACATAAGCGTGAATCATATCTATGTGCAGAAAGGCGAGCAATTGTTTTTTAGCAAATAAATTTAAAGATATCAGAAATAAAGGAATATACGATAATCGAATTTTATTAAATAAATTGGACATTTAACAATTTCAGAGAAACATTTATAGCTGATCCTATAAAATAAGTGTACGCTTAATTTATAGTCATAAATTAGGTCGAACCCGTACGATTTAGATGACAATAGCGAAAATCCAGAGAGATTTTATTGTAGAAAGAGGAAGAGGGAGGAAGAAGAGAGAGAAAATGATTTGAAAGAGCGCCTATGTCGACACGCGAGCGGTGTTTCATTTTGATAAACAGTATCCGAGCGTTTAAATATTCGAGTAACAAATAGGCTTTGTCATGCGGTGGAGACACGCATTGTGCGCTAATAATGGCGCGCTAATAATAAATTCTCATCTTCTTAATGGCAGATATCCTGTGATTTTTGTCTCGAATGTCACAAAGCCATTCTTCCTCCTCAGTTTTCGTTTTGTCGCACGATTATTCTCAGTTCCACCGTGCCTTTAGCCGCGACAATCGTTATCCAATGCCAATGGAAATATCGCGGCGCGTAATCGTTCAAGGATGTCAGAAGCCCTAAAGGGCGAACAAAGGAAGAATGGGACGAAAAAGCGAATGCCAGCATTTGAAATATTGAACGTCGCGGTATGTTTTCGCGGATAGGAAAGGAAGATAGTAAACAAAGAGAGGGAGAGAGAAATTGAGAGAGGGACAGATTAGAAGGAGAATGAGAGCGTGAGAGCGTCGGTAGCCTTTACCAAGACGGGCTTTACAAACGTTTCCTTCCTTCGGGAGTAAGCGAAACGTAATTCGACGCTTAACCCTTTGTCGCGGGCGACGGCACTTTGAAGTGCTACCTACTGTCTCTTGCAACATGTAAAATCACTTTATGCCATTACTCGCGGTTTTTCACCTATTGATAATCCAATGCATTTGACTCGATCTTACAGCTCGTTTTCATTTTTAGATTTTAGTCAGTTATATGATTGATATTTCATCGATTCATTCGTATTTTGCTGGCCATTCCATATAAAGATGCGCCCGTAATATGACACCGATAATTGTCAACGACGCGATGACGCACGTGGACACCGAAAACGCTTAACCGTCAACACCGGCTTACTCGCTTGTTAATAGGATTAATATACTGTTAATTACCTCTCGAAAGCCTCCGGCCGCTTTGTATTGCACCTCGATTCCTGCAATTTGACGATAGCAGAGAGAGAGAGAGAGAGAGGGAGAGAACCCGGTGTGTAGGTTTCATTTTGGGCGTGCACGCGCAACCGTCTGCGGCCTACCATGAATGACAATCCGTTACTCGTTTCCGGAGCAAATTATAGCTGGTTTTACGACCGTCAAAAGAGCCACGCACTATACGCACATTTAATTTAATTATAGGATTTCATAATTAACGGCTCTCATTACTGTCATGATTGCACTGTTGCCGCCCTGTCGTTTTGATATCTCCTCTTCTTTCTCCCTCGTCTTTCTCGCTCCATCTTTCCTAGCTTTATATTTTTTTTTGTTTTTTTCTAATTATGCATCGCTGCATTTCTCAAATGCAACTCTTCAACTTGTGCCATTTGTCCGCAATACCGTCATAATATTGCGCTCATTTTGTGGAAGCCGACGGTAAAACGCAAGACGGTATTAAGCTTTATGCCGACTCGCTAATATCGCGCTTTCTCGACTTTTCCAGCTTTTCGTGCTGCAACACTGCCATAAGCAGCACGGGCGACGCTCTTTCAGTGAGATTTATAAAACACAGCGCGAGCAGATAAAGCGCAATTGCTGCGGCGCAATTTCGTCCTTGCAAGCGTGATAATTTCGGCAACTTCATTTTGACAGGGTAAAAATAAAGCGAGCGTGGAACACAAACAACCTGTTTATTTATTTCTCTCTGTTTAAAAAAAATAGGTGGGCAATAATTCTGCGATATTTCGCGGCACTGCATTCCTTTATGCATGAAAAATTGACGTAAATAACTGTTCATTAAATGCTCGGGCTAATTCAAATAGTACGAATGTTATGCATGCTTGGATATAAGAATGGGATTTTCTTTCATAAAGAACACTTACTCTATGCACAAATCTGGTTAATTATAAAAAATTGAAAGAAAAAAACGACTGTTTTCTCGAGATATAAAACGTGTCGCATAATATATGTATTTTTGTTAATGCAATTGGACAACGAGTTTGCCGATTACGTGCATGATAACTCAATAATTCTTATGAATTAATGAACTTTTAAGTCGAATCCGACATAAGAAGAATTGAATGATTTTTTAATCTCCATATCGTTGATTACAATAATTCCCAATAATAACCCGAGGGTGCTTATATACGCGGGCAATCTAAACCGCTTCGTGGTTCATGATAATTAATAGCGATGGATTAGGGACGATAACGACATTAATATCGCCAGTTTTACCAAACAGGTGACAGCGTTCCAACCACGGTGGTTTGATTGACGCGAAAATTGTATTAAACATCATTGCGATCATGATATCGCTCGCGTCCGCTAATGTGACTAGTATCACGCGAATATCTCTTTTCGAATATTTCAATTTTGCGTTGACGATTATTACGTACATATGTTATAATGTGTCTAAATTGTAGAATCAAGATAATCTTTATAGTTTGATATCGATTAGTTTAATAAAACGTCGCAAAAGACTGACAAATATAATTGTTTTCTATTTTATAAACAGTTTTGTGTAAAATAATATTGTATTGAATTTGTAAATCTATATTTGTTACAGTTATTTGACATTGAATCTCTCGTGTCATAGAGTATGAGTGTAATGAGACATGTGACTGACGTCTTCCATTAATATATATAAAATGCATTCGGTTTTATTTAAAAACTTTATATTACCACACATATGTATAGGAAAGAAACGAAGTGAAAGATATATTTGTCAGAAAGCTTTATTCGTCGCAATACAAAAATATGTATAATTTAGTTAGTTAGTTTTCCGCAAAATTAATCGAAATTCATGAGATTTTCAATACAGATATATTCTATTGCCGATGATTTAAAAACTATTCACAGTCTCGTAATATTGATAGAACTGCACCGAGAGATTCGATTCTTCGTCGTCCGCATATATAGGTCCGCAGCATCGAACACATTCGAAAACATTTGGCCGACGAACGTAATAACGTGCGCGGCAGCTGCAGTCTCGTTCGTACAATAATTTTCCCCGTGGCGCATTACGTTAACTCGTTTTTAAGCGTCGTTCGCGCGAACAGCGTATTTCCATTTCGTGCGTCCTTTCCGCCGTGTCGAGCTCTCCGCTCCCTTATGCTTTTTTGCGTCCCTTTCATGGCACGTTCGCGCGCAGGGACGCGTTTCACGCGTCGTCGCGGCGACCGGAATCATCGCGAATATTGCGTTAGCGCGAATTTTCGCGCTTTTCCGCCGGCCGATCGCCATTTAAAAGGGTCGACTTGTCGCCCCGTTGCGCACAAGTGTTTCTATCATTTGACTTTTCATCACAGCGTATGCGCTTAATTTCGTTTGAGATATTCTACGATATTAATTGACAGATGTATATCAGCGCTATTATAACGCTCATATGTTATTATGAGATGTGGTTTTTATGGTGCGCACGCGTATGCCAATTGTCAAAAATATTCGATAAAAAAACATCACCACACACTTCGATTGTTGCAACGGACAACTTGTCGATAAATTGTGATAATTACCGTTTAATAAGAAATAATATTGTCAGATTATTTTACACGCTTTCTTGAAAATGTGGAATTGTCGCTCGTTTCCGCTTGCTTCGTCGTTTTGACTCTTGCTGAAAAGTAACTTTTACAGCGATAAGAATTATTTTGTCCAACATTTTTTTGCTCAGCATTCGAAGCAAATGCATCCGGTATTCCCTTTTTGCCGAGGCTCGCGAACGTTAACCACCACCGCACGCGTAATTTTTTCGCGTCCGTCCGTGAAACACGAGTTTCACGCCAGACGAACGGACGAGCACTTTACGCCGATCCTCAAAGCGATTGTGCTTTTGTTATTCGTTTGCGAGATTTCATCGGGTCATCGCTGCTTGTTCGATCATATGGTCGATCAATCGACCGACCGATCGATTGTCCGACCGCAATTAATGTCGCGGTCAGATTTTTCACTCCGCGTCATTTTCGTCTCAATCGCTTTTTCTTCTTCGCTTGTTTTCGATCATGTCTTTGTGCTCTTTCTCTGCTAATTTCTGGCTTTCCTCTTTCTCTCTTCTCTCACTTTTTTTTTTTTTTTTTACTCTTCTCCCATGTCTGTTTGCTGCCGTTAATTCATTGTCGTTTTTTTATCGAAATTTTGTTTGAGAAAAAACCAGATACTCGCAATTTCTGAATATCAAAGTGTTTATAAGTTTATTAAAAGAGTCTTTGTCCATTCAGTCATTCTGTAACCGCACATGTCCACGTTCATAGTATAAAGCAGAGAAAATTGTGCAATTTCAATTTCTTTACAATACATGCGATACATATGAATGTCTGCGCGAAATTAATAACGGTTTCCGAAAAGATTTCAGTTTAAAAATTTCTTAAAAACGTGGAATTTCAATAATGCACGTAATCTGATTTAACATTGAAAGAATCTCTCTGTTCAGTATTCCAATACACATCCGATATATATCTATTATGCGCAATTTGAAATCGCGAAACTTTTGTTCGATTCCGCATTGGAAATATGTTTGATTACAGTTTACATTTTTCTGTAGAAGCAAAACGGGATGTGTGATATATGCAAAAGCGGCTATCTCATCGCAGCGCGATCGATGATAACGTTCTATGAAAAATATTCCGCAATATATGCTCGCGATTCGAGAATCCGGGTCATTCCGGGAAAAATCGAACGAAAAATCGGACCTGCCATATTTCCGGACCTGTCGTTTTTCCTTCGTCGGTCCAAGGATACGATCACATAAAGCACACGAACAACTTTTTTCCGAAAACTTTTCGTATATTCGAAAAAGCGTTAAAATTCTTACACCAGATTCTTAAACCATAGAATACATTCACTCTTGTATGATCACTCATTTGTATTTTCCAAGACACGTGAATAGACTGACGTATCATGAATGCACCGTCTTCCAAAAAGTCTCCGAAAGTCTGTCGTATACTTTTCCTAGAGATAATTTAGTGATCGGATGCAAGCTCGACGAATTGCATCCGGGGTTGGTTCTAAAATGATCGGCGGATCGACCTTTGTGAAAACGCGCGAGCCGATTTCACTGACTTAGTCCGTCATAATCTGTTAGTTTTCTCCGGTTTGCGTTCTTTCCTGACTTAACGTGTGATCCGTCAGCAAGGGTTTTTTTTCGCGCACTTCTCTTTAATCGAGAGAGCCGGAGAAAGACGGAGTTTCTCGGATGGACGACCATTTGATCGACGCCAATGTTTTTTTCCGGAAACGACCGTTTTCTCATTCTCTCTATCAGTTTTTCGGTAGGTATCAATTTCGTCTAACAAAGCGCATCGGACGTCTAAGAACAGACGAGGAGACGGGAACGACGAAAGTAGATTAAATATCGAGGATGACTCGTCGAGCAGGAAGAATAATATCACCTCTCCCCTTTTCCGAGGAGCTTTCAGCTCTTAATATCCCAGTTCTTCTTTCAAGGATATACTTTTCAGCTATTAATTCTATCTAATAACTTATTTCATTATTCAGCAGCCACCCGTTAAATCTTTCTTTTCGGGACGAGCTGATACTTGCATTAAAGCTGCCTCTTCACTTTTTACTAGTTTTCCTTCCGGTTCCTCTTTACGCATCTCTCTTTCTCTCTCTCTATGTAGAGTTTTTTTATTTATTTACTCCTCTTATTATGTACCTTTGCGATGAATGGGCACCATTGCGATTACGCAACGCGGTTCAAAGCGCACTTCCTATCAAGGTGCTCCTCTCTGGAAAGGGAAACAGGTTTGTTGAATATAGAGCATCGTGGAGAGAAAGAGAACGAGGAAGGGAAGGAGAGAGAGAGAGAGAGAGAGAGAGAGAGAGAGAGAGAGAGAGAGAGAGAGAGAGAGAGAGAGATGGCGGTATTATACTACCGCGTCAAAGGAACCGGATGTAAGGGCAGGTCATGGACGGCAAACAGATGCAACGGCGACAACAACGGTGGCACAGCAACAGCGGTATCGCCGCGTTGGTATTCAGCTTTCCTACGGCGGTTTTGGTTCGGCGGTGTGCTTTCCCGCGCTGCTGATTGTGAACTTGGTTTACCAAGGTATCCCGCTTGCAGGAGACCAACCTGGCTCCTCGCAACTGCAGTTCGCTGCCGCCACCGTCGTCAATTTGCGATCCATAATCTAAACTACCGCCTTCTCTGGTCGTTCCTTTAGCCTCGAGCTCTTTCTTCCTCGTGTCTAATACAGAGTGCTCTGAGAGCATCGTTGTCCGGGTAACGGTTTTGATATAATTTCAGGAAATAAATAATTCATACGGATAAGCGAGTTTACTATAAGAGAGATTTCAGACAGAAATAATAAATTTTGATGATCGAGTATGATTCAAAGTCGGTCGTTTTAGAATTTAACATTTGTATGATACTTTTAAACGATACATTAACGGGAATAAAGATCGATTGTATTACGGTTTGTGTGTATAATTTTATCCGAGTTTGAATCTAAGCAATACAGATACCGTTAAACTCCGCGTTTGATATATTTTCCGCGAAGGGTAATCGGAGGCTACAGGTTGTTGGGCGAGTTAAACAAGTTTGCAAACAAACTCGAGCATTTCGCACAATTGTAGTACGACTGTTATTACAGTCGACGTAGTCTGAAAATTTATAACCGACGAAAAGTCGACAGGTAGCGGCAGAGACGCGCACAAATTCGAAATGCATCGCGACCACTTTCAGCTCAAGTTTCTTCGCGGTGTAATGCGTAATAAATTCTCGCGTTACGGTGCGGTTATAAAGCACACAGACATACATACATACATACATACATACACACCGTCTCGTATCGCGCACTGTAGTAACCCATTCAGATCGGAATCTTCCTTGGGTGAACGGTACATTCCGGGAGCACCGGGATGATGCAGGTGTTCCCTCGAGAGCGAGCCAACAGAAAAGGGAAAAGAGAGAGAGAGAGAGAGAGAGAGAGAAGCGCAGAAACGATCGTAAATCATTTTTGCGAATCCCGTGTGTGAGGTAAGGTTGGGAAGCATCTGAGGAGACGGGATCGAGGGGAATAGCGGGTAAGGGTGGAAAGGGTTGAGACGAGAGGACTGAAGTGTATAAAAGGGAGGAGGGAGGCGGGAGGGGGAGGCACGGGACAATAACTTCACAACATCTCGCGGATGAAAGCAGCGTTTATTACCTCGTGGAACAAACAGAACTGCCGTTGCACACCTCCCCTTCGCTGCAATGGCTCGCGGGTAGCGTTTAATAAAATTAATTCTATCTCCCCTTCCCCCTTGTTCCTCCCTCGCAGCGATCGCGCTTTGCTCGAGACGTAGCACGCTTTATTTCACGATGATCTTTCTTTTTTCGCAGCGATTCTTTATTAGCTGCGCCGCGGTATTACTATTTGCCCCGCGACACCTACGTTATTTCATGGTTTACGTTATTATGCCCGTAGGCGGCGTTTTACATGCGCGAGCTAGCTTCTTTGGTTTACGGTGTTGTCGTAAACGTCGTACTTTCTGGTCGCGTTGAAATATGGAAAATCATGGTTGCTCGTATAGCGAGTGATATTAGTTATTTTATGCGATGCGAATGGAGCGGTGAAGAAGTTGATAATGATATCAGGTATCAGGATATACGAATACAGTAAAGAGGATATAGATATGAGAAATAAGTACATTATAACATACATACATATATATATATATATATATATATATATAAAATTATCTATCAGAAAGATTTCTTTAAAGTACATTTATAATTTAATGGTTTTGGATTGAGAAAATTTCTACATCTGTCAAAGATGCGATATTGATTATTTAATTTTTCTGTGACTTACTGTATAGTCCAATAACGAGTTGAAAATTAATTACTAATAACAATATTACTACCGTTACTAATTACTACTATTTCTCTTTGTTACAGGTAAGCTCTTTCACAATTGTAACTACCATAAGCAGAATCTGCCGCTAAGTAAGTAAGAAGAAATTTAAATATAATAAACGATATGAAAACCGCAACGAGAAACATAATTCCGGGGAAGAAAATTAAAGTTTCGAAACAAGCTATGGTTAAAGAGAGGAAAGTCTCTCTTAAAATTGCGAAACCATTTTCGGTTTTACATTTACGCGGAGCTCATTTAGGCACTGGGAGAGGGGAGAGGGGAGAGGGGAGGGGCATTTAAGGAATTTGCGTTGCACAGTGTATCTTAACGAGGACAAATAATTTCCGCCATAAATTCAGCGGTAAATATGGGTGTGGTTTATCGTAATTCTCGTTAATGTAAACAGCATAAGACGCATTGTTGCATTCAGCATCGGGAATACCGAGCCATTCTTCGGAATTACAAACGTGGCGGCTCATTACTAGACTAATGTGCAGAAGTTGTCGCTCATGTCTATAGTGTATATCCAGCGTGCGAATCAGGTACTTTCTGAAAATTAGCTACACGGATCAGCCTAGTCTATCCAGGAGTTTAGAAACTCTCGAGCTTCACGTTTCTGTGAAATGACGTTGCTGCTGCGTAATACTGTCACCTGTTATCACACTTCGCGTACTTTCCATCATATTATACCAAATGAACGGATATCAGTCAATCAAACAATGACACGTGTAACTAAGGTGTAACGATGATATACAGAATTTTATTAGGAATTTATGCGGCTTTCATTTACGCATCCTTATATCCTTATAGAGCGCGATATATGCGATAATATTTTTATTTAAAACACAATTTCGTGTCATGATATATGTATATTTTGCACATGAATCTAAAAGTTTCATACACGAGTGTTGACAAAAATATTAATTCGTAATCATATACTGCTGTGTGATTTATGTAAATTCTTATTCTGTTCGAGATGAATTTTTCTACAAAGCTTCACTTTTCGTTCTTGTCGTCACCTCTTCCCCGATCGCTTCACACGCTGCGCTTTAAGCTTCATCCGCATATTTTCCTACGAGCAAGATTCAACAGGGCAGACGATATAATATTCGCGAAGATTCACATCTGCACGAAGTCTTGTTCTTAATTAGTGATACACCGACGGGCTTGTCTCATTTTACGTTTCCCTAGCTAAAGCTCATGCTTTAGACGGTGGAAACTTGGCCTTTCTATGTGGGTCTCGGTTAATCTCGAAAGGATAGAGCAGAGAGAAGGAGAGAGAGTCAGAGTTTTGCTTGCAGATAGGTGAGTGCTAATTATCAAGGTCTCTCTCTATCGCCAGTAAAGTTGGCCAGGGAGAACCGATTACGTCACTACAGGAGTATATAAGTAACGATGGCCGTTATTGTACCTTCGCTCTCATTAACGCTTGCCGACGGTGCGAGCCCATTCGAGGGAGGACTTTCATCGAAGCGAGTTAGTCTTCACAATAGCGCGAATAAATATCGCCGAGTAAGTGCTCTTGGCTCTGCCGGGTCTTTCAAGTTCCGTATTTTAAATGAAGAGCGGAGAAAGAGACAGAGAGAGAGAGAGAGAGAGAGGGAGAGAGCGAGGAGGGGAATCATCGTGACCCGCGAATAACTAACTCGCCTGCGGGACCGAGAACTTGGAAATGCGTGCGCGTCTACCAGGGAGAAATAAGTAGATTTGATCGCCTCATATTTAAAATTTATATTGTATATCGCCCGGTGTATTGTATATAAGAGAAATTCCGCTCTCTCAAAGAAACCTTCGCGGTAGCTCGGATAATTGCATTTGCCGAGTAAATATATTTACTTGGCTCTCACCCGGGTCTCTCCGTACTTTGCGATCGCACTGTAAATCAGAATACATGGACAACAAAATACATTCGAGTATGCGTGCGTCATGCGCACTTTTCTATGTATTCGAACCGGAAAGAATCGTGAACGATGCTTTCTAACAACGCGAATCCCGTAGATTTGAGAGAAAAAGTATATCTATTCTGTGCGCACATCGCGCGCTTTTAAAGCCTCTATGATCGATACTTTTCCATACCTTTCGATGCTCTCTATATTCAAATTGACATTTTATCTAGCAATGCGTTGTTTATCAAACAACTCTACAACACATTTAGTGCAATAATATTGATGCTGTTATTATTGCAACTATTATGTAATAATTATATTATTTATTATTAATGTAAAATAGAATAAACGGTATATAGTAACAACGTTTCTAAATTTATACAATTCTGATTATGACCGTAGGACCTATCCGAATCGATTCCGAATTCGCTATAAATCTGTGTCTATCGATTATTATAGAGAGAAAATGTAAATATGTTCTAAAATGAAGATTACATTGCGTGCAAAATCCAAACCGCTGTATGCGTATCATAAACCAATAAACGGCACGTTTTAATGGATTATATCGCACGACTATATTAAATATTCATCCTCGAGACTAAAAACATATGCAATCACATCACACGAGCGTGACTAATACGCTTTGCGTAGTTCGTGGAGAGAACAAAATATATTTCGGCACACAAACGGCATTATTAAGTATGCAGTCGCACAATTTAAGCTTGGTAATAATCTTCTAGAACCCCACAAGAATTCAAATGGCATTCGTGTTTTGCTAGAATTTCTCTTGCCGGATATGAAGCATTTTAGATGTCAATTTAAATATTTTATTTCTGATTTTTACGTTAATTTTTTCTTGCTCGACAGGAAATTTCTAAATGACTTATGAAGCTACGATTATTTTTTCATGCTGAACATAATGTGGTCTCTGTAAAATTTCGAGAAAATTTTCTACTCCTTCGTATTATTAAAATTACCGGAGAATGTTTTTCTCTCTCGACAAAAAATTGCCAAATGATTAATGAGGCAACGATTATTTTTTTTACACTAAACATGATTAGGAGTGTAGTCTCCGCGAGATTTCGAGAAAACTCCACGCCATTCCTCGATATTATTTAAAATTAACGGAGCACGAAATGTGGCCATGTGTATGCCACGGCGCTATCTTTCCTTCCTCGGAGCACGTCGGTTCGCCCGTCGAATTCCGAATTTTCGGCCATAATGTTGAAACGCAACTGTCTGGGAGGGCAAGAGGTGCGACGGCGAGAAAGCGCGGAGAGATCACAGGCTGTTTAGAATGCAGCTGCGGTTTGCTTCAATCCCATCGGTCCTGGCCTGGCCGATGCTGCACACGATGTGTGCTTCGTGTGTAACCATCGGTAGAGGTAATCGGAGAGAACGTGCTCATCGAACAGCGTCGCTAATTGATTGGCACGTCTCCGTCGCCGTGAGAGAACGTCATGGTGAGAGCGAGAGGAGATCGCTCTTTGTCTCCCTCGTGTGCATCGTATACATATTTAACGTATCCTCGGGGACTGGTCTCGATGGCTTATTATCATTGAAATAAGCTCGCGAATCGTGACCGTCGTTGTTACTTTCCCGACTCGCGTGACAGTTTCGCCGCGTCGTTCGAGCGTAATAAAGTTCGCTGTCATATTTTTGCCTGCCGACATGACGTGGCTTGTGGATTTCGGACGGATCGCGGTGCCGTCTCGTGTCGACGCGGCTCTCGTATTTTTTTTTTTTTTTTTTTTTTTTTTTCTTTTAATTCCGCTGCGACTGTTGGCACACGAACACCGACGAGACATGACTGATTCGCGACGATTTTTTATGGTTGTTAGACATAATTCATTGTAACGTTATGATTAAAGAAATTTTATTTGTACGCATTTATTTCCCGAGTGTGCATAAATACTATTATTCAATTTTTTATATCACACGGATAAAACGCAATCGATTATGATTGCACAAATTTAAACAATATACGATTTAATATTGTACTTTTGAAGCGTATTTACTCTTGTATACATATTCGTATAGATTCATTTTGACGCAGAACACGGAAATGCGATTGTGATTTCCGAATCATCGCGTGAAAGGCAATATTTTGATATATTTAATACTCGTAATACGACATATTGTGCTTCGTTGATCGATGAGTAATTAATAATTACCGTCATACATTAGAGGGAGGAAAACGATACGCAAATATATCCGATATTTTATTCAATTCCATACGTTTTTATTCGCTTTTTTTTTGGTGAATAAAGAATAGGGAGGAGAAATAATATGAAAATGTAATGTAATGTAGAAACGAATAAGTTTTTAGAATTAGCGCAAGGATTATAAACATGCTTTCCTTCATCGAAGAATACGTATATATAAGCGTATTACCGGAAAAAAAACACGCTTGAAGACTCGCCGGATGATTTTTAGAATAGATGTGGGCGGCGAGAACTTGATCCGTACAATACATATAAACATAGTAGCGTCTATTACTTGAGACGAATACATATGTCAAGTGCGCCCTTTCAAGGTACAGGATATCGCAAATCTATCGCATCATCTAATAATAACCAATTCCTGAAATTATTTAGAAGCGAATGTTCTAAATATTAAAATGAAGTTACTAATAATTTTTTAATGGGAAGTAAAAAAAGATAATCAATCGAGATTATTGAAAATTCGTACGTTTTATCAAAATTACTAACATTGTATAATTAAAATTCATGCCATGTTGAGGAATTTATAATGAAGATTTGATAATTTCAATGAATTATAAAATCTAAATGTTGCATAATCTGTTATTAGCACAGGTGGTAGGTTTGCGACACCCTACTTTGTATATATTTATAGTATATATAATTAAATCATCTTGCGATATTAATTAGCAGTTACTTTTTTCCATCGACAAAGGATTTCAATATTAGAACCGCGATCGTTGAACTTATCACCGTGTGTCTTATGATGAAAAATAATACAAGAAACAAACAATTGTCCGGCTGTGAGTAATCATCTCTCGTCCTGAATTTGACAACAATAATTCCGGCGAAATTGACGTTGAAACTGCCTGTGTCTCTCTGTAATCGCCTCATAGCAAGCGTCGCGAGAAGTTGAATTTCGAGCAGAGTGGATCAAACGATCGTCGTGATTACGTTGAGATTAGTGTCGAGCAAAGTATTGAGCGACCGCCGTGATTACGTTGAGGTTAAGTTTCTCGCGAATGATACATAGTGATCAATATTTAGTTGAATCGTGGTTAACAGATTGCTTCGTCGAGATTCCGTATAATGGATGTCTTAATCAGAGGCATGCGAATTCCATAATCGCTTGTCCTCGATAGTCGTCAAGTGGTAATCGTTTCGTTCGTACGTGAGTGTCACGAATATGTATTTACTAACACATTTTCGTGTAATTCGTGAATTTTGTGAAAAGGTATTTCGCTGAATGAGGCGTCGCGCATAAACGTCATAAGTGCCGAAAGTAACGGGTGATTATTGTGGTTACGTAGGTGTTGCGAAAAATATCGGTAATCGATATTCGATTGAAAGTACGTTATCGCATAAAATGGATATCGGGAGATAATATCGCAAATTTGTGTATGTGTGTGTGTGTGCGTGCGTGCGTGCGTGCGTGCGTGCGTGGAGATTTTTATAGTGATTATTATCTGAATAAATAAATTTATCTCCGGAATGTCGAAAAAAGTATCGTGCAATCATCGGAATTTAAACATTTTGACACTATTATTCTTCAAACTACTTGAATTACATCATTATCATCAACATGGATCATAGATCTTCGCTAAACAAAGTTTAGCATCAAAAAAATTAATAAATCAGACGGTGACAAAGAAATAACGGAACAATTGGTAAGTCTATAATTACAATTTTAATAATTAAGTTTCACGTACATATTCCATATACGATAAATTAGTACAATTGCATAATAATAAATCATGCTCTTTTTATGGATATTTTAATAAAAATAAAAAATAAAAAATTATTTTAAAATATACGTTAAAAGTGAGACATATTTTATATACACATTTTTCCACAATTTTTACGTTACATTATTTACATAATACCGCGATTAATATAGAAATAACTAGCATAATGTATTATACGGATACATGAAATTTTACATTCTAAAAAATACGTACAATACATAAATACATAATTTATTTTTACGTTTTCTAAAATGCAAATTAAAAAAATAAAATTATTACTATATAATTAAAGTAACGTAAGTGTGATTAAGCAATAATAACAATATATTACAATATATATTGTGATATACTATTTGAGATTAACTTAATCTAATCTCGCGAGGTGCAAAAATGTAGGATTTTCTTTTATTCTTCTTGTATATAAAAATACTATATTATATAAAATATAATAATAAAAATATAAAAATAAATTATAATAATAATTCTACTAAAGAACATTAACAATTGAATATTACAAGACATTTTGGTGTAAAATTGGTCAGCGGTTTATCCTTTGATTTAATGTTAAAATTCTGTTTAATAATTTCGCTCGCTGTTTGATATTGTTGAATATTACTGACGTTTAATTTTAGCGTATGTCGGTAGCATATGCCAGTTTGTATTTTTTATAGCTTTTATAAATACGCTGCATAATTTAATTTTCGTGTTTATTAATAATATTGTACATATTTCTCTACATTATTGACTTTGTATGGTCTCGCGATTGAATACTCGTTGCTCAATGTAAAAGTCTTCAATTTTCTTTTATGATCTAACTAATTCACTTTAATCGCAAAAGAAATTCGAGATGCGTACTTCACCAACCTCGATTTCACATTAATCCGCATCGTAACGCCGTACAAACGAACGCGATGAAAACTGCCTTTCATGTTTCGCGATGTTTCGAGAGCGGAGAGCTTTTAATTAGAACTTTATGTACCGCTCAACTACCTTAATATTTACGTTTAATCCATTTCGACTGTAACCGAAGAGTAGCCACAGATTTCGCAGTAGTATTTCGCAATCGCGATTCAAAATACATCTTGATCTAACTGAAGTGCAAGCATCGGCGTTTAAGATAGAGACAGGTATAGATAGTAGATAGAGAAAAGAGAAACGTCGTTTTTAATTTATCTCGTCTGCCGCTGCTGTAATCATTTCATTTTGTGAGAAATCATGATTTGGCGAAATATCGTAGAGAAATGAAATCAGAGAAGGTGTGTTCGGTGGCGGCTACCAAACAAAAAAAAAAAAGGGAGAAGAGGCAGCGACGGATAGACGGGCGGAGATCCCGGATTACGAAACGTTTTCATCGCTGACGCGAATTTCCTTCGTTTATCGGAAGCTCGTTAAAGAGGATCAACGGTAAATCGCATTCGGGCTTGACGGGGGACGACAGAGGCAGGCAGGGGTCTGCGACTGTCGCAGGATTCGCCCGAAGAGCACGTCGCCGCACGAAACCGACAGCGAGGGGGGGCTGTATTTTTTTTTTTTTTTTTTTTCTTTTTACGTTGGTCTTTAATAAATTACGCTCGAGCACGGAAGTACTATATGTCACCCATATTTTCGTGCGAAACACGCTCTGGCGTTTCGGGCAAGGACGGTACCGTGCTCTGCCCGCGAAACAACAACGCGGCGCGACGGGATGTTGCGCGAAATAACGTGCGAGACTCTAATACGCTTACGTCTCGTAAATTGGATTCTGCGAAATGAAAGAGAATTCAAGCCGTGTCGATCCCTTCACATTTTTCAGTATCGGACGGTTCGCTTTCCGTGAGAGCACTATATATTAAAATTCTTAAAAAAACCTTACACATGTAGGAGCATAATTCTTTATATTTTTTAAATGCAAGGATGCATATTTTTATTTATAATTTTTCATATATAAAAATAGGGCATTTTAAATGGGGCAACCTGTATACCTATATATTTTTTAATGACTCAATCTTGTTATAAACGCGCCGAATCCAGAAGTATAAGTTGCTATAAATTCAATCTAACAGACGCTATGTGATTTTAATCGTTAATCGCCCTTAATTGTAGCCGAATAATTTGATACATTTTATTTTGCGCGTGTTGCAAATTTTTCAGACGGCGTATCTTTGCGCTTATCGACCCTCGTTGGGATTGAGTGCCGAGAGAAATCCGTCGAAAAGCAGAGCACAATTCAAGGCCCGGGTGTTTGCCGGGCGATGAGCTCGGCCTCAAGTGGCTCGCTCAATATCCGGCCGCATCGTTCGAGGGTGACACATTCTCGTCACTGGCCGATGAGCGCAGTAAAACGCGAGTTAACGACCGACCGACCTAACCCATCTATCCCTCCCTCCCCCCCCCCTCCCCCTCCTGATCCCATCGCGCTCAACATCGGCGCGGCTTTATAATGTTCGTTCGCGACGCGGATAAACGCACCAGTGGCATTCAGCCGAATCACCCCTGCCGACCGAAACTGCCGCGTTGTCGTCGTTTATGGCCCGACTCTATGGGCTGGTTCAGCGTTTCAACTCTCACGCCGGAGTTCATCTCGTCGGTTTCTCTCCTTTCTTTGCCCTCGCCGGTCTTTTCTTTCTGTTTCCACTTCGCGGCGCGGAAGACGATCTGCGCGAAGCGGAATCGCGCTACATATCCCACGACAACGTTGACGAATTATTTAAGCAAGCGTTGCTTCGTCAGGGTTAGGTTAATTGAAACGTCTCCTTTAAGTCTGTTGAAACGCGGTTGTAATTCTCTTGACGACGAGTTTATTATTCGGATAAATGTACATATATATTTCGTCTGATTTAATAAATCCGGCTATTAAAAATTAATCGTTTGTGCGAGAGAATCAAAGCGGTAGAAACGGGAAGATTATATCGACCGTGAACATTTCACAGACCGGTTACATCCTACATCTGTTATATGTCCTGTAAACGCGTGTTCACAAGCACGATGTCGCGCGGATGGATGTCCGTCGCGGATCAATACAATTACACTGCACCCGGACTTGCCTGCCGTTGCGATATATATACAGACGACAGAGGCAAGAGGCTCGACTCTCTCTCTAACGCGGCTTGTGCTGTTCCTCATGTCCACACCATCTTTCCTCCGCCGCCGGCGGCGCGTTTCAGTTTCCGCTTCGCGGCGCGGAAGACGATCTGTCGTCGATCGGTCCGTGAATGAGAAACGACGACGACGACGACGACGACGACGACGACGACGACGACGACGACGACGACGACGACGACGACGACGACGACGACGACGGCCGCGATGAAACACACGCGTGATCGAATTGCAAAGCGCATGCCCTTCTCATCTTAACGTGCTGGTCCTTTCAGCGCTTCCTCTTTCGAGACTCTCTGGATTTACGTACCGCAGACGTATGCGAGGAGTGAAATATAAGAAGAATATTTCA
The DNA here is from genome assembly GCF_047496725.1 of Anoplolepis gracilipes. Taxonomy (NCBI): domain Eukaryota; kingdom Metazoa; phylum Arthropoda; class Insecta; order Hymenoptera; family Formicidae; genus Anoplolepis; species Anoplolepis gracilipes. Next base: position 5,479,994 of record NC_132976.1, on the reverse strand, counting down.
TTCGGGTCAAATTGCCCTTCGAGCGCACCCCCGTTATACTCGCTCGCGTATATATGCGCATTTCGCGTGTGGGAGTGACCGAATTACCCGACATGAAAATGTCACTGTAGCAACGAGGTCGAAACTTCAAGCTTGACCTCGACTTGCTCTTTTCCGCGACGTTTTAGATTATATATATATATATACACGCTGGACAGAGAGGGCGGGTCGTAAAACTTTTAAGCCGCCCGATGAAATTACCGGACGCAGCCGGCAAGTTTTGCGCGGAGGCGTCTCTCTCATATCGGGTCTGTTACGTCGCTGTAATTTAAGAATACCGGCTCGACGGGGGTTTCGTCGCACGTACGCGATATATATATATATGTTCGTGCCAGACCGCAATTGACACCGTTCGTTCCCTTAACTCGCGTTAAGAGCGCGAGCGTATGTTCACGTTATATACGCAGCTCTGAAATTATGCAAATTTTTTTTCATCCTATACCTGCCTTAATTTTCAATTGTATAGGAATCTGTTATCGGAACGGAAGGAAGAAATAAAACTGAGAAAGCAGAAAATGGTAGATAATAATATTAAACGCTTTTTATTAGGAATAATTGTATACGACGCGAATTTGAACAACATATTAGTTTTTAGATCAACCTTCTGATTTTAACTTTCACTCTATCATGTCTATTATTATAATTAAATTAATAATAACATCATACGATGACATATTCAAGACTGTGGTATCTCGTGCATAAATGTATACAGATGTGCTCTTACTGCGTATAATTCTTATCGTTATCGTATAATTCTTCATACATATTTCTTTCAAATTCCGTTCAATTTCATATTCAAATTTACGGCAAATACTGAACTTTTTGGAGATTAGAGTCACGAGTAAAGTAAAATCGCAAAATATATCTGCTGATACATCAAGCGAAAAAAAAAAGAAAAAATTTTGGCAAAAAACGCGGTATCTGATGAGAGTTTGGCAAAGGTGTCGCTATTTGACCACGCATACAGAAAGCGCCGCGAAGATATGCTCGCGCTTCTTGCTTGTTTATTTTTCACGTTTAATCAAGTAGATTTCTCGACTCGTGCCGGAACGTGGAAATTTATGGCGCTCGCGCATCCTGCGACTGGTTGAAAAAAAGAACCTAGCGAGGATGCGAGAAAAAGAATGAAAAAAATTATACGGGGCATCTCTCGGTTGGCGCGACCGAAGCTCGATAACTCGATGCCGCTGCTGGCTTCGATCTCTCCGATCGAACCCGGCTTCGCTCTCCCTCATCCCCCACGAAAACAAGCGTATCTGGGCCAATGATTCGCGTTCCACGCTTCACTTTCCGACGCAAACCACGTACCCGACGTATTAACGATTTATCTTCGCGCCGCTCGCGCACAACGATAACAATTCATACCGCGATGACGCGAACCATGTATTCGTTAGTACGCCAACCACTGCACCGGAGTGTATTTCACTCTAAAGAGTGCCGACGACTTTCATCCGCGCGATATGGCGCCGACGGATTAACATGTTTTTGTTTCGTACGTTTGTTCGTATTTATCATGGTTATTAATATTCTCTTTTTTTTACGTTACTATCTTTATCATTTTCATAATCACGCGAGTAATGTACGAATTTTTAAATAGAAATAATTTTTCCTATTTAAAAATGTCTACGCGCGCTACCCAAGTTTCTTCATTACCTGTATAAAGCAACTGCATGTTTAAATCTAATTTCTTTTATATACAGTAAAGTTATGGGAATACTTTTCATAACACCCTGCGCACCTTCGGTAGAATGCCTTGTCCATTTGGTTGCATTAACCACGGTTGATGCTGCGCATTTCGTTGATTTATACCGATGATCGTTATCGATGCGCGCAACGTTGGCCGAATACCGCGCTTCGACGCTAATCTCGTGACCGAGATCAATCGCTACGGATACATCATCGGGCGCTCGAGTTATTTTTATTGTACGAGCAGCGGACGCGAAAACGCAGCGGTCATGTCGCATCGAACTAAAAAGACCAAATTCAATTTTCGGTTATTATACGCGAGGCATGTGCATTTCTTTTTTTTTTTTTTTTTTTTTTTTTATCTATTTTTTTTATACCCTTGTTTTTATTTCGCAAATAAATGCAACAAACGTGTGTCTATGCGAAAATTTCACTGAAAAAATATCTCAGAGTTTATACTACATTTTTTTTATTTAGTTAAATTAATGATACCAGAAGGCGTCGGCTATTATATATCGTTTGCGATAAGGTCGCTAGATTGCTCGATACGTGACGGGATCAGATATATATATATATATATATATATATATATATATATATATATATATATATTCTCTGGCAGTTAGGGAGATTAATCTGTTTACGTAAAAATTAATTTACGGTGTTGATAATTTTTAATAAAAACGTGCGCGGCTGATAAACGCATAGGATCAACGCCCCGATGTATACCGGTATCTTTCACAATTATTGTTATCGATATCGCCGTGCGCCGCGGAAAAATATATTTGCTCGCGCTCCGGGATGAGGAAAAAAAAACACGCACAAAGTCGATACGCGCGCTCGCGAAATTAATATTCATGTAATCAAAGTGCAGCGCCGCTAATTGCGTTGCCCTTTGACATCATTTTCGCTTTCGAGCTTCGTTCCCGTCTAAAAGCGAATTTATCGGGGCAAATATGCCTTCCTTCTTTCCCGGCTTTCCCCACCTTTTTGATCACGGACTTATAATTGAAATGGTTTTTTCTGTAAATCCACGGGGAGACGCCTTTGCCGTCCATGCATTCTAACTGATGAATCTTGCTGCGATGCCACCGCTGGTAGTTGGCACAGATTCAGCTCGGACTTTGTCCGCTCGACTCGACGGTGGATTATTAATTTTTCTTTAGACAGACTGTGAAAGGATTTAGCTCTTCATTTCGTTTTCTCTTCGATCTCCTCATTCTTTTCCTTCTCCTTTCATCCTTTCTATGTTCACTGTTCATTTATTTGGCGATGTCTATTTAATTTTCCTAAATGCTTGTGAACAAGAAAAGGCATCGTGTAAGCGGAAAGAGAGAGAAAGAGAGAGAGAGAGAAGAATTTATAAAATATTGCATATAGAAAATTTCAACTTTTAAGAGTAACATTATTATGTAAACGATATGAATGATGGAAGGTCGGCAGATCTTTTGTTTGTACGTTATACAAGACTGAATATTCTTTCGAAAAATATTCAGTCAAATGTGTTATAGTACGCGGACTAGAAATACAATGTCGTGTTTTAAATTTTATATAAATTCACAGTGCGTTTAATTGTTGATTAGGCTCTCGATAAGTTTGACATATTAATAAATGATATTAAGGGACGAAGATGAAATAAGAAACGGGCATTTACTATGTTTTTTTGTACGTGGAAACGAAACATCGTCGTCGATAATAACGTCGTTGCACGGCTAATAATTTTTCCGGTATAAAAGAGATTTACGAGCGACTTAAAGTGCGCTGTAAATGTCGATAAGCTTTCTATTGCGACGGCAAGGAATGCCTCGTTGTTTGCCAGTGGCCGTTTCCGCGCCATACTTTTCGCGCAATTATAAAAGTTACGTAATATCTACAATATTGCCATAAATTCTTAAATGAATTATTATATACCATGATTATCGGCACGCGATTATTCGAACTCTGCTATAATTTTATCATTTTTTTTTCATGTCCTTGTATGTTCCAAACCAAATCTAAAATTATTCTTTTCTTGTTTAAACATTTAATAACATATTTTTTCTCTTTGCAATTCTTCAATTTTTAACATTATCTCTGAATAATAATGGAAATTATAACTTGATCAACATTTCATAAAATTCAAGTATTCAAAAATCCAAATGAATCTGGGTATGTACGTTTAAATATATAGCTTTATCCAGAAATAGGATTCACTAAGCAACTGTCATTTTTTAATTAATAAATGTATCTTTGATATTCTATTTTAATACATAAAAGAGACAGTAAATGTAGGACACTCAGTAAAACGTAGCTGGCTTTATCTCATATTTTAACGGAAACGAAGATATCTAAATTAAGGCCGACTCGCGCAACTTTCCGAAAGAATGATTTATCGTGCGGATGTAAAAACGTTCACGAATATATGTGAGCGGCCGATTTAGTGGGAAGCTAATGGTGCGCACGAATTAAGCGTTGTTATTAAACCGCGGTGGTGTAAGACAATCGTGACACTTAACCCAATTGCGTTGGCGCGCACGGCGTGGTCTGAACAATTAATAGCAGTTAATTAAGAAGGGACAGCACCCTCCCGCCAGCTTAAACTAGCTAGCTAAGGGGTTAATCGCGGGCTTGTTGTAAACAGTTGACTACCGGCGCTTATAATCGCGATTATTCACCATTTTCCCTGTTGCACAAGCGTTTATCGATCCGTGACACCTTTGTGTGTTATTCATAAGTGTAACACACATAGACACACACACACACACACACACACACACAGAATAGTAACTGCTAATTATTGATCGTTTGATAACAAGCCGTAATTATACTCACTGTCATTAACAATGAATCAGAGATTGACAGTATTTAATGTCAATTACTCTTCAGAATAAATTCTTATATTTTATAAATATTTTTAAAATACAACTGACGTTACAGATTCTCTGGCGAGAGTCTCTCTAAAGGTAACTACCGCGTAACAGATGCTGTGCGATAAATCGTAATCACCTCTCCGTGATGTCAGTCGTTGTTTAAGACCCGGATTAATTAACTCACGCGCGGGTTGTATGTAAAGCTTCGACCATTAAACGCGCGAGTTATTCACGAGCGCGGTATAAATTCCACGGCTGCATGTCTACGCGTTAATTCCCTTGCATCGTTAATCCGCCGACTCTTTTTTGTCTTAGCTTGATTTTCTTGTTTAGAGCAAACTTAATGTAACTCGCGGGAAATCGGCCTCTCGAGGCTCTGTACCGATCTCCCCCATTTCAACCATCCTCCTTTTCGCGCGCTCTCTCGCACATTTCTCTCTCGGAGACAGAGAGCAATCACGGAAACCGCTACAAAGGACTAATTTGCTTGAGCGTTAATAACATTATCGCGGAAACGAGATGCGCGACAGTGAAGCACGATGCCGCTGTATACCTATGCACTATATATATATATATATATATATATATATGTATATACATCGACGCGAATCTCTACCGTAATTTTGTCTCCCGTGAGAATGGAACATTTTTTTATCTTGGTTATCTTATAATTTTTCTTTGTTCTTATCGGTTGTCTTATCTAACAAAATTTTCTCAAGTATATTTTATCATATAATATATGTTTTCTTAGCACATCTTCGTTTCTCTCGTTATTAAAAACTCGGTATTTAAATATTTATATTCCGTGGTTTACATTGTGAATATTTTTGGTGCAGATAAATTGAATTTTTTTATTAGTTACAGAGCATATTTAAGCAGAGTATTTATTATGTGCATAGTATTATTTAGAGTATTTATTAATGTTTCTTTTGCTTTTAAAATTACTACAAAATTCCGCTGATTAATTCGTTTAATTTAGTATATTGCATACTTTATATATCATGATTTCTTCAAATATATGTTATTTCTAATCATGTAATCTTGTCGTCTTGTTATGATATTCAATATCAAGATTTATTTGCACCGTTATTATTTCTGGTTTTCTCCTTTTCTCTATGTTATTACTGTATTTAATATTACTGTACTTATATACATTACTGTTATGAAGAGATTTCAATCTATTAAAATGTGAAATATATTCTTTCTACTCTATTTTTGGACCGCTTTAGAGAAATTTGTTTTCTTTTAATAAAAAAAAGGAGTAATTGCACGCTGAATATACGAGAGTCTCTTTGTGTAAAGAAAAAAATTTTTTGCAAAGGTTTAAAGATTTCTGTGCCGTTGTGCTCAGTTAGATTACTGAAGAAGCAAAGAACGAAAAGTATCGCCAGCGGGTACTCCCTTTAACAGCTGATCTCCGCAGACGAGATAACGCGTGGAAAAAGTACATTTCAAAGCAGTGCGATATTCTAAGGCCTTTATGCTGCGCACATAGTACCTGATAGTCGCCAAGTACTTCACTGAAACGCGATAGTACCGTTGCCGCAACCGCAGTCGCGATAACAAATATTATTACATACCGGTGCAAAGGATAAGACCGATCGATATATAACGTTCATCGTGCTACATAGCAGTAACATGCTTCACACACATGTCGCTACACATTTTCTTGACACGTTCAATGGCCAAGATGACATAAATGCAGAAGACACGCATGTAAATACGATATTTTGAATATATATCTAGTATCAAGTATAAGAATATTTCAAGATGAAATATTTCGGTAACGAGCAAAATCGAATTGGACGGATTTTTAGTTAAACATCCGTTCGTTAAGGCTCTTTTATTTATTTCATTTTCTTATAAGTGTATTATCACCTGAACCTGAAATAAGAGAACATCATTTTCATTGTGGAGACGTGTATTTTGGTCGAAATTCGAAATTCCCAAAAATGAATATTTCATGATTTTCGACGCGATATGTAGACGAGAAGATACACGAAGAAGAATTATTTTTACATTATCATATTCTTATTTCGAATATTTTAATATTTCTCTGAATAATTCTAAGTTATAAATTTTCATTTGATTGTGTCTCGTTTCTATGAATTAAATATTTATTTCAAAAAATCAAAATATATTGCTATTTTGAACGTATCACTATTTTTTTTCAACGACAGGTCAATATTCGAGAGGGCAAACTAAGAAAGATAATTATTATCATTTTAAGAAGATTTTTTAAAAAATCTTATTTAATTAAACACAGAAATATTTACTATCAAAGATTAAGAAAGATCAATCAGAAAGTAATTAATCGAGGAATATTTAAATAAAAACGGTAGCAAAAACATTTAAATAAAAGGTTTGATTAAATAATATAATAATATATAAATGTATAAGAAATAATAATATAACTTTATATATGGAAATAGAAATTAAGAAAAAAAAAAATAAGGATATCTAGTAGATCATACGAAAGATGTCTTGTATTGCATTTCTATACATATAATTAAACGGAGCGAAAGTAGTGTGATGCAAATTTGAATTGGTATGCAATCTGCGTGAAATTGCAATCGAGGCACGCTCTTCCCGACGTTGCGGAGGAAGCGAGGTGAATAGCATCGAGCGCTCCTCAATAGCCCTCCCTTACCCCGATACAATACGACGGTAATTATACGCCAGCAAGTAGTTTCGCGCCATAATCGCTATCGAAATCAGGACTCAGGACATTCTCCGTTTCGCAGGCGACGATAATATCCCGGGTGCGTCTTTGAAAATATTCGACAACGTCGTAGAAGTTTCCATTATCAGTTCGCTCGTACTCTTCAGCCGTCAATCTAATCGTCGGAATTCTCGCGTAATTGCGATTTTAAATTGACCGTAAAAGCGAGAATATATATGTTCTTCTCTATACCGATAGAGTCTGGCGAAATAATTTTCCGCGAAAACAATCGGCCGCGCGCGGCCAGGAATTTGTTTTCGCGAAACGGTAAAAGCCCAGCCGGAAAAATTGCCCTCTGAAATTAGCATATTTATCGGGCCATTATCCGGGTGCGCGCTATTATCACGGCCGACGGAGACGGCACGGACGACGGACGGCGAACGGCGAACGGCGAACCGCGCGCTTTTAGTGGCTCGCCGAAAGTTTTCATTGTCAATTTTCGGGCGCGCGCGACGACCCGATTCTTGGCGTGCTCGCGACATCATCGCCCGGTTATTAATCCGACTGTTCGCGAACTCGATTACAAACTTGGCCGATCTTGCGCGCGCCCGCAAATAGGTCGGAGAGATTTTCCCGAGGATCTCAATTACGATTGCACGCTCTGCGCATTACGCCCTTTCGAAGATGCATTAGCCAACGGGCTGATAAATGCGCGGCGAACCGCGTCGCGAGCTACCTCGCCGTCATTTATCAAGCGCAAGATATTTATTAGATCTTTATTGAACGATCAGAATGTTGGGACTTGTCCAACGATCGTTAGCTTCTCGTTATCATTATCAGCGCCCTGTGATTCGTCGAAATTGCTGTGTACAGCCGTTATTAATGCGATCGTTGAGCTGGAAATTGGTTCATTTGACGACGGACTTGAATGTGCGAGCGAAATGACGAGAGCCATTAGGCACAATTTATTCCACAATTATGTATATTTTAAGAATGTCTTTTCGGAGCATGATAGGAGCGCAGTTATTTCGAAAGTAATAATAGAGAAAAGTAGTAAGTAATCATCTTCTAATGCACGTATATAAGCACTTATCGCGCAGCTCACTCCTAGACGATTATCTTGCACGCGGTTTCGCGAAAATTCGTAATCTCGATCCTAATCTCACAATATCCTGTTCATATATCTGTGCTATTAATCTAATCGCATCATTCCACGGAGAAGTAAAGTGGGTCGAAGCAATTGTCTAAGTAGCGAAATGTTCGTGCGATTTCTTCCGGCATGATTGCTCGGCGCGCCACCTGACTCAGATTAAAATATATCGCATAAGCTCTTTTAATTTGGCAGAAAAAATCCAGAAAATCAACTCTCCCTCGACGTAAATTTGCTTAGAGAAGGCTTAATTTATCTTCTTTATTCGTCTTTTGATTAATTAACGACGTAGAGATATTTTTTAACGGGGAATTGTAAATCTCTCTGTCTCTAAAAAGCGTATTCAATGTACGCCTCTCTTTTCTCGATGACTTCTCGCAAAAATCACGACGATCAATCTTCATCTTTTCGTCGATTACTAATCCACCACTTCCGCCGCAATATCCGGCGAATTGGGTCGCCGCGCCGCGTTGCGCCGTTCGGTTCTCCCGCAGCTTTCATTTGCATCTGATATCAAAGGTCATGCACCTACGGAATTTGTTTTTGGGATCGCGATAAAAATACAGGCCACAGAAAGATACACAACGGCGGAAAATTGCGCAGAGTTAAAGGGTTGAAGTACCGCCACCTCGTTCGGTATCGCCGTCTCTCTCCGCGCGCCCATCATGGGCGCTCAAAGCCGGCAGGTCGAACATTTCTGTTGACCCGTTGTTCCACGCCACCGAAGGCAATGAAACGAGAAACAATTCGATAGGAAGCTCCCTCTCTCATCTCCTCTCCTCTCTTCTTCTCTCCTCTCCTCTCCTCTCCTCTCCTCTCCTCTCCTCTCCTCTCCTCTCCTCTCCTCTCCTCTCCTCTCCTCTCCTCTCCACTCTACTCCACTCCACTTCTTTCCATCTTCGTTGTATCGGTCCATGACTTCACGCCGTGTAAAAAAATCATCGTTCGTATTGATGAATCGCGCTTTTTTCTCTCTTTCTCTTTTGCGCGCGGATCCCTCTACGCGAAGTGGAACGGTTTATGAAATGTCCATTATTGATTATTTGTAATCGACGAGGCAACCGAAATTTCAGAGGTGGACGAGCGTTAGCTATGTATGTGTATGTGTGTGGGTGGATGGGTGTATGTGTGTATGTGTGTATCGGCATTGCAGTACTACATTTCGTTCGATATTTCACGTTTGTCGTGTCCAAATGTTCAGATGGACAAAAATTGATTGCTGCACATTTATATTCTTTATATAAAAATTGTTTAATATATGTATAATATATTTGATCTTTCAATAATATAAGATTTCGGGATAAAACTAGAGAAATAAAAATTAAGCCTCTTGCGAGAATTCTCCTATTTTTATTAAATTTTTCGTTTTAAACTTTAGCTGTTTTAAGATTATCGCATACGATAATTATTCTACAAAGTTTGCAAAGTTAATACTAAAAAATTTAATAACGGAGAAATACCGTAACATCTTTAACGTGTAATTTCCATCTTTTATTTATTCATGAAAACAGATTTCATTGTTTTTTACATATTTAAATTCTGCAATTTTTTATCTCATATTTTCACGATATTGAGGGTAATTATTTAAACAGGATATTAAATGGTATCATAAAACCTTTAGAAAAATATCATCAATGTGATTGAATATCGATCGAATATTATATGAATATTCATTCATTCGTAAAATTCTCGAAAAATTACTGAACGGGGAGACAGAGCCGTTTAACGCAAATGAGGAAACGTCTGGCACTTGAAATGAAGTACGCCTCAGGTACGGAAGAGAGTGGCGGGGTAAGAATGATCATATCTTCGTGACAATTGCAGTTTGTTGCCGTCACGTAAACAACCGCCAAGCCGCCGGTACAAAGCCGGCATCGGATGGGCTTGCATGTCAGCGCAAAATTATCGTAAGAATCGCATGACGGACCCGACCGTCTGTCTGCTCGTGCTGTAAGCAAAGCTCACCGTATATTTCTCTACGGATTCTTATAACGATGTTACAAGGTAGCTTATTGTATTCCAATACTGTTACGACAGCTCGCGGCACCGGACATCACAATTGAAGAAATCGAATCGATACCTGGCTCGGTAATTTTTCATTAACTTGCTTTGATTCGCCACAATTTAATCTACTGTGTTTCAACTCTCACTTTTTTTAACATAAACATCTAAAAACTACATCATTTTCAAAATTATTGTTTCTTTATCTTTTTTATTTAACAATATAGAAATATTATTTTTTAAACATATTGATCATGTTGAAATATCGCGCCGTTTATCATAATTAATTATTGTGTAAAAATTGATTCAAAAATGATTTCAAAATTATAATTGAGAATAAGTAATCCTTTCATATAATATTGACATTGAATTGTGCGAGAATCGAATCTCGCATAAAAACCGTGTATTATATGTCGAGGAAAAGCTGCAACGTGTATAACTGAGCGCCGATTCGCTGACTCAGCTCGCCTTGCTCTCATCTAATAGGTTAAACGTTCTCTAATTTCTGCCAGTTTGTACCTCGGTGGAGGCGAGCGCGTTTTGCACCGCGGGAACCAAGTCCCTCCGCAGAACGTGAGCTCGGTTGAAGATTGAATTTTCAGAGGTGGTTATTTACATCTTGAAGAGTTACAGAACTTGAGTAATTCCACTTTGCATAATACAGCGGGAAGAACACAGGCGGTTAATATATCTACGAGGCGCAAAGAGCGGTTGGGATGAGGGAGGGAGAAAAAAAAAAAATAATAATAAAGCAATGCGGATGAAAGCTCGAAAATCGCGGCGATGTTGCAAAGTCAAAAACGAAGAGCACAGCACCGGTTAGGTTCGCCAGCCGTGCTCCGTTACCTCGTAAGAACGTAAAAAGTTTTAATTGCAATGTTACATTCTCATTAGAAGTCGGAATGAGTAAAACTCCGTTATCGCGGCGGGCGAAACCAAACTCCATCCATCGGTATCCATCGTTGTTAAGTGCGATATCGCGGGCGATAAAAGGGACGAAGGGAGGGGGTTAGGCTCTCGCGATATGTACGCGTACCGACTAATTGAACGATTATAATTGTATCAATCACCTCTCTCGCGCGCGTGTGCGATATGGCATTAATGAAGTTATAATTAATAGCGGCTAAATTGCAAAATGATATTACCGACTACACCAGGCACAAGATCGTAATTAATTGTAATATCGTCAATAATGCGCGCGATAGCGTTACGAACATAAGTTGTATTTACACGGTTGTAGGTGCATTAGTAGAGTATAGGAACGAAGCGTTTATCGTTGGAATTAAATTTTGCAGTCTCCATCGGAGTTTGCTATTTGTCGATTCGCGAAGCGATTTCTCGATGCGAGATCGATAATCGATAGTTGTTCTCGCTCGATGATGAAACGACGAAGCGGCGAAACAGCGAGGTAAATTTTCACATGCACCCATTAAATATTTCTAATTGAGCTGTTGCGCGTAAGTGAACGCGTCTCCTCTTTCCGAATGCTGCACGCGTGTAAACGAGCTTAACAAAGCTGAATAGGAGTAACTAATGATAATATTCGCGCAGTTACGGCTGTTCCGGCAGATTTATGCTAAAATGAAATAAAAAGCTGCGAGAATTATTTCGCAACGTTGTTTTTGCGTTTACGTACAGAGCGTACCTTTTGTCGTGATTCGCGACAATTACAGTATCTCCTTCTGTTGTTGGGAAATTTGCCGGCATTAAAACTATTTATATATATATATATATATAAAGTAATTTAAAATAGAACGCGCGAACAGAACGCGCAAAACTATGGCTGCATAAAAGATAAAGAAAATAGCATCTACGGTGAAACTGCGTTTTCATGATTAACGCTAATGAAACATTCTTATTGCTAAATAAAAATATGTATTTTAATCAAATATTTTTAATGTTTGTAAATTTGTGCAATTTTCCAATTACTCTGCTTCAATTACATCGATTCCAATATGATGTCTATATAGCATAAATGAAAACATAATAGAGTGGTAGGTATATAAGAGATAAAGTTGTCATAAATTTTTACATAAACTAAATGTACCCAACTGATTGCGTTTCGGCTGGACGTACAGAAAGTTATTAAATAGTAGCAAATTACAGTTGCATAAAGTTAAAGTGATGTTGGCAAATATTTTGAGTAAATTTTATTCGTAAATCCGTTGATCAACGAAATTTAGAATCCACAGAACAAATATAATACATAAAATACATGTTTTGATCTGTAATTAAAAAAAAAGTTTAACTTTTTTTTTTTTTTTTTTTATTAAAACGCTATTTTCCACATATTTTACGTCTCTCTCTCTCTCTCTCTCTCTCTCTCTCTCTCTCTCTCTCTCTGGACATTTTATTAAAAAATTTCGTACCGCTATCTATCTCTGTAATGTAACATTTTTGCATTTTCCATTCATTTCATTATCTTACTTTCATTTTTGCCCTATCTCTCTTTATACCGCATTTCTCTAAAAGCCGGACGATTTTTATTGTCAGCCATTCGTTCCTCTGGGGATATCATACGTATGACCGCAATCATTCATGGTAGAAATAATAATTTCCAACCGTTTCTTTCGTTCAAGGAAATAAGTAAAGTTGTTTGATTTATTATTTCTGTGAGTTGGAACGCAAGGACTCTGTAATTACTAGTTTGGTACTTTTTACATAAATGCCTTTAAACCTAAAATTTTTATCTGTCTGTATGTCTGATTACAGAAAGATATTTAATAATATATCTTTTGATGGGAGATGTAACGGCATTTAAAAATTTTTACTTATTATTCTGTATTTATTAATTACAGTGTTTTTATTCAAAACTGCAGAGTTAACTGTAATTGTTTTTCATATAAATATTACAAAGCCCGATTCAAAGTCGAAAAATAGCTGGAAATAGCTGAAATACGTACAATTTTAATGATTAATCCCTTCTCGGAACAAACGCACGTTGCGAACGCGATCAATGCGAGACGATGTTGGACGGGGTGCAGCTTTCTCAACACAATGTTTGTCGGGCACGAAACGTTTCCGCGATTTTTCGTTTTCTCGCCCACGCGAATCGACGAGGCTCGTTTAGGAATTCATTGACGATCTATACGGATTCCGCGCCGTCACGGCCGTGAGCATCGCCGTACTCTGTATTCCAGAGGCGTTTCCCCTGCACGTTGGCGCAGTGTCCCTTGGGAGAACACGCGGATGCTCCTTTATCGGGCCCGATATTATCCCTGGCGGAACTTTGCCTTCCCGTACACGTCGTTGCGTATCACACACACGCGTGCGCACATACATAGATACATACAGACGTATCCAAGTCGAAGGGCTGGTATGAACATAGATAAGGGAACGCGTATCTATCCCGGACATAAAGGAAGTCCAGTAATCTGCCATGTCAAATGTTGATTGTAGAGACATGGAACAGAATGCATAGCTTAACTTCAAATATTAAATGACGAGTTATTGTAAATATTGATTAGCGTAAAACTATTGTATTATTAATTGTAAAAGTTACATTTGACAAACGATTGCTGCAATATGTCACTCAAACGCTATTACATCTATGATTTACGAATGACATACTTATTTCTTGAAAAAAAAAAAAAAAAAAAAAAAATTATTTTTGCAACATAAAATACAAGTTCTTTCTCGACATGCGTATATATCTCTGTTATTTTTAATACACGTTGAAAGATGTCAATATTCACATATGTTTGGCAGAAATGATATTTTGTACAAAGTATTAATATTATATGGTAACATTTGCGAAAAGATCACGAATTCGGTGGCAGAACTTGAACACAGCACGTTAGAAGGACGCTTTCTCATGCGCGACGTGCGTATACTGAAGCGTATATATATATGTGTATGTGTGTGTGTGTGTGTGTGTGTGTGTGTGTGTGTGTGTGTGTGTGTGTGTGTGTATGTGTGTGAGCGCACCAAGATACGGTGGTGATATCGACAAACACGAAGTAGTCAAATGCATATTTGGAGCATACATACATGGGAGAGCTTTGCCCTGACGTACGTACGCTTAACAAGTAGATACTCACATGCCCGTATGAATCGTCGGAGGCGACATGCATGCGTAGAAGTGTATACATATTTACGTGAATATTATATAATAGTTTACTTGTATAAATGTGTTTCGCGTTCGCGCGAGACACACACCCACATGTACGCACACAGACGAGAAGTACACGCGACGCGACACTTCTACGTCTGCACCAAAGGGGATACACCGCGCGCACGTAAAACGCAACACGTACGTGGGTCGATGAGAGTGTGATAGTTTTACAAACTTCAACTAGTCCTCCGCCCATTCGCGAAAACTTGCCCGAGACTTGGCGCGGCACTATCCGATTTACGTGAGTCACGTGTAAACAGACGAAGCTCGCTTCGAAACTTCATTCACCTACTCTAGTTGCACGAACATAAAAATTCTCACAATACGTCGGACTTAGATTAGTTTACTGAACAATTACGGGGTGTTCCTTGAAAATAAATATTCACCGGGTGTCTTGAAACTATTAAACTACTCCCGATTGAAGCAAAATTTATTTTTTAAATCTTTAACATAACGGATCTCAAAAAATAAAAATAAAATTAAAGTTAAAATTGTATTGATATGAAACTTTATGTGTGTGTTAGTGTATAATAGAGATCAATCTGCGTTATTTGAACCTTAATTTCTTGAAATTCTTTAATATTTAATACACCGAATATAAATTGCTGACTCTTAATTGAAAGCTTCGTTGAATGCGAATACTAAGTATATCTAGGAAATTTCTTAATTCTTAATGAATATCGTGGACTGTTTGTCAAAAGGTGTCATTTTATTATATATAACCAATCGTCTTTAATATGAAAATGACGTAATCCCCGACGAATCGTGTCACGATGACGAAGAAGGATCATGGAGTTTTTATTTAAATTTCCAGAATTTGACATTAGAGCCAGAAATAAAATGAGTGGCGGATTTTGTTTCCTACGTCCTCGTTCGCAGCGCGTTGCTTTCATATTCGGGGTCTTAATTACTATGAGCTCGACGCGGATTCAAGAATAACTCTTAAGAACTGTCGAGAATCGTCGTGACACGAAAATAGGCCACATCCCTTTCGTAAGGGACACTCTCTTTGCTCTGCATCTGCCTCTGCCTGCAGTCAAGTGAAGTGCCGGTGCAACTTGGCTGGTGCAATAGGCTTCATACATGCAACGTTTTTTTCTCTCTGTCTCTCTCTCTCTCTCTCTCTTTCTTTCACGAGCGCAATATTTTTATCGATATTTGTACCGACTCGACAGCTTCTTAATCTTATTTGAAATACCGTCACATCTCTCGCAGCATTGAAATGATATTTCCCTCCATCCGCGCGCGCGCGAGACATCTTCTCTCAGTTTAATATTGTACTTTCATCTTGAAATTCATGACGACGACGGTAGTATCCCATTGCAGTTTAGCAGCATTTTTTGCAGAATAGTATTCCTGTACATAATAAATTTATTTCAACGCGAAAAATTAAACGAAATTAATTTAGTATTCGAAAAATTTATTCAATTTTCTAAATTAAAACTTGTGCCAATTGTTTATAAATGATTGTATCGCTCCGTTAGGCGTGAATACTTTACATCGTTAATATTTGCCAACAATCTCGTGCGTATAAAAGAAGAAGAAAAAAATTTTATCGAGGATTTTATAGAAATAATATTTTTCTTCGTGTATATATATATATAAGTAGGTTCACTTCTTTTCCCTTTACCTGCTCGAATCCTCGAAAGTTGAATCTTCAATATATATGCTTGGAATGTGCCTGAGTTGGTTCAACTACCGTAACTTGGTCCTTTCACAATAATATTCATCGCGCGACGCGAATGTATTTCGTTCTTATGTACTGAACGAACAGAATTTCGCGTGTAAGTACAATAAAAAAAATTCGAGGGAAACGTTATTTATCGTTCCATAAATAGTGCCTATGCCTGTAAAATATCCTCCCTATCTCGCTTGTATGAAATACTCGGGGTTTTCCGTCTTGTAATACATAGCGTGCGTCGTCAATATGCCGTGATCGTATTTCTTCGCGATAGAGTTCCTCCGAATTTGTGTTGCTTGCCGGTAAATTCTGGAGGCAAACGGGATATCGATCGCACCGATCAAACAGAGAGGTCTGTTTTATTTTATACCGCTGCTCGCACTTTGAGATCCAACGGCGATCTTTTACTCCGACGCGACCAATGGTAGCTGGTATGTCGCGACGTATATAATATCGAGAGTAGCATGGCCTCTTTAAAGTGAATCACGACAGTGTAAACGTCTTTATGGTACGCCTTTCCCATCTAACACGCGTATATCGATGGCCTGTCCGCTTCTACTCGTCGTTTTCCGTCTTTTTCCCTCGTTCTTGACCTTTCTTATCAAACGTTCTTTTGATATTGCATTGCAACAGTCGCATTTTATATCCTCCATTAATTCACTAATCTTTTTTTATTAATCATATATTCGATACAATATATATTGACAATAGAAAAGTTTGACTGTTTTAAGATGATTTTACTTTTGATTTGCGAAAAATTATTTAAATATAATAATGAGCTATTAAATGAAAAACCATTTAAACTACATTTTTTTATTTAACAGTCTCTTATAAAATCATACTTTTCACATTTTAAATGTGTGCTCTACTTTTAAGACCTACTCAGATAGGAATTATCGGTTCTAACCCGAGAGCACACGTCACGAAACACACGTTATTTTAAATTAAAATGGAAAATGTATGAGGTGCTGAGAATGAAAACCAGATAAGCGATATTTTGATAAAATTTTAATTAAACATTGCAATAGAAAAATGAGCTCTTTTGAGAAAGATCTTTTGCAAAAATGTTTCTTTTACTTTCTTTGTTTTTTTTTCCTTAACGTTTCATATATAGAGAAAGATATACAATATATACATATATTCAATTTTAAATATAGATTCACATTTATTTAGAGAAAATTGGAAATACAAAAAAGTAGATAGAAATTAATTTGTAATTTATGTAATACATTATTTCATGTATTGTGTGGTCCATCGCGTAAAAGAGAAAATAAATGTTTTTAATTGCATATTAATAATAAAAGATATATTTAACGGTATTTCTTAATTTAGGCCACGTTAATCTGGCCTTCCAATATTGGCTCAATCTTGGCTTGTGATATCCGCTCGTTTGACGAGTAACATTCTGTCATATACTGCGTTCGACAAGCAATAAAAGTCCATTCGACTTTGTAGCTCGTTCTATCGAACTCGCTCGTCCAACGGGCGTATCTACCTCCGGAGAGTTATGATTTTCATGCCGCGGGAAACATTATTTTGCCCACGGCAAGTGTGCGAAAGCTTTTTCGCAAGAAATATTAGCTTTCTGGCGGTGATTCCCCGTATCTATGACCCGAAGTCGCGATCAGGAGTATATTTCCTCATTCGCAGATAACGCCTGGAAAATCTCAGAGAGTTCCGTGAGTAAACCGTGAATATTTACCGGGCGGGAATCGCGTGACATGGTTTTTATAAACTTTCGATTTATCGCGGCTCCATCTCACGCCGCGAAAACTTCTCGCTCGGTTGCGCTTCGCGAGAAATGTGGGTCAGCGCGGTGAGCGAGTATAAAAAATCCTATTTCACCCTCCTCCCTTTGTTGTGAGAGGAAAAGCTTATCTTTCCTCTTTCGCGCTTAGCGCTCGTATTTATTTCCATCCTTTTATGTCGCTCGGGGCGCGCTCTTCTCGGCGCGCTTTAACGATTCCCGAAAAAGTTTTCGCGATTTTCATTACGGCCGTTGTAATAGCGCCTGTGTACAGATTTCTCTGCAACATTGTGCTATGGACGTGTTTTTTGCGACGTGACATCGTCGTGTATAAAGTCTCCAACAGAAACGTAATACTTGTTTCTTGAGAATGCAAATTCGTTGATTTTATACTTACTCGCGAAACGTAACAAATTATTTTTTCAAGCAAATTGCGGCAGATATTCAAGCACGATATGCTACACAGTTTTGCTACTACTTTGTTTGACATACTTTCACTTGTACTTACAGTTTATTTTGTTAT
Organism: Anoplolepis gracilipes; assembly: GCF_047496725.1. Lineage (NCBI taxonomy): Eukaryota > Metazoa > Arthropoda > Insecta > Hymenoptera > Formicidae > Anoplolepis > Anoplolepis gracilipes. The sequence continues at coordinate 5,461,542 of NC_132976.1, read as the reverse complement.
GGTAGAGAATACACCGCACTCTTGACACGAATAGAACCAGAACAATTAAATGGCGGTAAAATAGTTGCATAATCGTTTAGAGAGTAGGAAAATATTTAGTATTGAACGCAAATTCGGTGAGCTGCGGTGGATTTGGTTACCTCATCGAGCGCAGTGTTCACTTTCAAGAGCTTATATTGCGTTAAAGCGAGTAGACGAGTGTCGATTTAGCGCTGGAAGCTCACGTCGTAACTTAGGTTGAGAATGCCGTTTGACACCTCTTTCTCTCTATACCTACGTTGGGACCTTTCGACTGACTTTGCGTTCAGTCGATCGGTTCGCGATACTGTGGAATGCCTCTCAAATTTCTCTCCCTCGTCGTCGAGAGAAACGCGACGTTTCATATACGCGCTTATGAAATTTGGCTAATCCGATTTAAATAATGAAGTCGAGCACGTTATACGTTATTGAGAAATCGAGAAAAAGAAATCGCAAGCACTATTTTCTGTGCTTCGAACTTGCGAGCTTTACAATTCGACGCAGGGTTTGTAAAGGTATGAAATGCCTTTCTCGTGAAGTGGCATTGACATTTTTCTAGATTTCCGACGAGAAATCAGCAAAACGTTTTCTTTAGAAAATTTCACAGCCGTGACTTCACTTTGCACGTACATTGGAAATCATAACTTGTATATATTTCTTATTCGCAGAATTGCATTTATTGCACGCAAGAATTAACATTTCGAAGAATCATTTCTGGGTGCGATTATAATTTTTAGAAAAATGTTAAATTTAAAATATTCCATTATATTTTACAAATTATTTCAACTTTTACTTGTTAAATCTTAAAATCTAAAGACAGACTATTCAAATCATTTTATATTTTTGTACAAAATATCGCACACAGATAAAAGAGCGCAACAAAACAGCTAAAAGACTTTATTTTAATACATTTTATTACATCATTGATTTAGGATTTAGGACAAAATAGCACCAGTATGAAAATTCACTTTCGAACTTTCTTTCGTCAGATACAACGTCGGAGGGAACTTGTCCGAAATGCAAACTCACAATTAATTGTATTTGTAACAATATTTTATTTATAAAAGCGCAGCCATTTGAGCGAAAGAAATGCGGGTCTGCAGCGCGAGGCAGGAATAAATATGTTCCAAGTTTTTTATCTGGCACAACACTCCCGGGGAATTTCTTCGGAGCGTCAAGCCAATAAATTTTATCCAATTTTATCCAAGCAACGCTAGAGAAGAGCGAGTTATAAGAACCTTTCGCAGAGCCTTTATCGCAGAGTCCAGCAAGTAGTCCGTCAGTATTTACGTCGTGAGTTTGCGTGACATTTCTCTCGACTCGTCTCGATTAAATCCGCGCCCGTTGATTCGATTAGTTCGCCGGATAACGAGGTTGTAATTATGATTATGGCGAGCTAATCCCGCGTCGTGAATTTTTCTTTCCGAGCGTGAACAGAACGATGATGAAGATTGATCGCGCACTCTGTGACAAACGGCGCCGTCGTCGACTGTCCAGTCTTGACCGTCTACGGTCTACGCGATCGACATAATATATATCGCTTTATCTCGAATCTGCTTGCCCGACACGATCGTCGTCGCCGCGCTTCTCGTGCGGAAACGCGATTGAATTACGACCTTAACTTGTTACTGTGAGTTAAGGTTCCGAGTAACTCGATACGTATCACGTGATGAGTCGACGTGCCAAGTACATAGTCGTTTTGTTCTATGTCGAATTGAAATTATAATTTCACCATGATATCTTGCAAGTCTGTTTCTCTCGTTAACAAGTTAGAAAAGATCACGGGTAATATTTACTGTCAGTCATTATTACATTATGATCGCGGTTTATTCGTTCATTCTCGCTCGATTTTAATTCCAGTACTCGGTTAACCCAGACTGCAATCTCTTATTGGATACGATTAAATTTGCGTCGGTACTGTTCACAAAAGTTTACAGAAGGCGCACAATCTCACACGGAATGATAACTCATGAAAGAAGTCAGAAAGAGAATATCTCGGAATCTAGAGAGTCATTCTTATTCCGAACGAAAGAGTCTTCGCTCTGTAGTAGAAGTATTTCCGTCTTTCATGCCAAGGACAATGCGAAACTTTAAACTTACTCGCTCGAGGCCAAGCTATATACGTTAACGCGATTACCGGCTACGAGAAGACGACGAGGACGCGCGATGATAAAGCATTATCGCGCGTCGTGATTACGACAGCCACGGGAATCTACGTGGCCTCCCTCCCCATTTCTCCACTCGAAAAGTCCGAAAACTTAATTCGTTTAATTTGCAATTTCGTCGCGTACCGCAAATTACATACACGTAGTTCGCGTCGTGCGAATTAACCCCCTCGCCGAGATTTAAATTAGCAGCAGGACTAAAAGGTTCTGCCGACCCGGCGGCATGGGAAGGGAAGGGGAGGGGGGGGGGCGTTTAATTCGAGTCTACATTCGGTGCGTAATATTCAGCCGTCGTAATTATGTGGTAATTATATATAAAGATAGATTATCCGCTTTGTGTCATCGGGCGGGCTGATAGAAAAGCGCGACGAAAATACACAAGCTACTTTTGCGAACGAAATTTTTTATCATTCACGCTACAATCTCGCGATTTTTCCTACGTCTTCGTCGCCGTGCCTTCTCCGGTTGCGCGTCTTGTTTCGTTTATTTGCGCCATTTATCAACTTCTCCGTCGTGGCGACTAAAAAGAAAAACCGTGGAAATGCAAGGTAGGAAAAGAGATAGCAGTTAAAGTCGGAGTGCGAGGGGCGAAAGAAGAGAGAGAGAGAAAGATAGCATAGAGGGAACGAGCAGGGAATGAGAGCGAAGAGACGCTTGCATCTCATCTCGGTCGTCGTCGGAAAAACGACGCAAAGGAGTCTTTTTGCGGCGTATGCCGGTCGAGGCCAACCATGGACGATTTAAACACGAGTGACCATCGTCTGCTGTTCCCTGTGTTATTCCCTTGCATTAATAATAGAACTGGTAAGGATGGCACGTATGAGCAAACTTAATTTAACAAATGCGCGAAGTATGAGAGACTGGCTTTGCGGCCGACAAAAATATTTCGTTTCTAGACGATCGTCGTTTTCATCGATTCATTCGATCGGTCGATTGATTTTCGTCGATTTGGCTGGCCCGTAAAATATGCGAGATGTAAACGCGGAAACGGGGAAACAGAGAGACACGCCGCGCGCACACCGTTTCGTAATTTATACGAATCGTTACGCCGTTCTTTCGAGCTCGGTTCTTTTTGCGCTTTCTTTTTCTTTTTCGCTGCGCGTTTTCGTCGACGGATACCAGATCCTTGTCCTCGCTTCTCCCTTTCTACTCGCTTCTTCTTCTCTCGACGCTACATGTCTCGGGGCATTAATTGAACCGAGAGAATCGAATGTTTGTGTCAGAGAAACCAATTTAACGAATACCAACGCTTTTTCGATTCTTATTTACCGAAAATACTTTGGCCTCATTTTGCGTCATGTTCTTTCTATTTTACTTCAGCTCGCGTTTTTCCTTTTCATTTTCCGGCACATTAAATAGCGTTTAAAGTAACATAGAAGAAATAATTTTGCCAATCGCTTCACGCGAACTAATCTTGAATACACGTGAGCGAATTAGTCGAGATCACGATATATATACGTGAATATTAAATATACCAAGAATAGAACTAATTTTATTAAATCGAGCGTTTCCAGTCGATTTCGCAATTAAAAGGACAGATCGATTCGCAGGATAAAGTAATAATGCGCGCCTTCCGTGTCGAGTTGTGCATGCATTCGCTTTTCGTTCACGACCGAGCGTTGCACTTCGGCCGCTCTGCAATTACGCTCTTTCGATCAATCACGTTGACGTGCCCTTTACATCACCACCGAAATAATGCGCGCTTTCGAATCTCGGCTCGGTAATTACAGTTTTTAATCAATTGGATGTCTCGCGCGCGCGTGATGTCTCGCACGCTCGCGCTGTCACGCCGGTTTCGTCTTTCGAGACAACGGCGAATCGGAATCGTTCGGAAGCAATGCGTGTGGTTGATGCAATGCAGAGCAGCGAGGGCGCGAATCACAGTGTAAATGCATTTTCGATAGCCGCGAACGAGGAAATCGCGTGACTACTTTGATAGCGTTGGATACTTTTTTTGAGGTCGAAGTCCGCGGCGATTGTGTTTGCGAGCACACATAGCCGCACGATTTCTTTCGCGTCGGCGAATCGAAGATCCCGCCGAGTTCAAGAAACGGGCGAGCTCGTTTTTTTCCCCCTCCCCCCCCTCCCCCCCTTCCCTCTTGTAGATGATTCGTGCAGAAATCAGGCAGAGTCGAGGTAATGTAATGCATAAAGAAAAATGAATTTTGCCGGTTTGAAATTGGATTGCGAATATATATACTAATAAAATCATAGACTTGCCTACTTTCTACTGCATTCTGCAGTAATTAAAGTTACTGCTTATTGAAATAAAATTATCAAGAGAAAAAAAAAGAAAGAAAGTCAAATATTCTAGAAATTTATCAAACTTCAAATTGGCTCGCATGCCTGAAGATAATCGAAACGTTAATTCTAAAATTTTTCAAATTCTACAAAGTGTTGTTTGAATGAATTTCTTGCCTTGCCGCCGGTTTTTCAATCTTACTTTTTACGCTTTCGCGCCGCTCTACGCCAATGCCGAAACACGAACTGCGCGGAGTGCACTTCGTATTGATCTTTTCTTGCAGTCTCGTTGTATATACGTGTATAACGTAGACATGTGTCGTCTATTAGATGCGTTGTGGAGCGCGCCGACTATCGGATACTATCGATACATACGCGCGCTATTAAACATTACGATTACGCTCGCGAGTCATTATCCGAAATTCTATTTATTAGCGTGGCGATCGGTGTGTCTCCTGCTAATAAATTTCGGGCCGATGCACGGCAATCAATAACCGTGCTACGATTCCCACGCTACGCAATGGGAGGGCGGGAGAGAGATGGGGAGGGTAATAGTAGCGTGAACGGTACGTGTATATGTGTGCGTGCATATGTATATACGTGTGTACCTGCGTATATATGTGTTTGTATATGTCTATCAATAATTCGCAGTAGTATTATCTATGTTATGCGCATCGGTTTGGCTTCGTACGGCAACGGGATTAAAATCGAAGTGCGCTGATCCAGGCATAACCAGGCGCATCTCCGTTGCCGCGGGTGAAGCTTTCGTCGAATGCGTGAGTGTATACGATGAAAAACATAGCTACAATAAATATTTATCCGCCTAGAATACAGGAGAAAAATATAGAGGAACAGAAGGAAAATCTGTGTCGTGCGTCGGCTATAAATATGGCGGATATAAATCTAATGTTTTCGTTTGCCGGTTGATGGAAACAAAAATACATTAACATTGTTTGTCGTTGCGCGAGTTACATTGAATTATGAGAGAGCATTAACGCGGCAGTTAACGGTATAATCACATGACAATACTTTCAATGATTTTATCCGCGTTTAATACGGTCAACTTATCGAATAACAGGCAATAATTATTATTTTTGCGATATATATATATATATATATATATATTTCGCGATTATTAAATCCGTAATTGTAATACGAACTATAGATTATAACTCGTAAATAGAGTCGCATTTTAATTCCGCGAATCTTCTCGAAATTTCTTGTCGAAAATTTAGGTCGAAATCTTTCTAAGTGCATTTTGTATTTTTGTTGCGATTTAACTCTGTAAATGCGATTGCAATGGGAAAAATGAGACGAATGTGATCATTCGCTCGTTTGAAGTAATACACGATGATACGTTTATTTTTGTACGGTCAATTTGACGAGTTTCAAGCTCCGAAGAAAATAATAAAATTTATTACATAGGTACTTATTTACAGTCTTGATTTATATTTATTTTAGTATATAAATGTAACAATATCTACTTCTCTCATTATATAAATATTTATTTATTTATTTATTTATCATATTATAATATGATATTTTAATGTTGATGCATCAATTAATTTAGTTTAAAAACTGAAATTGTATATCAAATGTTTAAAGAATAAGTATTAAGCTTTAAATAAATAAGAGAGAGAGAGAGAGAGAGAGAGAGAGAGAGAGAGAGAGAGAATACGAATAACTCACGAAACTTTATTTTTCAATTTTAGGTAGAATTTGAATCTTAAGTTACAATAAATTACAAACTTTATTTTTTGAACTTTATTTTTTTAAATTCTCTCGCAGTAAACTTTTCATTATTTTAATCTGTAAAATTAAACTGTAGAGTTCAAAGTTTAGAGTTAATAAATGTTTGTATTAATTAATGAGATGACATTAATTTAACTTGCTTAAATAAGAATGAACTCCATATTGGATCGACATCCGTGCACTTTCATTGAGATGAATCCGGCTCTAACTCTCGGATTACAATAATATTCGCAAAGAGTTATCGTACACGTTATACTCGTCTGCTCGGTTAATAACAAAAGTACGATAGAGAGATTAAAGTCGTTGGTGGATTTGCGTTTTCGTCGTCGTACCGCTTCGTAATGCAGCTTTCTCAACATATCTCTAAACTGAATTTAACGAACATTCTCTCAGAAACATTTCGGGTTTTTAAAAAGTATAAAGGTTTTTTTTCCGTTAGACTTACTCATTCCCTCGTCGCACTCGTCATCTTCAACTCCGAACGATCGGAAAAACTTTTTTTCTCCCGGAAAGCAAATCGCAGAGCGAAAGCGGAAACGCGCCCAGCCGGTTTCCGACGAGATAGAGTCGACGACCGGAAAAAAAAGTAATGCGTTCACGCGGATAATTTTTAAGTCAGTGACCTGCGAGCAAGACCGTGGGCATTACTAGAAAGAGAATATTAGTGGAAAAAGGGGAAAATTCATGAAGAAAAATATGAGGCTATTCTGTGTTTCTCTGGCAGGTTATCTTTATGATTAAATTTACTTGTCTCTTTACGATGTATATATTTTGCTTTATTTTTCATTAATGCTCATGTTGGACATCCGTTTGATATGCAAAGCGAGCGTATTATATTCAGATTTGTAATAAATTGTTATCTTTTTATCTGAGTAATTCCGTAAATTATTAACGAAGGGGAATTAATTGTCTTTAATAGATTAAAGACAATTGTAGTGTTTTTCTTCTTTGTTTCACGAAATGTATTATTATATAAACACAGTTATTAAAACATATCGTTTCAATTTTATTGTACTCGTGTTATTCTTTAGATTAGCTTTTATTTTGACGTCAATTGCTGCGATATAACCAACGAAACGATGGACCCCGCGAGCGAATATTTTCCAATAACCATTTTAATAAAAATAGGAAAAATACAAACTGACACGCGTGAAAATATATTATTTGTCCGAAAATGATTTTGGAACACGAAATAGAAAATTGTCGAACATGAAAATGCTTGGTATACATATGTTGAGACTGTTCGCAATCAGCTCTCGAGATGATCGATAACGAAGAACTTTGGAAATATTATTTTTCGAATTTTTAGAATGTCAAAATATATATTGTCTAAAACGTTTACGAGTTAACTAGCGAGATAACGAAATTATTTTTCTTAAAATGAAAGTTTTTCCATGTGACGCAACTTTCTATTACCGACAGCGAAATAACGTGAAACGAGGAACAAAAAATATTAGCGCGGTCGACATTCTCCTGCCTCTTTTTTTTCTTCGCGGGCTGATGAAAGAAAAACGCGCCAGCTCCTTATCTTACGTCCTCATAAATTAATTTGCAAAGCGACCAGAAATATTTCCTCCGCTGCGGCAGCCCTCCGTCGGGTGTTTTACCCTCGACGGACGAGAACTTGAAGCGAAAGCAAAAGTACAAAGCGCACAGAGCAAGGATTTTAACGGAGGTCTCTTGGGATTTCCTTTCTACTTCGCCGAGGACGAAGAAGTGCCTCCCTTTCTAGCCCGCGTCTCTCGCTCGGGGCCTTTCAAATCGGTTCATAAAGCAATGGAATCATGCTACAAATAAATGACGTTATTCCGCCAAAGTGGAAGCTTCTCGTCGAGGGCGATGTTTTATCCACGACGACGACGACGACGACGACGACGACGACGACGACGACGACGACGGAAGCGCGGGCGCGCGCAATGAAAGAAAAACGGGACTCGAAATGTCAGTCGGGCAAATTCATCTTTATTGTACAATGCTGGCAGCGCCCCGGATAGCGCCTAGGTTAGCGTTCCACGTCATTCGCGAAGATTTCCTTCGAAGGAAACGCTCGCTCAACGGTGATCCCGTTCGCGGATTCTCGTCTGTTGTATTCCGACATTCCTGAAATGCATGAGGTTTTCTTCCGACCTTTTTCTCCGGGCACAACGCGCGATGAAGGAGCTAGTCTTTTCTACGGAATAAAGAAGAGGCTTCTCGGTCCTTTTCCCGCGGGACAACCGCCAGCCATCTCAAATTAATTCTTTAAGCGGCGGGATTATTTCTCCAAAGTGGCCGTTTATCAACGGGCGGCCGACCGGCCCGGCTGTTGAAAGATGAAAATCCTCGTCGTTTCCCGCGAATTTCCCGACGGAGGACATCGTCGCATTTATTCAAATTCGAGGATCGCATCGCCGTTTTAATAATCGATAACGCGAGCGCGGCTTTAAATGATGCGCAGCTGTTCGAAAGCTTCGAAATGTACGTCCCGATCTATCGAATTAATACCAAATTTGATTATCGCCGCCGTGGCGTATCCGTGGCGGAGAATCGCCGCCACCGGACGTTTATTAACTTTAGCGCGAGCATATTTTATGATCCATCGCCGCGCAGTCGCGGTATGATAAACAATCGATTCGCGCACAAATCATTTTTGCCACTGAAAATCCCCGATTATCGTCATTACCACACCGACGCTCGAATTTAACGGCTCGTTATTTACCAACGGATTATCGGGAGCTGGTGTGCTGATACAGTTAGAGAAAAAAAAAAGAAAAAAAGCGCATACCAACACACACATTCACGGGAAACACAACACAATGCTGTGAGTTGCGATAATTTCGAGCTCGCGCTCGCAAAATCGGATAAATCATTCGTGCGGATCGAATTACATTTTAATCGAAATTTCATTGCGCAGTCTTGATGAGTGTACAGCTTTCGTCTGTCGTAATTACCCCGTATACACATTGCATCGTTTGTTGGGAGGGGAGTTATAATATAGTTTATACCGGACCGAGCCGAAGCTTGAGTGCACTTGAAGATGTAGGGCATCCGTCGTCTAATGATAACAGTTTGTAGGCAAGGAACCTCGATCCGTTATCATCGACAGATTTCATTACACGTTGTTACATTGATCGTGAATTTATCGCTGTAAATTAGTGATATAATAACTTTGATGCTTTTCAATATAATAATAAGACGTAAAATTTTGTTATTAACAATAAATTAAACTCTGTACGAACATAATTTTCATTTCGAGCTTAATTGACAATTTAATAGTTTCATTTAAATCCGAACGTGATATCAAAAATCAGCAAAATTTTCAAGATTTAAAATAAATTTAATTTAATATAAAAGGATTTTCATCGAACTTGATTGATTTAAACGCATTGAAGGAAATAATCGTTAACAAGTTTTCATCTCTCTTAAACCTGAAAATTTGGATTTTAATGAACTTTACACATGTGTAGGGAAGACAAATAGATGAATTTAATTTCAATTGCTGCCCAAAAGTGATTCTAAGGAATAAAATCACTTTTTATACGTAGAGCGATTTTTTATTTTTTCGATATATCTCAAAAATTATTCGAGATATCAAAAAACATTTCGTACAAAAGAATTTCTCATAGTAAAAACATCTCTATTTAACATTAATAAAATTTTTTAATTTCAATTTTTTTCAAAAATTATTTTTCAACGTTTTATTAACATAGTTACATAGAAGTGTTTTTATTATTTATTTTTTCAAAATAAATTTTATTAAAATTAAAATTTTCGAGTTTCAGAGATTCCTTTGTAAGGTATGAACCATTTCTAGGAACAACTTTTTTTTGTTGAGGCAGTGTGTTTATTATGATTATGATTATTTATCATCTGTCAAGAACAACAACAGCTTTGCTTTTCGTATAAGGGTTTTCCTGAACACATTTCGGGTCTTCTTTGTACCAGTTGCGTGCACTCGAGGGATATCTCTCTCTCTCTCTCTCTCTCTCTCTCTCTCTCTCTCTCTCTCTCTCTCTCTCTCTCTCTCTCTCTCTCTCTCTCTCTCTTTTTCTCTTTATATTTTCACACAAATTTGCCAACAAATTCGCGATGACTGTCCTTTTACAGGGTCGACGCGGCTGTATCAAGTTAATCCGGAAAGACAAAGGTGGGCAACGAGCCGAAAGCAAATAGGACTCGCTGCACACTGAAATAAATGAGTAATGCTCTTTGGAGTTTGCGTGAGGCTTTTGTTACGAAAGTTGGTCCGGGAATGAAAACGCATTCGATAGGATTTAAAATACGCCAGGATCGCCATTAACGCGATACCTGCCAATTTGCAAAAAGCACGTTTTTTTAGCGGTTTCTTTACCTTCGATTTTTTCTTTCTTCTCTATATTTATTTCCAACATTTTCGTTTAAAAAAAAATGCAATTTATGAGTGAGGATAATTAGTAACAAAAATGTTTAGTATAATAATATATCGTCTTTTTTTTATTTAATGACACATAATGTACAGCATTTCATTGTAAGTGATGTGATGTATGTTAAAAGTTACAATTACTGAGTTAATCAGGTTCAGCAATCTGATTGTTAAGAGAAAGACTGAAAATAAACGTAACAAATCGATGATTTGAAGATAGGATTCAAGAATTAAAAAATTTAATAGCAAACAAAACAATACGTTCAGCATAAAAGTTCAAAGTTTATCGAGATACTATATATAAATGACCTCATTTATCTCGCATGCAGGTATGTGCGCTATGCGAAAATTGATCTTTATCTCATTACAATTTTACCCGCGAATGCTCATTTGTCTTTGTCGAACGTGATGGAGCAAACTATTATCAATAAGTTTCGAGAACCCTGAAGGAATAGTAATCCCATACACTAGCTACCTTTCGGAACTGTTTGAAAGTTTTGTTACCACTGCTTAGATCACCGCTCTCTGAGATCAAATCTTTTGTACAGGAGATTCTTTCTTCTTGCTCTCGCGCGATCTCTTTGTCTCGAGGCACTTTTGCCATGTTTTCGCACTTTTTTCGTTTCACTTTTCACTGTAATTTTTCTTCATCTCTCTCTCTCTCTCTCTCTCTCTCTCTCAGAGTTTAGCACAAAGTAGCCAACTTTTCGGATCGCTTTACTTTCGACTGTTATTTAACGACATGTTATTCCATACATGATGCTTTTTTTAACTTTTTAGTCACCCTGTTATTTTCCACCTAGTTTCCTTCTTTCGGTACGGACTTTACGAATTATGATGCAGCTCATGATTCTTTCGAAAACTCGCGTCAGAAATGTTTCAATGAAATGTTTTAGCCACTTACTGTGGGCGACCGTTTGTTTCGCTCTTTTACACTTCTCTCCAGATCATTTCTGCTATTGTAAAACAGAATCTGTTTGCGAATGATACCATGTTGATGATTAATTCTGTCGAGACATGCTCGTCCAAGTAGAATTTTTATTTTTTATCTTTTGTCAGCTCTTTTCGAAACGGAATGAAGCTTCTTAAGATACTGCCTAGATAAGTCGTTCTCATTATGACAGCTATCTGCTTATTTTATAAATCTTTACCATTACATCTTGACGCAGTCGCGACATCACTCGCGGCATAAAAAAATTAACGGTAAAGCTTTTAAATTAATTTATTTATATATCTGAGAAATTTATGCACGTTGCAAACTTTTTTTTTTCACTTTTTTGATGTCGGTTCCTATACATTTCTCTATCTTATCTAATATATTTCTTGATGTGGAACATCAAAATTTCCAAATATATGTATAAGGATACTATATTTTTTTCGGTCGAATTATATCGTAGACTCCTTGGAGGGCTCGAAGGCAGAGATCACACATTTTCGAGGGAGATGTGAACGATATTTTATTCTCCTTGCCATTTCGTACTTCGTATATTATATAACTTCATTTTTATGATATCTTTATGTAACTTCTTTTTTATGACTTCTTTTTCTAATACTTTTGTTTTAGTTGAATTTAATTGAACTTTTGGGTAATTTTTAAGCAATTGTCTAATATTTTCATTTTTTTCTAACGATTCTGATTATAAATATTTCTAATTAAAGTTAAAAATTTTCACTTGTGAGAAATAATAAGTTATTTGAAATTATATATACTATTTTTTTCAAACATCGAGTATTGATAAAATGTCAATTTGGTTCTCTATACTATTGGGACTCGTATCTGGTAAACGTAAATCGTGGAGAAATGAGGAATTGAATATTGATCGTATAAATTTAAATCTTTAATTTGCATTCGTCATGGTGCGAGTTCGTTAACTGTTAAAGCTCCGATATTCATAAAGAATTCAATCAAATTCAATGTCATTTTTTATAATTAGTTCGTAAATGAATTTTATCTGAGATTAGGCAGATTATTTTATAGAAAACGATAGTTTTCGATCATTGCGATCGATTCACATGAAACAATTTTATGTTTTTGTTAATGAGCGTGATTAAAATTTTTTTAATGCGTTTACGAGTAATTTGTAAGCAGTGTCAGCTACTGACAAATAAAAATTCTGCATCTTATCGATTTATTTTGTGCGAAATATATAGAGAAATCATGAGAAAAAAAAGAAGAAGAGATTACACACAGGGATCTAAATTAATAATACGTATATATCTATTTTTGTCACAAAGATCGTCCATCATATTATATAATGTAAAGGAAGTTAGCTACGAATTATTGAATTTTGCTCATTGACAAGTATCATCGTTAATCACGGTGACAAGTTTGTCCAAGAGTGCTAACGCGCACGATGTATGTTAGCTCTCTAGTATTCTGGTATGTTGCCAATTGTTGTCAAAGGACAACGTGCCAAGTTTCATGCCTATTGAATTATTTTCCACCACAAACACTAATCGTTCGCTTTAATGGAACGTCCGTCTAGAAGTAATTTATTTGCCTTGACGTAGAGGAATTTGTCTCATCGAGCGGAATAGGAGGAGCCTCGCACGCTTCATGGTTGCCTGCACATCGAGGAATAGGAAGCGGAGATTCGTCGGCTCATATTTTCCGATCGAAAAATCACCAAGCATCTGCGGTATTCCAAAGGTTAATGCCAACAATGAGTTCGCGTGCCGGTGAGTATCGCCTTCTTTGGCGATATCGCGTTGGATCGAAGGTCAGGTTCGAATTCTGCGTTATTTACAACCGAGCTTTCTTGGCGTTCATTTCGTGAATTAAATCATTAGCGAAACACGCACATTATATATTTAAGATAAATTTACGTGTTATGCCTATTTATCAGATAAACTTTTTTTTTTGTTTTTTTTTTTTTTGTTTTACGCGATAATACTTTATTCGTACTACGATTTGCATAATTAGAGCTTATCGCACGCGTTGCTTAAATTAATGGAATAATGTGGCAAACCAATTTCTTTGCAAACAGATTCACTGAAATTGAATCGCGTAATTTCACGCGTAAAATGATCATTCCAAATAGCCGGAGAGACTTATTTATTTAAAGCGCGATTCATGCGACGATTCATTCTCGAATTCGTCTCGGGCACAAATCACCGCGGCGATTCGCCAAATAGGAATCCAGTTCGATACAAACTCGGAAGATAAAGAAGTTTCCACTGGCAGAAGAAGGAAGCTGGGTGCGGGTTTTCCCGTTCAACTTGGCCGGTGTGTTTATCCGATCGTCGTTTTCATCGTACATTACGCATTCCGTTCGCGTGAGGAAAATCTCTTTGAGAAGTGCAGTGGAAATTGGAAAAATCTCTTTGGCGGAAGTTTCTCGCCGCCGCTGTCGGCGAAACGGGGGCGGTGGCGGGGAAGTCGGAGAGCTTCTTGGGAATCGATGTGCCCGTCGGCATCGCGGAAACTTCCTTATTTGGAATTTTCGTAAGCCCGCTTGCGCCCACGGGGACGACGTAAATTTTCAGAAGGAGGATCAGTATCACGGCGACGCGATGATACCGAATAACCGAGTAACCCGGGTCATGCTCGTTTGATCTTTCGGAAATTCAAAGATAATTCCCAGTAGCTTTGGTGACGTGGCGCACCTTCTGAGAATCTCAACGAGACAGTATTTTCTCTCGAGTCTTGTAACTACCGTACTTCACGAAGGTACGTTGCGTTACGAGGCTTCCGCTCTTGTCCTAGATACGTTTGAAAGATGGCTGCGGTTTTACACCGCTGAAAGATTGAAATCGTAAGGCGAAAATATTTCCACCACGCCGTCGTGAATCGCTCGTGGCGGCTCTACGCGAATCTACGTAAGAAGATAATGAATGTACAAAATATATATTTCGGCGCTTTTAAATGATTATCAAGAACCGAGCATTGCCAAGGTGTCTACCTAAGGCACTTAATGCCTTAACATAACTTTTAACTTTTAAAGATACAGGAATGAAAATTTTTAATGAAAAATTATCTTATCAAAGTTTTATTCAGCTTTTTTAGTACACTTATGAATCTAACATTGAAACTTAAAAGGCTCCGTGTTTTTCCTTCGTATGAATGAAAAACATTAGAAAATGCAATAAAAAAATTTATTTTAGAGAAAGTTGTATTAAAAAGTTTTGAAAATGTTCTTTTTACTTTTGGAGTTTTGAACAAAAATACCTGCAAAAATTAGAGAATTTTTTTACCAGATTTGAGTAGACACCTTGATTGCATTTGTTAATAATGAAAATGATTGCTACGAATAAAATATTGCTGATGTTTATAATTTTATTGCACATTAACATGAATTTAATATATCAAGGAAAAAAAAATAATAAACTACAGACGAATATATACGCTTTATTCAGCGATGAATGTGACAATTAACTTTTAGATGCATCACGTTTTTCGCATGAGAATATTAAGCTTATATTATTTTATACCAAACAGAATGGAAATACAAATCCGATAAGGCAATTAATGTTCTTCCGAATGAATGGTCTGTGTATTATTATTATATAATTTTACAATTTATGAAACGTTTGAGCCCTGGGTATTAATAATGTAATTAATGTTCGCGTTAAGTATTAATACTGTATTACAATTTCATGTGACGCATTGACATAGCTTTATAATACGATGTACAAATCGAGCATATCGGGTTTACCGCTATTCCGGCAAATAGTCGTAGAAGATTGATATACAAAAGGTGCAAATCGTAGAACACATTTGATTAAGTGCGATTTCGATAATTCTCTAATTACCTGATTTTGTGTTTTTGATTCGTATATATTTCACGTTCGTGCTTTCCACGTATTCCATGACGATGAGTATATATTTCCGAGACACGGATGAGATCGTAGAAACCGTATCGCGCGAACAAATAACCTCATCATATCGTTCGATTGCTGGAAATTGCTGGGGGATCCCGCGCATTGCGTCCCCGCTCTTGTAGACGACTCTATGTTTCTTTACGTAACTTGGAAATCGATAGCTGTCACAAAAGAACATATTATTAGTTTGAAGCTTTATGCGCTCTTATAGGAAGAACGATTAAATGAGACTGAAGAATGAGTATAATTCGATTCAAAAGAATTCAGACTTTGGAAAAAACGTATAGAATTGAACATATAAATATAAATATTATCCAATGCTTTATTATTTTAGAAATATCGATTTAAAAGCGTAGAAAGAAGTCAAGGAGAGAAAAAAAGGCGTGCTCCTTTTTTTAATTTAAAATCCTGTTTAAAATTCTATAATCCTATTCCGTTAAATTATACCTGTGAATTATAGGATTCATTGGAAGTCAGCGAGGATATTTTTATATGCAGGTTCGACAAGCTTGCCGCTGATTAGAGCGCGAAATTAATCTGGAAATTATTACGAACGTTATATATATGAACGTCGGAGATTGCTAGATCAAAGATACTTGCCTCCATTTAATATCCATTTGCCGTATAAGGTTTGAACAGCGTACAGTGAATATACAGAGTAGTAACTCAATCATATGTTTGATTTCCTCGATGATAATATCCTGCAATGTAATTTTTTGAAAACTGTAATTCGTATTTTCGATAAAGTGATAGGAGAGAACGAGATCGTTTAATAATAAATATTTCTGGAACCTTTTTCACGAAAATAGAATTGATCACAAAAATAATTGATCGGTCGAGTAAATACAACCTGTCAAAAATAATCTTGATTATTTATTAATACTGATGACGTCTTTGAGATATCGGTAAATTTGCGAGTTGTCATGTGGGTATTATGAATTTAATAATTATAGTAAATTTTCTGCTTGTAAATATGAATATAATATGAATCGTACAATTTTATCGACTATAAATAATCACGCAGTAACCTTGAGAATAAATAGATTGACGAGACTACTTTTTATGCGTATGCGGGGTATTATTGAGGTACGCGTCTATAAATACGCGGTTTACAGATAGCCATTTATAAATAACGAATTGAGGAGATCAAATTATATTATATGAATTATATTTAAGGATATGACCGTGAATGATAACTTTCGAGGATTGCGTATTTATGTAAAGCTACCGAGTAACATTTATACAAAGTAACCGAATACTATGCACCGTCTGATTTCGAGAAATTCAAGCACAATTTCACTAAGAGCGCCTGTTGCTGAACACTAGAAGGACGTGATAGCGGTAATCACGTATCATCTGACTTGCAATGGTCTTATTAAAGTCAACAAGCGGTGATATCATTAAAATAATAAGACACAGTGAAAGTCTGTAAAGTTAAGTATTTGCTTACTTGAATATCTTTCACGAGATAAAAGCTGAAAACATTTGATATTAATTTATCAGTTTTAAGTAGAGAGCATTTTAATACATTATTTTTACTATAATTCATGTAATGTTAAAAATAAACAAAATTATGTATATAATAATCAATATAAGGTTATGTTATCAGTACCGGTAAATATTTTTATTTGTACAACTTTGTGCAAGAGAAATACACAGTCTAATATTTGGTCTAACATCTAGAAAAAGGTAAAACATATTATTATTATATTTGATATACTGCTTGTTGTATGTATCAATATTTTATACATAGTTGGTCCGCAGAGAAGTGTAGCTGCAACGGGTAGATAATTATTCGTAACGTTGTTATCACAGAGCTTGGGTAAAAATAATGCTTGCAGCGAGCAGGATTAACTTTAGAAAGGGGCAATGTAAAGGGTTGCGGAAACAACCGCGTTGCAAGATCATAGAGCATGCTGTCTCACACGTGACAGGCACGTATTACCGAACGGACAGAGGAATAGAGTCATGAAATAACCAGGTCCGACCGTTTGATCTGCAGAAATTTGAAGATAAACTCCACGCTTCAGAGCAAGGCAAAATTTACTCTCGGGTCTTATGTGGCGTGGCTTCTGTATTTTCACACAATATCTAACAATCCCATCGAGATCTAAAACTGTATCGTTAATTTTATCTCTGAAAAGCATTTCGGTTATGAATCACGATTATGAATCAAAAGAAAGGCATACGATATTAAAATATGATATATAATTATATAAAATATCTCGGGAGAATAATCACCGCGGTTGCTGCATGCGACAATTGCGTTTCGTTTCGCGGACTCGTATAATACGCAAACGGAAAGTATTTTGCAAAGAGCTCGTCGAGAATTCCAGATTTTTACGAAGCGGGCACGCCTGAGTGTCACTTCGTTTTTTTGCCACTGAAGCAGCTATGATTCGTCAAGGAATCTCAAAAAGCTATGAAAAGCAGCTGGTGCGCTCGCTATTGAAGCAGCTCGACATTAATAATACTTATAATCATTACGAGGGGGTTGCGCATAGAAAGAAATTGGCGCGTTTATTAAAGATTTGCTCGCCTGCTTTAATGAATGCGCGCGCGCATTCTTTTATTCGCGAATCGCATTTCGAAACGGCACGTTTATCCGTACATAACGAACCTGTAAATGTACAATTTTAGATGCAAAGATTGCATTTGATATAAATATGACATAACCGGAAGACGCGAGAGATTTTTTTCTAATAGAAATATATATATATATAATTAGATTTCACAACTTTTTGTAATAAACTTTTAAAATTAGATACTGTAAAGTAATTATAAGTTTTGCTAAATTAAAAATCTTAATATTCTCTCTCTCTTTCAACGTAGAATTAATTAAAGCATAATAAAAATCTCTTAATTTGCTTTAAAAAATGTATATAAGAGTGAGTCATATTTACGTATCAACTTTTTAAGTAAAATAACAGAGTTTGATTTTAATTATTGCATAGCAACGGTTCAATAAAAGTGTATATAAATAGAATGTAAAACCGCGTGCGCGTTTTTGTAAGCTTGTCTTCTATCTTTATGTTTGACTACAGCTTACCGCTATAATTCAGTAATCGACTTTCTTCATTTTTATCGCAAACGCCACGATACGGGCGTTCTATTTATTTGCGGTAAGTCGGTTAAATCCGCGCGAAAGGTTCCGCCTTTATATACGCGACCCCAGCCGATCGATGTTGGATATCTCTCGCGGGCAGAATGGCGGTTTTCGCCGAGAGGCGAACGGGGCGGCGGCGGGGACGGGGACGGGAGTGGTTGGGAGATTTTATCGGTGGCGTTAACGCCTCGCCTGCTCGTATTTTAATTAAGTCTAATTCAAGACTGCGGAAGCTCGCGACTGGGTCGACTGTAAAGTGAAATAATGTCGGGTACTGCGCCCTCCCCCTTCTCTCCCTTCCTTTCTCTCCTCCGCTTCGTTCTTTCGCCACCTTTCCTCCCGGTCGCCGCCGCTGCGAAGCGCGCCGAATTTATATTACGACAGCGCGCACGATGACAGTAGCCGTCACGAAAGTAATGTATATTCATTTACACGTTTCCACGACGAGATGGGATAATTCCCCTCGACCCCCGTTCCTTCGCACCTCGCAACCTCGCAACCTCGCAACCTCGACGGATCCCGTGTTGTAAATTGTAAACTGTTGTAATGTCAACCGTTTGTAACAATTTCAGCTCGACCACTTTCAATTAAAAGAATATAGGATAATCGATGATGGTAATTATCTCGGCAGATGAATACAAGTTTGATATAATAAAGAAAATTTATTTTTGAATTATTATTTTTTTCTGAATAAAGAAACTTGACAGAAAAAACTGATTTCGATAAATTTAAATGGAATATTGTCGAAAGAGAAAGAATATTGATAAAGAAAAATCAAGATGTTTCTAAAAATTGTAAAGAAAAATTTGAAGAAAAGAAGAAAAATGTACTTTTACATTAAAATACTAGACATGTGTTTCTACTTTTGAATATTAAAAATTAATAAATGGAAATTCGAAAGAAATAGTTAAGAGAGAAAAATATAATTATTATAATATAGAAGAGAATATCGGACGTTATTTAAATAATGAGAAACGTTCTCCTCGCGCAATTAAAACTCTCTAAAAACTGTTTCTCGGCACATAGTTGAAATTTGGTTCAATCACGCTTTTGGTTCTAGGTTGACGGTTACGATGAATAATTAAAAGATTCGACTTTGCATCCTCTTCTGAGAGACAGATTTTGGATGTATGCCAGAGTGGAATCACTTCTCGATGCAACGGTAGCCACGCGCCAGAAACATGTTGCAATCGTTTATGAACAATTTCAAATCTCTTACAACTTTCAGCGTGCTCGTGACATCGCCCGTCGTCCGTCGGTTAAAATTTCCGTAACAGTTACCCGCGCACACAAAATAGTTTCGATATTACTCGACTGCGGAAGACGAGAATATCATCGAAACTCATTCGCGGATAGTAACGCGGTATGTCTAAAAAACTTAATCATACGAGATACCGTGTCCAAGTTAAATACTTTCGTTTCTTTACTGCAGCGGCAATATAAACAATATTACAGATATTATTATACATCTACTATAAATATTAATTTTTTTAATAACATGATCCTTTTGTCTTTTTGCGCGCGTGCGATACGCGATTTCTTTTCAGCTTTAGTGACAATTTAATATCCCCTTTATGATCCGACGCTGGCTGACAAAGAAGAAACAATTAGTTTTTTTAATGAAAATATTGTTATTTACGTCCAAGCTTATATATAAGAGAATCTTTTTCTTTATCATCATAGATATTTTATAGCGCTGGCAATATCCTTTTCCGCCTCGTATAAGAATTTCAGAACGCGAATAAACCGAATCTCCTCTTTAATTCCTCAAGGCATTGCGTAAAAGCGGATGATGCTACATGTGATTTATGTAGCTCGTTAGCTTGATTTCTCGAGAAACAATGGCTGTTGAAATACACTCGACGTTTCCACAATCGACGTTCGAACACGCCGAGATACTCGATTGCGCGATTCGTAATTTAAAGGCCTTGGCGGAAAATTGTTGGCGATTTTCACGATGCGGCCGCGACCTTGCCAATTGGTGTGAGTTTCGCGAACATGGCACGCGGTGATTTAGGGTCCCTCAGAAATTGCATTCTGCAACTTTACGAGTTTCGACTCGAGTTTCCAAGTTGCCGGCGCCGTGCGTGACACAGCAGGATACCGCACGATATCCGCACGTGTGCGCGTGCGTGGGTGAATTCGCCCACGCGCGCCCCGACTATTTACAATAATATTTAACGCTCACGCGATAATTATCGCACCGCCGGTCTCGAAAATGACTTGATTACCGCGGCCGGCGCGGCGCGGCGATTGCGTGCCGCTCGCGTATTCGCGGTCGGTATTAAATGTGGAAAATGCCCGGCCTGGTGATTCGCGTTATTGCGTTATTGCGTTAACGAATTTTCCGCGTCGTCGACGGACGCCGCCAGCGATGGCGTCGATGGACCCGCGCGCGAACCATCGAATACATTTTACACGGCACGTTTGTCCAAGTCCTTTGCCAAGTTATTGCGATCCGGCGCAATAGAGATATACATATATCGTTTTTCCGAGACAACCGTGTCAAGCCGCTGCAAAAATCGGGGGGAAGATCGATAAAGCATCAAAGCTATCGGGCGATCTGTCGCGTCGTATCGAATAAGAGAACGTGTGTTTGTTCTATTATTCTTTTATACCGTGATATCCTACCGTATATTCATGTTCGCGAAATATCAGAGATTAAAACGTCAAACATCTAACGTGATTCTCCGAGAATGTATGGTGAGTCATTAATGGTTTTAGAACCATCCTTACTTGTACACATATTTTCCTCTCGTGTTTTTATATCTCAATTTCCTATAACTGTTACATTATCTTGAATCGATAACTCGATTATTTTCCGAGGCGTATCAGAATAGAATCAATTATTCTATTTTTCGAATTACGCACATGTCTCATGTCGATCGTCCCGTCTTGCGATTATTAATCGCATTGTTTGGGTAATTGAATCGAATTTTGACAGATTCCTCCAGAGGTAACAATTCGTTTATTTGTATCCCATGTGGGCTCCCGAGATAACATTGTCTTATGACCGTCAATTAAGGACGCGTGAGCGTGAAGGGAAGCTTGGAAGGATTGGCGTGCATACATGGAGAATAGCAGAAGCAGAAGCAGAAGCAGTAGCAGCAGCAGCTGTACGTGTAACTATAGGAGCAATCGAGAGGGAACGACGACGGCAGCGCCGCTCCGCGGCGGGTTATTGATCGGCGCTGCCCCCCATTTTCCACCCCCGCCACCCCCACCGCTTTTGAACTTCCTTCCTGCCTTCCTTCGTGTGCCGCCACGGCGCTCAGGACCGGTCCTAAGGGTTGCGCCACCCCCGGTTACGCCGTAACAAGCCTCTCTTTGCTCCCCCCGTGACGCCAATGGTTGTAGGATGCACGTTCTTGTTCCCCCTTCCTCCCTCTTGCCCCCCCCCCCTCCCCCTATTATTTCCACCGTGCTCTCTCTCCCGTCTCTCATAGTTCTTTTTGTCTATTGTCTTGTTCTTTTGTGCGCGTCCTACTACTATACTCTCTTCGTTCTCTACGCTCTCTGATATAAAAATTCTCGTGTTCCGTGTTATTAAAGCTCTCTCTCTCTCTCTCTCTCTCTCGCGCGCGCGCGCTCGCTGCCCTCGCGCGTGCGGCGTGTAAACTCGCAGCGCGAACGTGTTGCAGCGCATACATCAACTTTTTTAGCATGGATTTTCCCGTAGTATTTTCCGGTACGCCGCGCTGCAAATATTTCATATGTACGTACTCTAACCTTGTGTTTGTTCGAGAATTATTCAATATCGATCGTGTCCCTGGTAAAATTGATTCCACTGATGCGAGAGCAGTGGCCAACGACGTATCTCAGATAAACATAACGCAATAACCGTTTTATATCCAAAGTCTTTTCCCCAGAGGATAAACTGGATCGCGGCTGGAAAAACTATTGCGCTTCTTATTTTTATCCTCCTTATAATCTGGTTGG
The DNA here is from genome assembly GCF_047496725.1 of Anoplolepis gracilipes. NCBI lineage: Eukaryota > Metazoa > Arthropoda > Insecta > Hymenoptera > Formicidae > Anoplolepis > Anoplolepis gracilipes. The sequence goes on along the minus strand of NC_132976.1, from coordinate 5,439,119 downwards.
AGACACTGTCAAGGATTACGCGAGTGCTTGTTGATCCCCGTTGCAAGATGCTATTTACGAAGCGGGACAGCGCAACGTTCTTGTTCGCTATTTTCTTATTTCACGTGGCTGCATATTTTCCATTTCTCTTGCTCCTCTCGAGCGAGGACACAATTTACTGAAGAATTTACTTTACCACTATCTTTAAAATTGAACGCCGAAAATTGAAATTTTTCTCTAGATGCTAATTTAAACTTTTTTTTTTTTTCTATATTTGCCTCTATTCTGATTGAATTGATAAAAATGGAAGAAAATTGCATTGATAGAAACGAAGATTGACAGATAGATGAAAACATATTGAAGTTTGACATTTGAACGAAATACAATATAAATATAACGTTTTTACGAAAATTTTTTGAAAGATGAATCGTCACTTTATTATTGATATTCTCAATAGGGTTGATATTTTTTATTCTTTTACGTCACTTATAAAATTATCTTTTGCTTATTTTATAGAATTTTCAAAACGATAAAGTCGCAAAACGAAAAGAAATATATATTGCTAAAAAAATGAATTTCGTAGTTCTGCGTATAAGATATTGAAACTGCTGCACTCGTAGCGGAATTAACTCCTAGTTATAGTTTGATCTATTAACTAACGTGTTTTAACATACGTTTTGTTAATTCCTTTCCTTTGTTAATAATTGTTCTTGGTGAAGTGTTTGGAATCACCTTATTACGGCGTACGTGATCCCGACGTAGAAGTTGGAACACATTCTGTCGCACTTTCTAAAGTTCTCTACGATCCAATTTACGAATTGGGAGGACGGTACTCTTGGCTATTCACTCGTCCGTTCTGTCGTCGCTCGAGAGGACCAACGACCCTTTTTCTTAAATCTACACGTTTTCCTTGACTCGGGTCGAAGCGCTTTGATGCGCGTCAGCATCCGGGACGACGCGCGAGATTTCGCTCGGGACTGTCCGAGAAGATCGAATGCGATTGCTTTGATCGTATTTTTCAAGACAGCATTCTAATTCAAAAGAATCCTTGAATATACGCTGCAATTCGGCAAGATATGCTTCCGTCAATCCTCCTCTTCTGCCTTTGCTTTTTCCACATATACATACATCTCGTGACTTAAGGGTCCTGGAATTTGAATTCATGAAAACTGAATGTGAAACCTCAGATATTTCTAAAAATCGACAAAATCGAGATGGAAAGATCATTAATATGGGGTAATGGATTAAATAAAAAAGATTAGTTTGTTTTCTTTAGAATTTAATAAACAATATGAAAATACTATACGAGAAAAAATGTATATATTGTTCTCATACGAGCGCAATTCTACAACTTCGAACAACTATAAGTTTCCACAATTGAAACTGTTATGCAGTTACGAGAACTTTTTAACAACCAGAATTGTGGGAAGAAAAGTCGAGTCTTCAAAAAAAAAAAAAAAAAAAAAAAAAGAAAGGAGAAAAAAAATTAGACTCAAAAATTCTCAGATCTCCAAGAACTCACGCGATTCTCATAGAGTTACCGAGTTTACTGACTGCGTCAGAATCCAAGAATTGCTCCGCGAGATTCTCTATGGTTCAATTTACAAATTGGTGCGATGGGATTCGCCGGTAGCAGCTTGGCGGTCGCCTCTTCGTCTTTTCCTTTGACGCGCGCTCTCCAACCGATGCACCGTCGGACGTGCGTCGGATAAAAAATTCTAGCCGCGAGTCGCGCGCTGTTAGTTGCTTTAATAGAATTAAACTTTAATTCGGTTAAGTTACACGGCGAGCGGGGTGGGAGGGGGGAGAGGAAGACGAAGAGGGGGAGGTCGAATTAACACGCGCGTTTCGTTTCGTTTCGTTTCGCTTCGCTTCGCTTCGCTTCGACCGCCGCATCTTTTGCGCGGCACGTCCTTTCGCGGGATTTTATTCGCGCGCGCGCATGTTTATTTCAATTTCACCGAATTACTTTAATCAAGTAATTAACGTTTGTTCGGTTTCACCGGCGGCGCGGTCTCGTAAACCGGATATGCGAGAGTTTATTAGTTCTCTTCTCTCTTTGTAACGTCGTCGACGTTCTCCAAGGGCTTCCGCGCGAAGCGGCGAACTCTCTCACCAGCTTCTCTTTCATATCCAATTTACAAATTGTAACCATTCTTATGTCGCACTTCTTCAATTTACAATGACACATTTTGAAGATATACAGAGCAAACCTGGATGAGACATTCGGAAGGGGAAAAAATTGCGACAATACCGCGCTTATTCTCTATGTCAGCATCGTTTTATCTCGTAGAATATTTTATCGAAAGTGCAAAACCTCTACCGTCGTTGCATCATTTCTATCATCCTGAAATAATGTAATTACATTATGTAGTTCTCTATTATTTTTGTAACTCTCTTTATCTTATTATATTAATATGCGATTAAAATATTGTCTCGATCGGTTAGTTTACGTCATCTAAATTTGATTTTACACTAAAATCTACATATTGCAGTTTAATGTTTATTTGCAACATTTCATATACTTCTTATATAGTCATTTATACCTATATGTCTTGTGAATTATATATTTCTAATTAGATGAAATTATTATTAAACGCTCACGTTGAACGAGTAATTATTTTTTTCATTTATTATCCCGTATTATTGTTTTTACGCGTTCGAGAAGCAAATTTGTCCCGCATTATTGTTTTTACGCGTTCTGGAAAAGGGAATCGAGTTTGTAGTACAGGCGAATAATAGAATATTTCATTCTCTGCATTTGCTCCGAGGATCGCGACACGGAATACAAGTGAAACGAACGAACGAGCGAACGAGCGAGCGAGCGAGCGAGCGTTTTTTGCTCCATGTAATAATCATGTCGATTTTTACGTGCTTTATACAGAACTGTAACCGGATACGCATGAATTTTGTGCCGGCCACCGGCGTTGTTTTGCATATTCTATTGTTATTTCGGTATTAACGAATTTAAAACCGAAACAGAACGCGCGTGTGGCCTTCCTGTTTTGAATTTTAGCATGGGGGAGAGATGGGAGAACAAACCTTTTCAGAGGGAATGGCAAGCTCCCCAACGTAATACGAACTCCGCGAAACGTAGAGTTTCGTATTTCATCGATACACGAAATGCAGAAAAATATTCGAGGTGAATTGCGTCAGTAATACGTTCACGATTTTACAAGCTGTACTAACTTTTCGTCTCTTATATCGTAACGTGCCAGTTGGAATTCTCTTGAATATAAATAAGATAATTGTATTTATTTCATATTTCAAATGATATTTTTTAAAATATGTAAAAGTAAAAAGAACAACGTATATAAAATAGTCATTATTATTACTTATATTAATGTAAGAAAACAATTAATTATTGTTATATATAATTTCTGTTATTTCTCTTTGTTACAGGTAAGCTGTTTTACAATAACTTTGTAACTACCATAAGCAGAATCTGCCGCTAAGTTGGTAAGCTAAATGAAAAGAAATTTATATATAATAAAACGATATAAAAATCGTAAGAGTGTAATCAGAAGATTTATATACTATCAGTTAAAAATTTTATATGTTTTGAAATTATTAAAAAATTTTTTTTTTAATTAAAATGATATACTCTTACATGTGTACTTGCATACACACATACATTTGCATGTACGTATATGATATTGGACTATCGCTATATAGATTACTTTCTATTTTCTTTTTCATTTTCTCTCTGTACTATATACTTACTCTATCTTTTTAAGTCTGTCGGGGTGCAACGGGATAACGTATCGAATATCGGTAACGGTTTCGATTCGCGATGAGAGACAGTCGACTCCCTCGACGACGATGGATCATCTCGGTGTCGTGACGGGATGGATTATCGAACTGCCGATCAATTACGGGAAGAAATTCGCGACCGAGGAACGCAAAATTTTTATCGCGCGAATGCATCGTGAAGAGAGTATCTCGTAAAAGATATTATTGTTTCTCGAATGGAAACGCAGCTAACTTTTACGTGCCGGTATAGCGCGATATAGCACGACGGAAACTAAGAATCGGCTGTATGATGCGAACGGAAGTTGTTATTTGCATAATTATCCCGCCGGATTGTTATTCGCGCTCTCGGTGCAACGATAATGCGATAGCATATCGGCTTACGATGCAATTATTATGATCAAAGTTGCATTTTACGATTCCTGTTCTCACGTTGTTAACACTAACAATAATTTCAATAAGTAATTTCTCGTAGAATATTTGAAAGAGAAAAAGTACAATTTACCTTAGCTTACTTTCACAGTAGATAAACTGAAATCTGTCCTCCCTTCTGTGTTTGGCTCGAGATAACGATAATCGAGTTCTCTTTTCTAACTTGCATTAGATCGATTAACGGTAATACCGATTCATCGGTGTAATTTATAACGTTCATCTGCGATAACAATCGTGTTAAATTAAGCGTCATAGTTCCAGGTAGATCAGCGCGATCGATGTTAAATGGCCGGCTGCAGAAAACGCAATGGGCCATGAAAAAAAAGGTTGCGATACACTCTCGCGAAAACGAAGCGCCAATCGCTTACGTCAATTATGGGAATCGACGGTGCTTACTGGGCAAGTTGTTACATTAACGCGGAAATATTGCCTCCGTTTGCGAGCGATACGCGCTCCACGGGCCTTCATTTATTTTTCGAATCTCTTCCGGCTGCAGCCGCTCTCTGCGCGCGCTTTTCTCCGCTCTCTCTCCCCATTGTCCCTTTCTTTTATTTTTCCTTTTAATAAATTTTCCCGTCCGTCCATGCGCAACATCCGTTTATTCGCTAATTAATGGTGCATCCGCGTTAGTATCCGGAAACTACACCGTGCTGTGCATATATATACACCGAGAAAGAAAGAGAGAGAGAGAAAGAGAGAGAGACGTAGAGTGTAGTAAATAGTAATATTAATTACCGTCGCTCTTGGAATTAAAGCGAGAAGAACTCGAGGACACATTTTGCTGTATTTTTCATTAGCTTATAACGGAGTTACATGCAGAGAAAATAGATTCGCGTATCTTTGTCTGCAACCAATTACAGTTTTTATGAACTCAATTATACATATACCGTGTGCACATTCGAGAGAGAGAGAGATTTTAGAAATTATTTCTCTTAAAATAATCCTTAACAGCAGAGATAGCAAATATCAGTACTGAATATACATTTTATATATATATATATATACGCGCGAATTATTTTCACTTGCTCGAAATCTTGGTATACTATAATATTTAGGCGATATAAATGTTAATTCGTTGTCATTTATTTTCATATCCCGTACTTTGTTTCATCTTAAGCAGTTAATTCTCGGTTAATGATTTCTGCCTCGAGTCGCTGTCTATTCCCGGTTTCGATATCAAACTAAAGACTAAAGCATTGAGCATAATTCGCGACGATTACTTGATTTCTCGTTACTATTCACCGTACAATTCATCCTCGACCGATAACGCAAAAGGAGATAAAAGCAAATTAGAGATAACATCTCGCGGAACAGCATAAATTTTGCATTGAGATTAAACGAGCGCCATTTCCGTCCAATAGTTTTACTCTCGAGAGACGAAAAGAGAGAAAGAGGAGTAGAGGGGGCAGGAAAAAGTGATGATATCAAAATAATCTTATAAGTAGAATTAACCGGATTCGCGGAATAAATTAGTCACTCGAGAAAGCGAGAGAGAGAGAGAGAGAGAGAGAGAGAAATAGAAATGACGCTAGAGAATTAAAGCGTAGAAATGAAATAATGAAGAATACGAGTTACTTTGCTTTGCCTCGATGATATCTTGACCAAGTACAGCATTTATTTTGTATCGGACGCGTCGTAGCGCTTGAACGCGAAACGTAACTGTCGAAGCAAGTGAGAAAGAGAGAGAGAGAGAGAGAGAGAGAGAGAGAGAGAGAGAGAGAGAGAGAGAGAGAGAGACGTTTAAGGAATATCAGGACTGATGCACCTCCGTAAATTGGCGACGTAATTATTATTGTTAGAGCGAACTGGCGAAAGCTCGTAATGCAATCCGCATTTTCTCGAAACGCGTTTGCACGCCGCTGCTCAAGAAAATTGCATTTGTCGCAACCGTAGCGAATGCAAGCGCGATGTGCCCGTCCCGCACACACCGTGTTATATCAATAAACAGCGAGACGACCTTACACTATCAAAGCTTAATGCAACGGAATTATCCAACAGTTAGTTAACTTAATGCAGTAATAATATAATTACCGCCTTTGCCTATGTTTGCTGCTGAGTAAATCACGATATTTTATATACTAATCTTTTGTCAAAATATTTCCGGGACAGGATTAAATTATTCTTTCGATCTTTCTCTTTCTCTCTCTCTCTCTCTCTCTTTTTTTTTTTTTCATTTTTTTTTATTATATTATTATACGAAATTGATGGGAAATAATAGTGCCACGGTTAAATTAATTGCCCGTGTATAATTAAAAAATACGTCACTCGATATGTTTTTTTTTTTATTTCGATACGAGATTCGATATTCTCGTTGTGTAAGCCGATTCTGATTCGCGTTCGCCCTGTCGAAGCGGTCTCGCTTTCGAGCTGTCGATATCGATTTACGCGCACCTCACGGATTTGATCGGTTACGCACGTCGAATTTGCGCTCTTCCGGCCGACAATGGCCGACGGGAAAACGTTCAGGTTCGTCCGCTGTTGTCGCGTGAAAGAGTTAAAGCGAGCGTTGTAAAGTCATCCGCTTACCCGACGCGAATGAAATCCGTTCGACGGGATTTTATCGCGCGGGAAAGAAACGGGACCGAGATGACGGAATGCTTCCACGAGATTATCCGCCGCCGGCCCGTTCGATTGTTCCGACACGGAGCAGCCGATTTAATTGCACTCCCTGCCGTTTCCCTCCTTTCTTTGTTTCGTTCGACTTGGTTAATTTCCAAGCCGTCGACGTCCGCCGCTCTTTTTTTCCGCGATCCCGCGACGAGAAAGTCGAAGGGAAGAAAGTTTCCTGCGAAAGTCGAGACGTTTCGATCGATGCCACCACGACGTAATGTCGGAGAACACCATATATTATCTCATCCATTACTCTGTAATAAATCATGTTGGCTATTTCGTTGCGAGCTGGACCGTCCTAAGATCTTATTATATCGATGGTCTTCATTACTTAGGATCTGTTTAACAATTCATTGACAATGTAATATATATTGCCGTTCAAGTAATGACGTCGGTTATAAAAAGAAATAATCTTTTCTTGATACAACATAATTATTTAGGGATTTTTTTCTGTCTCTCTCATTCTTTTTTTTTTTTTTTTTTTTTTTTTTTGTTGTTTGAAATTTTTATCGCGATCGCTACTTTAAAAATATTTTTAGGAAACGCAGAAGATATTTTATTACATCTTCGTGAGAGAGTGCATCACACGAGTGATCGAAGGGATGCTTTCAGAAACGGATGAATCATTCAAGATTATAACGCAACGCATAACGGAGATTGGCTTTGACGGAAATCTCGGTCGCAAGACTCCCATTGCGAGGGGATATGGTATACGATACTTTGAGATTTCCGTCGTGCTGTAAACACATGCGACTTTTTTCGCTGCCTTCCATAACTGTCATGCGTACATAGATGCGGGTGTAGTGCGCGACGCGTATACGAAACGTGTATGTACATGGAGGGTCCGCGAACGACCGCGTGAACAAACGACCCGTGTCTTATCACCGCGGGACTGCATTTTATTATCTAAATGGCTTTCAGCGAGCTACGCCGAGCTAGTCGTCGTAACCGGGACATCGTTTTTACGAGCTAGTGGACTTTCGAAGAAATTCCCTTGCGCCGTTACCCTTCTCGCAACTTTTTTGTGATACTTTAAGAATATTCGCCCAAACGGACGATCCACCCTGTTCCTTTCGCCGGAAATTTTTCATCTCGTTCTTTCATAGCGAATTTTCTACTGGCTAATTTTTATTCATCATTTCGTATTTTATTTAATTTTATTTGAAATTATTAAGCAAACAGATATAGATATATTGTTTTGCGTTTTCATATGAAATGAAACTTATTGACCGCGAAGATTTTAATTTAATGTTGACATGTTGTCTGTTTAGACGAGCAAATTTATTTGCACAACATTATTTGTATTATTATAAACATAACTATTTACCATGCTGTAATTCTCTCTCTCCCTCCCTCTCTCTTCCCTCCCCCCCCTCTCTCTCTCTCTCTCTCTCTCTCTCTCTCTCTCTCTCTCTCTTTGATATCCAATGTTAATAATTAAGAAATAGAACATTATTATATTATGTATACAGAAACAGTGGATAAAATTGTTTGCATTAATGAACATTTCGCATTTAATTATGATTTTGTTACCGTTGATGAATAAAAGAGTGAAAAGGTATTCTGTGCATATACTGGTTAGCTTAAAGTATGATTGATAAAAATTTACAAAGTGTTGTCGTGACTGAAACTTCAATGTGCCACTACATGAATGATTTTTTCATTACGTTTCATTCATTAAGTTTCGAGTTTCAAGTTTCAAGTTTTTATTCTAATTTCATCCAAATATATATGTATATTTTCGACAGAAGGAAAATATTTGGTCTATTGAATATTTTGTTGCAATATGTGCCAAGCAAATTCTACATTTTTTTTCTGAAATCTGCGACGAACGTTGGAACGTTTAATATATTTCATAAAACCGATGTAAATATGACGAATAATAAATTTGTGGTTTTCGCCACCCACAGTTATCCTGTTGACCAAATTCGTTATTTTGTGGTTCGCCCTATGAATATATTCCTAACTGTGTTGAATTAATGACAGAATATCGGTCGCCACTCTTAACGGGGAAAAAAACATTGACTTTAGAAACGCTCGAACCAGAAATAACACACTCGTTCCATCGATCGTCTGTTATAAAACGCTTTGTATTTCAGATCGATACAGATATCTAAAAGTGTTTTGTTACTAGATAATAAACGTTTAAAAACTGATACAGTACTGAAATCACGATTCCCCGTCGTTTTTTCAATGACGTAGGACGTAGATTATCTTCCAATATTTTAGAATATGTCAATATCAATGACTCTTTAAGTCAAGGTAACGACAAGGGATCGAAGACAGAAACATTGCCACGTCATTAAGGGAAATAAGGGAAAGAAAAATCGTGCAAACAAAAGTTTCAAGTGATTAACGACCACCGACAGAACGAAATCACGTATCCTCACAAATAAAACGTAATATCGAGAATCTGTTTGCAAACGATCGTAAAATAACTCTGTATGTCAAGTGCATTACTTTTAACTCACGTTTATCGAACTATGTAAATGATATATATATTATTTTTCATAACATATAATTTTTAACTCATTGTCGGTTTCCGAAATTTGCATGCAGCACCTTCTTTAGTATGATGTGTATTAAACTGGTTAAATTACTTAACAAGACACGAAACATCGACGGTGTTTCGATATTACAAGTCGTCGTCGCAAGATAGATAACGTTTCGCGCCTATTAGCGCTCGTGGCGAAAAGTTTTAATTAACAGTATCGAACTCCATTCCATCCGGCTTCGGAAGTTCAAACCAGCTGCTTGCACTTAAAAAAATTTTTTTTTTATTCAAGTTTGTTAGACAGATATCGCCATGGAAGCTCTCTGACTTTACTCTCCATTTACGATAATCGATAATGCGTCGCAACTGTGATGATCGCAACTGTGCGAATTGCACTTGAATTTGATTTTGAAACTAAAACACGCTTTTGCACTCGATGCGAAATTTTCCTTTACTCTTTGATTTTGCAGCTTTGTATGCGAGTACTTGAACTTCGCTGAAAATCGACAAAGCGTTTAAAGGAAAATCCTAATTAGTGAATCAATTAATTTTCCTCTCAATACTTTTAATCTTGATGTGAATCGATTATTGTCTCCAATTTTAAAATATTCTTCTTAACTGTATGGGATTAAATAAGCGAATATATTACTTGTGTATATCAATGTGTGAACTTTTTACAGAAATTATATATTCTTATTTTGAATATTTTTATTATATAATTTATACGGTTATTTTAAAGTATTCCTACTCTGATAAGTTAAAAATTATTCGCGATATATCATACCTTGTCACACGGTGATAACAATTTGATATATTAGCGATTATGTGGAAGATGCATTCACGTTTCTTACCGCGTTCTCTTCTCGACAACGGTGTTTTTCTTAAGGAGATTTACATGTAGGTGCAAAAATGCATTATTTAAATCTAATAGGATTAAGATGCGCGTGATATAATGGATAAAAAAGATTATAAAATTTTATGAAGTTTTTTACCTAGTTAATATTCTAAAAATATGTTTCAATATATGTAATTCAATATGTAAGCAACCTGAGTTTTTAAAGACTTTACAATAAAACAAATATGAAAAGTAATATTATAATAAAATATTAAAATTAAATATATAAAATCATAATAAGCATTGGAGATGGAAAATATTCAATATTTTCCACTCGCTACTCTTCTTCATTCTTTGTATTGGTTCTGTTAGAATTAAGTCTAAATCTTTGTGCAAATGTGAAAAATCGTATCAATTAACAATTTTCAAGTCAGTTTTTAAACATTTTCTATTTACAGTGACGTTATATATCGTGACCAAAGGAATAAACGTCGTAATTTTTATCGCGGATTTGTCGAGTTTATATAGGAAACACGTATAAAGAACATTCCGTTTTCTTTCAGATAAAGGAAACGTAAGAAACAGTGAAAACCGTTTTGCATTTGATGTCTCAATCATAGTCGATATAGGAACACAGACATATATCGATTTTGGCAAAAAAAAAAAAAAAAAAAAAAAAAAAAAAGGGGCCGAGATTGTATGTATACATATATATTTTTTATACGGAATGCACAGCGCACGCATTGAATGCACATAAATCCTATAAAATAACTAGGTAATTTTTATCACACAAATGACATTGCTTTTCTATCGATATTTGGCGATAAATAAACATAATTTGTAAAAGACACCTTTTTGAAAACTTAGCATAGAAATTTTGTGGGCATTGGAAAAAAAATACTTGTAGATAAATTATTTCAAAGCGCAGAAGGTAAATTTTTCTACTTGAATTATAAATTAATTTTGTTTGTGTGCACGCCCATGTACATACATGTGTACATATGTATATATGTATATATACTACATCGAGCGTAATAATTGAAAATCGATGATAATTGTCGATTAATAATTTCCATATACATATATATTCTACAATATAATAAACAGGTAATATATTTTCAATATCGATCGCGTATATGTATTCGTGTAAGAGGATCATTCGTGGTATCGGTAACATTTTCAAAATTTCTGTCGAATTATCGTCGCAGCGATTGTATTCTCGGTTAATTTAATGCGTGGATTCTGAGAGAAAGAGAGAGAATGCGCCGGAGTATTCGGTTCACAACAACTTAATGAATTGGCATGCAACTTTTTTAATTCCCGTCGGGCTAACGGTGTAATCAGCAGCTGCTGCAATTACGAGCGCTGTCGACGACGCGGCCGCGAAAGTCGGATATTATGCATGCGCGTATATAACTTTACGACCGCGTTTCCTCGCGATGCTACGACGAAGTTGCGCGGTGATTTTGTTACGGCCGGCGAATAAGGACGCGCGTTTAGGGCTCACATTGCGAGCGCGCGTGCTACAATTCTCCGAGATATACAGTAAGCGTTGTGTCTGACAAATATACCGTCCCCCCCGAAAAATGCTAATTTAACGGGCACGGGAATTCCTCGCGATTACGAAGATTGTCCGAACAAAGAAGGACGCCCACAGAAGGACAACAATCGGGAGTGATTAACGTTTCGCGCGTTTACCTTGAAATATATTATTACAGCTTTAGTATCGTATAATAATAAACGCGTAATAAAAGTCTAAGATAATCTTTTATTCGTTATAATCTTATTTTTCTCGATTTTTTCTAAAGTACACAAAAAATAAAAAACATATTCATACATATACGTATAAGATACTATTTTACTCTGCTCTGTTTTATGCGCTGTATGCATATATAATGCCGTAATATGTGATACGCAACCATGGTATGTGTATCGTTTAATGATGTATATACTCGATCTATATAACAGGAGATGCAGTGTGCGCGATATAACTGCACACTGTTTACTTAGTTATATTCCCGGCTACAGAAATCTTTCATCTTCCTGATGTATTTCGCAAACGCTCGCCTCTGATTCTTTTATTTCGACTTTACCGAGACTACGCTATTCCTTTCCGTAGATAAATAGAACGCCCGCCATCGGGTTTCTTTCAAAATTCCTTACGCATCTTAACCCTAAAGCGATCCGTCGGTATAATAAATATTTTGCGTCGTATCCTATCGCTTGTAAATTGTTTTGCCAGCAAAAATAATACGATGAACGAAACGCATCTTGCGAGGTTGAATGATGTAGGACGTATCGAGCGGATTCGACCATTTCGAAGGATAATGTCTTTTCTCCTCGAAATTCTGTGGGCGTCTGTTAAGATACGCCCTTATTGAAGCGAGATACGGTGTGTCATTCCCCGATCTCGCTTTACCGGCGCGACGTGTGTCGTTCCACGTTATCTCCCATCCCATCCCTCTCAAACGACCGAATTAAACGTCGGGAAAAGAGCCGAATGACTCCGAAAAACGACCACCGAGGATACATACACATACACATTCGGGCGCCGCGCATCGGATCGATGCGGTTACCGAGAGTCACGGTTAATTAAGCCCCCTTCGAAAAGAGCACACGCGAGGCGCTCGATTAATGAACTATTGGAAATGCACTCGCGGAGTAAATTACGGGCGATGTCGTAGCTGGAAAGTTTGCCTGTCGCATTAAAATCGAGCGGTTTTCATACTATTGACGCGCGCGTGCACTCGTGTTCGTTCGGCACTCATCAAAGCGATGCGACTTTTGCAAAAGTCCACGACGAGAGCTATGGTCAATCATAGATCGATTACGTTTAGATTAATTTTTTTAGACCGCGACATTTTCGTCGGAAAGGAACTACGGAAATGGAGTAAATTATGCGCCAGTCGTTGCAAAACTACTTTCTGGCGCAGCCAGAAACGCCCTTTTTCGCCCAATTTCCTGTCCCTAATTTCCAAAAGCGGGCAGGTTGCCGAAGTGACGCGACTTTTGCGAAAAACTTTCTTCGACAACTCCGATTTCTCTCTGCATCCCTCACCCAATCTTCTTTTTCACCCGTCGACGAACGGTGGAATGATTTACCGCGACGACAGACCATGTCGGAAAGTTTCTTCTACAGCCGACGCATTCGTCCTGCTAGACAGATTTTCCTCACCTGTTCCAGTCGCTTTTCGGGACTCCCGCCAAGAATACCACTCCACGGATCGATGCGACCCAACCTAGCCTAATCAAAACGTCGTTCGTACGAGCTCTACGCATCAAATAAGAAAGAAAAAGAAAAAAAAAATGGAAAGAGAATGAACGGAAATGTATAAAGAACATAGAGAGAAAGAGAGAGAGAGAGAGAGAGAGAGAGAGAGAGAGAGAGAGAGAGAGAGAGAGAGAGTGGGAGGGGGAAAGGGGGGAGAGGGGAGACACAATCCTCTCGGAAAACCTCCAGGGAAGCACCGAAAATTCACCGGGACCTCAACCCACTCTCCACCTTCCCCCCGGGGTTGCAATCTTCCAGCCAATCTAATCAGTCGGTGCGCCTGTACAAATCTGCAGGAATTTAGGGCCGTCCTTCCGTTATCTAGATTATTTAGTGTCTGCCCGAGCTGTCTCCTCCGTTCCCCTCTGTCCCACTTCTCCCCCGCGATCAACCCCGTCTCTCCCTCTCTCTCTCTCTCTTTCTTGTTCTCTCCACTTCGTCGCAGCGGAAGTGGATATACGCCAGGAACGGATTTCAAGGGTGCATGCGCAATGTGAGTGCACCACTCGTCCCTTCGGAAACCTCTTCGTGTCCTCGTCGCCGGCGTTCTCTCTCCTTCTCTACCATCGCTCTCTCCCCTGGGTCTGTCTCCGGTTCTTTCCACCGCGATGAATTCGCGAGGTCAAAGACCGACGACAAATGGTTTTTCGTGCTGTCGGGCCGTGTGCGGTCGCGACGGCAGGTCGCATAATTGGAGCTGTAACACGTGTTACAGACGTTGGCCGAGTTTTCCCTGGTTTTCCCTGCGGGAAGAAGAAAATGAAGGAATAGGATTTTCTCTCGGAGAGATGTGGAACCGGCGAGGGGAGTGGTGAGGGTGAAGGATGCCGCGTACGAAGGGGCCAGCAACTGATGATCACGGTATGATCGCGGCCCCCCCCCCCCCCCGGCTTAATTATCCCGGCGCTTCTTGCCGGTAATCTGAATTTTGCACGCGAACCGGAGGCGGGAATGTACACCGGTAGTGTAATATGCTGCAATTAGGGATAAATTGTAGCGTGCTTCGGCTGCGCGCGAACGCTTGTTTATTACGATACGTATCTTTTTTGGCGGACCAAAGATTCCGGAACAAGCGGCAGTATTTTCATTCTACGTTGCGGATCTGACCTGCCCAGGGCCGCCCTCGTTCGCAAGTGAGATTAGAACATTATTTATTGATATCCGGGGCAATTAGTTTCTGTTTTATCCCCCCATTGTGGATTGAGAACTGGTGGAATAACTAATCAAGCTTTTATACTAGCTATTTGCATAATATCTACATATTTTTTAAATTGAAACAAAGAGAGAAAAAGTAATGTTGTTATATATCGCTTTCTCGTATATATGACTTTCTCGTATTGAATTTCGCATAAAAAGACAGTAAACAAAATGATTAAATAATTAAAGTGACAAAATAGCTAATAGCAGAGCTCTTATTCGTATATTATATAAATGAAATCAATATACGAAATCAATATATAAATAATAAACAGAAAGTGTACGAACAGAAATGTTAACATTGCACACAATGATTCGTTATGTGCAGTAATATCTAATTAATGCACGATAATTTGCAAACCTGCCTACCGCAGCTAATTCGTCGGTTTGCTGCCGTGAATAAATTATGCGGAAAAGATTAATTATTGTTGTCAATGCACTCTTTATTATTTATAATTGCGGTCACTGCAAATCACTGCTTATCCAAAAACCGACAACAAATGCTTTTTCGTACGTATATTCGCATAAACGCGTTTGTAGCATATGCTACTAACAGAACGGTTGGCTGGCGAATAAAATTTATGACAAAAAAGAAAAAGAAAAAGAAAAGAAAAAAACGGTAGCACATGCAATTCGTGAGTCATCGAGCCTTGATTGTAGTCGTGTTTAAGCGTGCGGCCACCTAATTATCCACCGCTTTTTCCGCGTAATCGCAATTTTGCACGCGAACGATGTGCGAGGTGGCACATAAACAATCCGAATCGCGATAGAAGAATCGCTATCGCTGTTGCTGAAGACCAGATTCATAAATAATAAGAAGTCCACCATTATGACATCCATAAATAGTACAAGAAACATTGTACTATATTTGGATTCATTATGTCCGATAAGTGTTCTCGTGAGGTTTACCTTTTCTTGTCACGCAATTTTATAAGAGAGAAAAGACGCCTTTACAAAATACAAAATACTAAATTTTCTTTATCATTTTTATAACCTGATCATTTTTATAACATACTCGACATTGATCGAGTGGCTACTATGACTCTCCGAGTTTACGCCATTATTTATTATTCCAACGTTTTCTCGCCCCGCGCAACGAGTTTTCAAATGGCGAATATGCTCGCGCCCGGGCTCCAATAAAAGGTTTCGTCGAAAATTACGCGAACGCGCGTAATTTCATTCGCCAACGTGATCAGATTTTCCAGCCCCATGACGTACGATTACGAAACCGACGCGACGGTTTTACGTGCGACGATCCCGAAATGGAAGAGGGCTTACTATTGGTTTTTTCGCACATCAGCCTTGAACGTGTGCGACGGCCAACGCCATATAATCGACGGACGTTATACCGCGAACTTTGCCGACACGTGTTACTGACACCAGCGGGGCAACGGCAGCGAAGGCGGTCGGATTTACGGGGATCAATCTTGCTCCTTTTTCCGGTGCGCCGTAATGCGCCGAACTTGGCCGTAAATTACGGCGGAGCTTTCTCCGTGCACGCGGGGCAACGTTTAAGTATTCCACCATCGGCCCACTTACGCCACCGATGCATTTTTATGCGGCCGATTACCTCTTTCCGCCCTCTCTCGCCTCACTCGCGGAATTTTCCGTTACCTGAGTCGAGCCGCGCCGCGGCATCATTATCCGGCTGCCACAAATCGGACGGGTAGTTCGTTCTACGGATATATTTATTGCGTTATTATCTTGCTCTTACGCGCTTTTCTTCTTTTATTTACGGCATCATTTCTAGTACTTTTTCTACCTTGCTACCTTTAATGAGTACCCAACGGTAACTTTAAGTACGAAACGAGCGAGGTATAAACTAGCGTCGGGCGAATATCTAGCTTGGTGAACCGAAATTTGAATTATAAACGAGATGAAATCTTGTCGCGTGAAAATTTCAATATTTTTCTTAATCAACCTTATCTCTCATAAATACTAATACTATCTGAAATGATTTTTTTCAGAATTCACTTGTCATTGTTTATTATTGCGCAACTAGCGATGGGCGCAAAGTCGATTCGATTTTCAGAAAATCGATTTTTTTTTTTTTTTTTTTTTTTTTCAAAATTGAGTTTTTTAAATTGATTTTTGTACAAATCGATCCTTTCGATAAAGAATCAATTTTTAATCCGTTGATATGTTTATTCATTAATGTCTTGCTACGCGATAATTTTCATTCATCTATTTGTGAAGAACTGACAATGAGTCTATCAATGAACACTTGAAAAAAGATTTCACAGTAAATAAAAAAAAGTATTAAAAAAATTAACAGTAAAAAACGGAAGGTAGTTATTTTATGGTTACGATGTTTACAAGTCATTATGATATATAATCTGCAATATCACTTCCTAGACAGAGAAATAAAAAAAAGTATATAATTTTAATCGATTTAATGGTTACATCAATCAAAGGATACATTTTGTCGCACAATTACTGCGATATATATTTATCAATATAAATTATTTCTCGCGATACGAGTCTTATGAATAGATTATATATAGAATAATCTTTGTAAATGTAAATGTAGTACTTGTAACGTTACTACATTTACTTCTACATTATATAGTCGGATTGAGATAAAGCGTCGTGACAGCGACTTAAAATGACACAGCTTGCGCATGTCATCTAAATTAGACGACAAAGGGCGCCGAATGACATAAATACCGCGTGGAAGCCGGGCCATTTTAGCGCGAGTTAACGGTCGGAAATACCATCGGTCGTTAACCACTTTCGACGAGTCTCGCCAATACATGTATGTCCTCTTTGTACATACGAATAACACGGGCATGATTTTACGATTGTCGCTGGCCATAGATTACGCTCCGCAGAAGATGCACGCACGCACGCGCGCGCGCGCGCGCGCATTTTATTGGACGTTACCCAGACGTTTCGTACGAGCTTTTATTGGCCGACCGATAATTCCGGAGATCCCGAAGCTTATAATCAAGCCGTCGGCGTACAATACAAACAACACGTAGGAAGATATACGGCGAGTCGTAAATAAAAATTAAGGAACTTTATCGCGCGCAGGAGAGTCAAGCGCGTGAGCCTCGAAGACCATTTCGCTTCGTTTCGTTGTACGAGCTGGAACGACGGATCGTTCTCCTAGTATCGATATCTCGTTAGATAAGTTCAATTGGGCGTGATGTATTCGATTGTATTCAATACTCTTTTATTCGAATAGTCGATCAGGAATAAGCTTTTTTCTTGAAACTCTTTCTTATTGAAACCATAAAAATGACTTAAATTAGTTTACGTGCTATTTGAGAGACTTTTTTTGCTCTTTTTATTATCACGTATTTCGGCTTTCGTCGTTTTCAAATAGCTCGATGCCCGTACTTTTAATGGAAATCAATTTTACGTCTTTTCTTTCGTGAAGAACACACGAGTATATATGTTACGAAGAGAAGAATCTCGAACAACACATGGACGTAGATAAATAGATACGTGTCACATTTGACTCTCATTTTTTGTGAATTTATGATAAATTGCGAATCGCAGAGCATAGATGCGGCACGGGAGGAACTTAAGAAGGGCTCGTACGAGGGCTCGACCGAAGCGAAGAGTCGGATTTTCCACCCCGGGATAAAAAGCAGAATCATGACGACGACGCCCACTCTCGTGTATTTGCCGCTATCGTCGACGGAATACCAATTTTTCCGGTAAACGCACCCACGTCTCGGTACTTAGAACCTCTCAAGGCAGCCTTCGCAATTGCACTGAATGCGCAAAGAAAAGTTTCAACAAGTTTTCGCAACAAATTCCGCTTGAATAAAATAGGAAGTGATATTTTCACGAATACGTATCTACGCAATAACAATCTCGATCTCTCTTCTTAGGTTTTTCTCTTCTTTACTTCTTTTCTTTACTAAATTGAACATTTGAAAAGGTTTTTATACTGTTCATAAAAATAAGAATTCTTTGCCACGTAGACAAGAAATTGCAACGATGAAGACATCATTTTTCATAGCAGTACCAGTTTCATGAAAAAAAAAAAAACTACATTTCAAAGCTTTTTTTTTTCTATTTTTACTCTTAAATCTTTTTTCAACTTAAAATTCTGCGAAATTTTCAAAATAATTTGTATTCTGAAATAAATTATTAATGAAACTTTTAAAACAAATTTCACTAAATTTCATCATTACGTTTAAGTCAATCAATACGAATAATGTCTGTTACACACGTTTTACTCTTTTAATTATATCGTATCCGCGTTTTTTTTTTTTTTTTCAATGCGATTTGAAGATATCTCACAACTTTCTTTTCGTAAACATTATGTATTCTTTCTTCGTTGCAACCTTGAAAAATATATACCTTCGCATTATATCCATTGCATCCGTTTATAAACAAAGACTTGGATGCTTGCTGAAAACTCGATAGCACGAAGTGAAACTTTTTCATCCGGATAGGAAGAGAAGTTGCCAGCCGCTGCAGGGTACGTCATCATTTCTACAAAAGCTTCTTCAACGAAAGACGCTTCCGTGTAAAAGTATTTTCGTGAATGGACGAAGAAATGTTTTATTTCGCGATGGTGAAAAGATGAAACAAATAATCAACCGAGTACAAAACATTGTTAATTAGCAATAAACCAAAGGAAATATTGTAAAATGCTTGTGAAAAGAAAGAAAGGAAAATATATTTAAAATATTTATTTTATTATTCATTACACCGATTAATGATAAATAAATATTGCATTCATAAGTAATAATAGAAAAAGTCTAAAAAAAATAAATAAATAAATAAGAACGTAATTAAACTCTCTTCTTCGTATCATACAATTTGCAAGCGCTATCATTTCAAGCATCTATACATAAGGTAGAGCTATAGGGCAATAAAGCATAAACACGCGGTGAATGTTACCAGAAAGCCACGGAAGCGAATTGGATACTGTATTGCGTTCAAGCCAAGTACTAATTGCTCGATAATTACGATTTCACGTCGCGTACCGGACACGCAGCGCCGACGATCCGCCGGGGGAAAAGGGGTAAGGACGAATGGGGCCCGGAAGCAAATTGAAATTCAACAGTTCGGAGCAAGGATCTGCTATCGGGGTGGACTGCAGCCACCGTCGCGTCGCCATCGTGCCGGTATTACCAGTTAACTATGGGGGAAGACCGAGCTGTGGGGCGCGGTACGATAGTACGGTATTCAGGGGGTTACCGAATACCGTGCCTGCCGCCGCCGCCGCCGCCGCCGCCGCTGTCGCCGAGACTGAGAGATGTGGCGACTGGATACGCGACAATTGAGCACCGGGATGAAGGTCACGCCATACGAGAGGGGGACGGCGTTGCCGCAGCGCTATTGACCGTCGGTCTCTCGTCGGTTTACCGTCGTCGTACGTTAAATAGGGTGTTTCGCGACGTATTTCAAATAAACTGTATCTTGATACAATTTAGAATTCATTTTCTCTTGGCACAAAAGCAATGTAGATATTGTAATTTCGAATTATAAGCTATTCTCTAAGAGAACGAAAAGTCTCTTGCTAATTATAATTTTCAAGGATATGCGAATAGATGATAAAATTATATATTTTTTCTTTAGCATTAAGAATCTTATGCAATTTTAGTTTGAGATGTGTATATAGATATGCTTATTGAGAGAGAAAGAGAACGTATATATTTAATATTATACGATATTAAATTTATATTATACTATAATTAATTAATATTATAAAAATTAATATTATACTATATTATATTTAATATAGATGTTATAAAGCAATGAAAAGAAGAAATATTTAATTACATTTTTATTTAAAAAATTTTCAAGTTATCGTAAAAGTCACTGCGAGACACTCTGTATATCGCAAAGTAGGAACAAACAAACACGTTTGTTACTTATTGCCCATTATGCGAAAACGCACATTGACATAATAGCCTCGTATTATAACGCGATAGAACAAGGAACAAATGGCGTGTACATAGTTGATGCAACGTCCTCCGATTGGTCCATCGACGGTAACGAAAAAAATATCTCGAAAGATGGGAAAATTTCCTTTTTTAGGAAACGAGTGAATAAATTATTCTATCAACAATTCCCGTGGTAATTTAATATCCATTGAAAATTATGTAGCTCGTAGCACAAATGTTTGATAAGCGTAAATTTATTAAAAAAATCGATGCGAACGAGTCGATAAATTACAGTTTGGAGTTTGAAGGTAAATGCGCCAATGGTCGGCCAACGGTGAGCGCGGCGATTGAAGCTGATTTTAATTATAAAAGCGGCCGCGTAATAGGAATTACGAATTCAGGAACAAGGCCGCGTGGATCAACAGTTAATTAACTCTCCTCGTGTTAATTCGAAATACGACGCGGTCACACGGCACGACCGTCGCAGCGCGCATCTCATACGCGTCCTGCGGAGAAAGAGAGGAAAAAAAAAGAGAGAGAGAAAGAGAGAGAGAAAGCGCACAACACTGTGCTGGCAAGCTCCCACGAGAAAAATAAATTACGTAATCTCAGAGTCGCGCGATTCGCCCGCCGGCTTGCGCGTAGCGTTTTATTGGAATCCGTCGGGCTGGGCCTCCGACAAGGCAAGGGAAAATATACCGCAGTAAAAATATCGTACCCGCTCGATACAATACTCGTCAAGACGGCGAATAACAGACGAAAGCATTGCGAAAGATCGATGCAAAATATCCAGATTTTGCAGCAGATGCGAAGAGAAGAAACATATAAAGCGTATATAACTCCCTGTTTTATTCATTTCTGTTATTATTTTTTTTTTTTTTTTTTTTTTTTTTTTTTTGGTTGGTGCATAATATATAATATATAATATTATAATACAATTTTCGCTCTTTATTCTTTAATTTTATATTATTATTATTAGGATATTATAAAATTAAAGAATAAAGAGCGAAATTTGTATTACAATTTCATATATTATGTATATTATAGTACTTTATGCTGGTACACGCTGAGCTTTGGAATATTTTGCCACAGGAAAAAGTGAATGTGATATAATCAAAGTACAATTGTATTTTTCTTCTTCACAACGGTTTGAAACAATATAAAAAAATTAATTTAACCCGGGGAATTTAAATTGTAAAATTAATTTAGTTCTTGACAAAACACACAAATTTTAAATTTGTAAAACAATGTAAAATGAATAGTACTTTAGAACTACAAAGTTTTCGATATGTATGTAGAAATTTCAAGCATATGCTAGAGAAAAATAACATTTCTATCAGATTTCTCTCTGTCGGATCCGACATCGTACGAGTTCGCTTTATGTTTCGTATTTCGTGATGTTTTATGGATTCCGGTAGCGAGTGATAACATAAAGTCGCCGTATAAAGGCTGTTTCCTCGGTAGCACGTGACCCCCGGGGATGCGATCGAGCGCATGCGATGAAGCACGCGGGGGCTCCCGTGCTCGCGGGAATGCCCTGACAGAAACGAGCACTTCGAGAGAAATGTTTCCCCAATTACGGTCGTCTCTCTCCGTCACGAAAAGAACGGATCTTCCCCGGAGAGCCATCTCTGCCCTTCTTGCGGCGTAAAAATTCTCGGTGATTCCACCTTAATTTAACGGCACCTGTCCGCTTCGAGGCGAAATGCAAATGCAATGCCTCGCGTACGTACGGCGTGTGTACACGATACATATGTGTATATGCATGCACGAAAGAAACGCAATTCACCATAGTCCTCCCTCGCCCGGGGTTGCCTCCCAGGAAACACAGGATAAACTGCACCCCTATGCAGATGCAATCGAGCGCACGCGCTTAAGGAGGCAAACCGTTTTGCGGGAAAAGTCTCGGAAAGTAGTTCGACACTCTGAAAAATCTCATTGCCGTACCTTCGGTTTCTCCGTCCGGGCTGCTTTTATTCTCGAAAAATCCTCGAACGCAAACGTTCGTCGCAAAGGTTCTTATCTCGACACCCGGCGATCGGCAACGAGCGACTTGCCAACAAACTGTGAATCTGCATCTGTGAATTTTTACGACTGTGCGATTGTCATAGAGAGTTGTCGTCGCTCGGAAAATCGCTCGCTCGTTGCCGCGAAAGTTTCCCCGAAGCTTCCGTTCGCGTTTATCGGACGGAAAGTATGGAAGTATAATATAATCCGAACGACAGTATGACGGAGCGCTCTCTATCTCTCTCTCTCTCTTCCTCCTCAGTAACGTCAAGATCGCTCTCGTTACGCTCGCTCGTGATCGTTCCAGAAGTTTGGCGAAACGGTACTTTTCCACGGGCGGATGATGGCATCCGATGGAGGTTTTCCGCGCGATCCAGTTTTCCAGAGGATCAATATTACAGACGCTCGGCGATACGGAGATAATCTTTTCCCGAGGGTTCTTCTCTCGCGCGACGATCAAACGTCGCTCCCAGTGCAGTTAGCAGACCAAACAAGCGGGAAGGACACGTCATTGTTTGCGCCGCGTTACGATGTAATGCAATTCGGTGACGGTGTTCCACCTGGATACAGACGACGGAATAACGTTCCGCAACACACTGTAAGATATATATCCCATCCGGAGGGTTCGCGCTGCGGATACGATGTGGTATCCAACGTTGATTTAACGTGTCTACCACATCGTGTGTCACCGCGGTGGTAGCAATTCGATGCGGTGCACTATTGTTGGTGTGTGTGTGTGTGTGTGTGTGTGTGAGAGAGAGAGAGAGAGAGGTAGAAATAGAGCGTGAGAGAGGATAAGAGAGGTACACGCTATCGGTAATAGATACGGCAATGAGCTCCGAAGCGAAGGTCGTGGCACGTCGCACCATTGTGGTGATCCCCATTGACATCCATATACCGTTTAATTGTCTCCCATCTCTGTGTCCTTAGAGACTATCGCTCGTACGCAGGTGCTCTTCTCCTGTTGAGGTATAAATCGTCCGTTCTCTCTTTAGTCTACGTAAAAGGAAAAATTACATCTAAAAGAGATTAATAAATTGGTTTATTGAAAAAGAAAAAGAGATTGTCTCTATATAAAAATTATTTATTTTATTATTAATTAATAAGATATTTACTTTATTTATTTTATTATTATTATTAAAATTTGCTCTGTGCTCTATTAATTCGTCCTACATTCCTCGATACGCGCAAGTACACCGTATATCAGACCAAAAAATACAAAAGATCCATCTTTGTCTCACGTGTCTACGTTTATTTTTTTACCGACTTACGGCGCTTGGAAGTTTCTGCACGTCATTCATCTATTAAACGTTGTCGCAGGTCGTGGCACGCGCCACAGTATTTACCCACGTGTTACTTACACACATTTCTAATCGTTTACATTACGGGTTTACATAAGAACATCGCTGGCGGTCTCTTGGGAAAGTCGCACAATTTGATATAATCTTCCGATATCTTCCTAATCTTCTCTTCATCTTGGAAGGCTTTTGTAGTTTTGCTATTTCTGACGAACGTGGAATTGGATTACTTTCACTACGCGAACAGATCGCGAGACCGATTATTATTGAATATTTAATTGCAGAAAGTAATATCGCGTGAGAAAATCAATTTTACTATTTTCACAAAATTAAATTTGGCAAGACTCGATGTAACGATCAAGATATTTTTATGCATATTATATTTATGCACTTTGATAAATATATAATGATAATATTATATGATTATAGATTTCGTTGCTGTTATGATTACACACAATAAGTGCAGTCAATTGAATTCGCTATAAACTGATAAGACTATACATTATCACGATTTCTATAACACGCAACACGTGTATGTCACGATCAGAAGGTATAAAATGTTACACATATATGTATAGTTATATATACATGTATAATTATAGACATGTACACAGTCGAGACAATAGGATCGAGCATAATCTAATGGTATCATACGTATACTGGTTCTGTCACAATGGTTGACGGCGGGAGGGAAAGGAGGGAAAGGAGGGAAGGAGGATTCGTATAGATATCAGACCGCTTAATTACCTTCCCTTTTCTCTCCGCATGTTCGACACGAATTCTGGGATATCGCTGCGGGACACTTTGATGTCGTCAGAGTATGTATATATATATATATATATATATATATATATATATATATATATGTATACGTAAATACATATTGTATATATTTATACAGCGTATTTTCAGTCTCGCATTTTCAGCTGTATCTCGATATTAATTAACGTAATTGCTGCATAATGCGGGCGGCCGTAAATCTCTTTATTATATGAAGCTCCATAGCGACGTCGATAATCCGTCTAATTGTCCTCTTTGTTTTCCGTGTATATTCTCTGGAAAGCAGCCACATATACATACCGTATTTCTAGCATGAGAGTAGGAAACTCGCAGATCCATCTCCTTTTTTCTCGTCGCCGGAGACATTTTGACGTTCACGAGGGAAAGAAGAGACGGTGGAAAAGGGCGCGCGCGCGCGTATGTGCGAGTGTACGTGCACGGTATTAACGATCAGCCGGCGCGCGTCTGTATTCGTTTTAACGTGGCCCGGTTATGCGGCCTACAGGCCGTACATTGTTCGTATTGGTCCCTAGCCAGTCATCGAGCATCCCGCTGTTAATTTAACGCTGTTGGTAAATTATGCGGCGGCTTTCAGGCTGCGCCCGCCGGCCGCCCGCGCGATATCGCCTTTGCCACCGGCCATCCGCGCGCTATTTAGAACAATAATAATTCTTGTCGTTAATTTATAGCATCGGGCGTCGATATATTTCCGCGGCCGGTTACGCGTCACCGATGGAACGACGTTTTCGCTGTAAATAAATTCGTACGCTACGTGGCCGCCGCCACTGTCGCTCGATGAAACAGTTCGCGTCACTCCATTACGCTTTTAGCACAGGGTTGACCTGAAATACTAGGCTCGTTATTGATTTGAAATATTAGGCTACGCAGTTTTGTCCAACTTTATCAAAATTTATCGAAATTTCCGCTGGAATAAAGAATGATTTATATACATAAACATATTATTTTACGTAACATATCGCGACAAACGTATATTATAAATTTAGTGATATATCTTGAAATACAATTTTTTTTTGCCAAGAGAATAAATATTTATGCTGAAAACATATATCACGAGCAATGAATATAAATCGAATATCATACATACATATATATCCGCGAAATGTAACTTTATTCAATTTATAAATTATGTATAATGTAATATTTTATAAAAGCTTTTAAACGTGGCACCTTTGTTCTATTACGGCATGACGTATTGTTATTTTACATCTCGACGTTGGGATATTCCCCTAGAGTGCCCCTAGTGCCTTCAGATAAGGGTGCATTATAATAAGAGCGCTTTTTTTTAATAGGTTGTACGCAAACTGTCTCCCGATACAACGCGACATTAGGAGGTCTATCTAAAGTCTGACAAATTCACGCCTGTCTCTCCCTCTCTCTCTCTCTCTCTCTCTCTCTCTCTCTCTCTTTGTTTCTTTTTATTTCGCGCACGTTATAATTTACAACGACGGTTTAGGTTTACGCGTCGACATGTGCAACGGCCCTTGAACTCCGCGAAAAGGCTGTCGCCTCGAGCGTACACGCGATAAAAATGAGCGTGCGATCGATAACGCGTTTACCCGCACAATCGACCGTCGCGATCGAGTAGTGTTGAGGCTATCGTACGAAGATCCGAGCGAGAGAGAGAGAGAAGCCAGGCTATAAATATTCAATAACTCTATCGACGAGAGTAAGTATAGCCTTGCTTATCGAATACTGGAAACACCGTGGTACCTGGAAGCGAGCATACCGGAAGAGATACGTGTGTTATAGTCCCGGCAAAGTGGGTCACGCTCCGCGTCGCTCGACGGAACGTGCGATGGTAATGGTTGGGAAAGCTGATAATACTCGACAATGGCGCGCGACAACGTTAAACGAATAACAAGACGTAATTGCGAACTGTCATCTCTATGTGCGTTATCGCCAATAGAGCGCTGTCCAGAAAGAAAACACGTTTAATTTCGCACATTATTAAAAATTCCGTTCCACATTATCACTTGTCGCTATAAGCGTGAACGGATAAAGCGCATGTCATAATGCTGTCGATCCTTGATTTAATATTTCACACTGTATTATTTATCGCGCGAGCTGCGTAACTTGCAGCTCAACAAATTTGTAAGCATACAAATTAAGATTTATGATTGACATTAAGTCATTTCAGATTTCAAATTATATAAATCGTTCGATAAAGTATATATCTGCTTGCTCGAATCATTAGTAGATGAAACATTGAAGCTGGAATGGCATGAATCATCTTTGAATATTGTTCGCTCGCGCATAAGTACATGTTTCGGATAGAAACACACGCAAATGTTGGCGTGTACACAATTTCGACTCATTCGTATACACATCGTAATTAAGTGGAAGAGGGTATACAACACGGCTTTGCCGTGCGGTCTTTCCTGTGCACGCATGTGTGCGAAATCCGGGCTGGGTTCGCATCGCGCACGAAGTGCGACCCCGCCGACTTCCCCGACACCATCGATTGCGTCAAACAGTAATGTGGACTAATGCACGCCTGGCGCACGCTAATGTACGAGGGGGAGGGTTAAATTAAGGAGTTGATAAGCCTTATCGACCGACTCCCGTACGTCGGCACGAGCTACTCGCGTGTCGGTGTAATCCGTTCGAAGGGGTTGCGGCGTAAAGCAGCCTTCCGGGTAAATGTGTATGAGGGTGTTTCGATGCCATCCAAGCGTCTTAACGAGACCGAATGGCAAAATTCGGAAGCTTGGACGAATTAGAGTCGGAAATTGCGATATATCGCAATGTCGAAACTGGCAAGCAGTTTATTTACGTTGCAAAATTGACGCAATTTCGTTGGAAAACTATATAGTTGTAACATTTATAAATAACGTTTTATAAAATTGTCTGTGACATTTTTAATTAACCCTTTGAGTCACGAATTTTTCTAATTGTCAGTATTTTATAAAATTTGGTATATAAGGGTTTTTGGGGTCGCTGATTACGAATCCGTTGTTAGATTTTCACAATTCAAGACGGCGGATCCAATATGACAGACGAAATTTTACTTCCGTCATATTGGATCCCTATATTAAATTTTGGAAATTAATTTTTTTTTTTCCTTTAGATTCAGATTCTGCGATCTAAAAAAACCTTCAGAGAAACAATTTAAAAGAGAATGCAACTGTTACTTTCAATTTAGAACAGAAAATATTGTTTTTTATATATTTTTAATTAAAAACAGGAGGATTTAACAAAAACAACACGGTGGAAAATTCTAAAAAAATTCTGAAAAATACTTTAGAGTGTCCTAAGATTATAAAAAAATTGCCGTATTTATTGTCATAATAGATTAGTAGAAAATGCATTTTTTCGTAAAAAAGGACTAATTTTGACTGTTTGTTTATATATGGTATTTTTGCAATTAACAATTAATGACTGTTTATATTTTTTTACACTTATTGATGTTCTAGAGACTCTGTAGAAACAAAAAATCCGGTATTTGTTGATAAAAAGGTAGTTAAAAAACTACGAAAAAAAGGTGGGTCTCTTGGTGACCCGCTGTGACTCAAAGGATTAAAATAAATCTTTGGACATGTAGAGGGAAATTGCGGAAAATTTTTTTAGGATTTTAAAATCACGCTTAACGTTGTAAAAACGAAGAGAGACGGATAATAATATACAAAAATTAATTATATATGTATATAATATTTCTTGTACATAATGATTTAATGGAAACCTCATCTCAGCGGACGGATCTCGCAAAATCATGTAGGAATACCGACAAAATAGCGTCTCGTCCAACTTTCAAGAGCATAAAGTGGGCTCACGGCTGAAGAGTCTAACGGAACGTTTTATTCGTCGAATCCTTTAAACCGGAAAGAGCCATCCGGCGGTGGCACTCTCGATTACAAGGGAGCAACTTTTTCCTCGTAGGCGACGACACGTCAAATTGTCGACGTGGATAATCGACGGATACGATCGGGGTGAAGCGGGGAGAGTGAGGATCTCCCTTTCGTTCGTACGGTACATGCCATCGTTTCGGGACGAGCTCGGCTCATCAATCACCGTCGTTCGCCAAAGAAACGGTACGACGCGTCGCGCTTCGATAGAGAGTTAATTCCAGCCGAGTGCGCAGCCTCGAACTGCTCTCCGCTTTTCGAGTCGTCAAACCACGCCATCCTATTCCTGGACGAGCTTAACTGACTCTGTGTGCTGCACTCAGCGAAAGTAACTTCGCCCGTAACTTCCCAGCAAGAATCTTCCGTTTCGTCGTGCTCGTGGCTGCTCTCGCTGTACGAGAATAAAGACGAGGCGGTTGATTGTCCCGTATACCGTGTCATTTAGAACGATTGAACGCAGATGTGAACGCAGATTATAAACGTGCGTTTTCGCGCGAACACGTTTCGCGCTCCGAAAACGTCACGTTTAATTCGACGCTCGCGTTTGAAATAATTTCACGCGATTCCGCTTTTTTTTCGCCACCGCCGCAGGACGATTCTTGCTGGGTATACGCGTAAAAACTTTCAGCTTTAATTAATGTGGACGCGACGTTAATTTAATCAAACGCGCTGCACATCAATTTATTTCGACCTTCGCTTTCGCGTATCATTGCC
Organism: Anoplolepis gracilipes; assembly: GCF_047496725.1. Classification (NCBI taxonomy): domain Eukaryota; kingdom Metazoa; phylum Arthropoda; class Insecta; order Hymenoptera; family Formicidae; genus Anoplolepis; species Anoplolepis gracilipes. Next base: position 5,410,037 of record NC_132976.1, on the reverse strand, counting down.
AATTCGCGTACATGCTCGTCCCTTTGCTCGTCAATTATTTCAAGTTCATCGGTCTGTCGCGACGATAGACAAAAAAGCTACCCCGTTCTTTTTTATTTTCCGGTCTTCGTCCATCCCTGAATGAGTCCGGCGACCATCGTAACCCGACGAACATTCGGTCGAGCGGCAACGCTCCCGGCAGCGGTCCTTGTCGCCCACCACGCCGATTACTTCGGAACAATGAAGCTCCATCGGCGATTTATCGACGACCAACAACGAGGCCAATCGCGGACGTACGAATTCCGTAGTGACGATTCGCGCGTCCCCATCGGTCGGCAATGATTCCTTTTGTTATGTATCTTGATGTATCGTATTGTTTTTCTATTTTATTTTTTCGGGATAATATTCTGACTTTAAACGATGCGGCTAAAAAGTCGATTGTAATTTGTAAAAACGTCAATTTATTTCAGGTGTAAAAGAGAGAGAGAGAGAGAGAGAAAGAGAGAGTCGGTTTATATCCGATTTTTATATTGGTTCAATCAGTGCAATAAATAATGATTGAAATTTAAGCGCCGTAAATGTAAATAACATAATGCTGAACGCGATACTGATGGCCGAAATTTTGAGGCAACTTGTGTTTTATTGAAATTTTCAAATTTTCAATATTTTATTGCGTGATTGTTTGCAAATGTAATGTATGTAATAGGATTGTTTGCGATTTAAATAATATGTACGTAAATAATTCGATGGCACACTGATTTTATACAAATGATATCGTTTAATGATATTCCGAGACGATTTATAAATGATAATTTCTCCCAAAACAACACGAGCGATAATTTTATTTAACCATTATTATCGTTTATTAATAATAGTAAGATATAATCTTGTAAAAAAATTGTAACATGCTGTCATCGCAGATAACACACAACACCTAATACATTAAAGATTAAAGCTAATGCAAATCGTCGATACACAAATTGTGAAAATAATAATCAAACTCGTTGTCTCATTTTCGAGTAATTATTATAATTTAGATTTTATTTTTCAGTCTTATCTTTATGTGAGATGGCTCACATAAAGATAAGATAACAGACGAGTCGTCCCGCTTTGTGCTGTTTTCGCCGACGATTGGTCCATCTCGCGAAAGCTCTCTGTTTCTCTCTCTCTCTCTCTCTCTCTCTCTCTCTCTCTCTCTCTTTCTTTGTTAGTTTTAAAATCGACGTCGTATTCTGTTCGCGTACATCTCGTGCGAGATATCAGTTTCACGATCGGCGAAGCGAACGAGGACATGTCACGGCCGAGTTCGCTCTGTCTTCTCCATTTCTCCGCGTCGGCGATTACTTCGGGACAATAACGCTTTTCCGCGGTTTATCTGACACCGACGGCGCAACAATTCTCCGACAAACTTTACGAGGACGGAATGGCGACCCAGAATCATTCTTCGGTCGTCCGGTACCGTGACAACGTACGTACGATCTTCATCGGAGCGATATATATATATATATATATATATATATATATATATATATACACACACACAATATATATATGTACGCGTGTGTGTGTGTGTGTGTGTACGTGTGTGAAGAGGGTAAGATATGAGAGGGAGAGAGAGAGAACGAAAGAGAGTGGCACGAAGAATGGAAAAATAATCGGAAAGAAAGGACGGCAGCGCACATCGCAGAGGCTTTTTCACGTTGTCTAACCACTTCCTCGCATGACATCCGTGTCAAATCACGTTCGTCAGAGACATTTTTCCAGTATTTTCTCTTTCAGCGACGATATCACCTTCATATTTTACACTTTATTATACCGCAGTGGTCGACAATTGTGCCATTCGCTCCTTTTTATTTTATATATATTACGCCCTCTATTCTTGGAATTTCAATTGAATAATCATTTTCTCAATACACATAAAAAAACTTTTTCAAATTCTAATTTTCATATGCAATTGCACGCAAATTTTATGCAAATTTAAAAAAGCATGAAAGAAACGATGTTTTTTTTAATCATCTATTTTATAATTATATATTATATATTTAAAAGTCAGCGATCCATAATTTATTTGCTCCATCAGAGTCGCATCAAAGTTGAATCGGAATGCCGCGATGAGAGAAAAGCAGCTTATGCTATCGCGACAGACAGTTTTGCATTATCGATATAGGAGGTTGGCTTACAAAGCATGACGCGACTCACGTTCGCGTCGGAGTGTCTGCAATGATTTCCAACCGCGACTTCTAACTCGTTCAAAGTGGAATCGCGCGGAGAAGTTGAATTACCCGGCGGAACGTTGGTTAAACAAATGCTCGAGACAATTTTGCGGGCTCACGGATACTGATTAATTTTAACTAACCCGTTGGCGTGTGAAACCGCCGGCTGCTATTCATACTGGTTAAATCCTGCCGTGCGTGGTTTTTAGTGGCGTTATCAGCGAAAACCCAGGGTGAGTTTCAGCAGTCGAGTAACCAAGGGTAAACTTGGTAGATATGCGCAAACGCGAGCGCAATTATGCGAGTGGCATAATTGACAGCGGTGACACCGCGTGCGGTTCGACTAGAGAGCGGTTAGGGAGAATGATATTCGCGGGACCGCACGATTATGAGTATGCGAAGTTCAATGCCGCAGCCTAGACGAGAATTTATTCACCTTGCATATGGCGATATTTTAGAACGAATGTAATATTGTGCATCAACTGCTCACTTTCTTGCGATCAAATAGGCAATTATTCACTCGTAGAAACACACTGATAATACGACGGATGGTTTTGATTACGCTGGAGAACTGATATTACTTTGTTAGCGTGCAAAATATTCTCTTATCCTAATTTACGCAGTTACCTCGATTTATTCACAAAAGATATTTACGTTGCCGCGAGCATATAACGAAGTGTTTTCCTTAGTTGCCAAGGGTTCTCCTTCTTCCTTTATACATTAAAGAGGTTTCCCGGTTAAAGATACATTTTATGTGGTTGCTTTAGATACGGCGCGAACGATGTTTGCATGCAAGAGAGGAGGTTTCGAGAGTTATTGAAAGTAATTATATGAGAATATCTATGAAGCACAGGGAAGGTAATGCTATCGCGCGAACAATTTATTTCAATTTTCACCTAGTCGCTCGATAATTTTCTAGACGTGTAATAGTATCTAACGAGCTCCTCGTCACTTTATAATGCTGAAAGAAATAGAAATATTCCATTTATCAGACATGTGTCTGTTAAAAATGTTGTTTATTTAATGTTAACTGTTTGTAAAACATTAAAAGAATTACCAATTAATATAAATTACAATTTTTTTAATAATATTATTTAAACATTTATGGCAACTCATTTTATAGCCAACGTATAGATATATATATATACCAATACATTTTTTTAGATTTTATTATATAGAGTTAATAAAATTTATAGGGAAACAAGATATACAAGATATTTAGATGTGTGACTGACACCATTTTCAAAATATATATTTCAATATTACATTTTCAATATTGCACACAATTCGCGTATGAAAGTTATTTCTTTTTTTGCCACGATTTTAATCGATTCTACCACGTAAAAAAGTGTAAAACGCCACGTCTATAACACTGGATAAATATCGAAATATATACACACGCACACACACAATATACCGAATAAATATACTGAAAATCGTAATGGCGTATATACGGCGAAATATCAATTATTGAATACAGTCGCTAACGCGCGTTGCGTGCACGGTCGATGTGATGCGTGTTCATCGCGATCACGTGTATCCATCCGTCACAGGCGCGCATCGCGCGAGCGTTTTTCTATCAATAACCGTGTGTCAACGACAGAGCGCATCTAAAACACATGGCATATTAACCGAGCAAACATTGCATTGACGCCATCACTGTTTTCATTGCGAAATTAAGGATTCTCGGATCGTTAAAGCGCGAAAATATCGCGGATAAAAAAGTGATCTCTGCGAAGATGATCTATTAGATGCGGCCTGATAATTATATCAGGATCGATACAAAATGCATTAGTCGCTCGCTTCGTGTTACGGTAATTTCCACACGGTATGTTTCACATTTTAACGGCAAATGCGTGTGTCGCTGTAAGAATAATGAATCCACGCGCGTTTTAACGCTCATCCGCGCGACTACAATCTCGATTATTCGCGCGAGGTAATAACGCGAAGAGAATAAGAAGTTTTGAATTATGCGCGCACTTTTGTTATTGCCAACCTGCGAATGATTAAACACCATAGTAAAACACATATATATCATTTTTTCGTCAGTTGTTAAGAATAAGTGTGAACTGTCAAACACTTTAGTTTATTAAAATTATATTCACAATCTGTAACGTAAAATAATTTTTATTATTTTATATTTCTTTTATCAAAACTAATAATAAAGTCAGAAAAGTCAGTTTTAAGATCAGTCTTTTTATTAAGATTGATGTTTAATATTTAAAATACAAAAGTTGGTTTTTGAAGGATTATTGTTATATTAACATTTTCTTATCACGGATATTGTTCCAGTACGATATATTTCTCATTAAACCGAAACAAAAAGCCGTTGATAATGGGCTGGCCGTATCGCTGCACAAACCGTTTATCGTTCAAAAAAAAAAAGGAGAACAAAGAAAAATTCACGGTTGTTGCTATGAGAATGAGAATACAGCGCGCTTTATTAAACGCCGAGGAAAGAAAAGTTCGTTCCACTTTTCCAGCGACGATATTGAGCGACGTTTAAAAAGCTAACGACGATGACGGTCACCGATAATTAATTATCGATAATGTCGGTCGATGCTCTGTGAGATATATATTACGGCTCGTTATGCAAACATAAAGAAAACATCAAGCGAAACGTGCTTCCGATCGTTACTTCCGTTAATCAATCTTGCAATTGTTTCCGGACGTGTGTGGCTACGATTGCGCGACTCTTAACGCTACTGGAATTTAAATGACACATTAATATTAGAACATATTGCACATACGAATGAGAATGATTGAGTAGAATGTAAAATGCAAATCATCGTCGTAAAATTTATAGTCGAACAAAAATATAAAGTTAGAAAAAGATTTTAAAAGTTTGTTTTATACAATAATATATTAATCATCGATTGCTGAGAACCCGCGACTTTTTCGTAAAGAGATTAAGAGATCGCTGATAAAGTCTTAGAATAAAGTTTATTGTATTGTTAACTAGTAAAGATAGCTACACTGAGGGAAAAAGTTCTTTTAAATCAAGCAAATGTATTTTCTTGAAACCTTTGCTTTTGATGGAAGGAATTATTTATTTTATTTAAATAAAAGTATATAATTTTAAGCAAAAATTTGCATATTATATTGACTATATTATTTTCTATCTACATATATATTTCCTACGTTTAAATACCACTTTTTAAAAATATAAATATCATTTATTAATTGAAGTATATTGTTTTTTTAAAAGATTTTAATCTTTTAAAAAAACAATATACTTCAATTAAGAAGAAATAACTTTAGTTATTTCTAATTAAAATATAAAAATGGTGTATATTTAATAATAAGTAAATGTATACTTGCTATTCAAGAAAAAAATAATTTTTTCACTTAATACTTACTTTTTTTAATATATTTACTCAAGCAAATAGACGTTTTGAGTACGTCATTAGGATCCATCAAATAAATAGTTTTCTTGAATTAAGTAAATTTTTTTTGTTTTAAGATACTTTTTCTATCAGTGTATTACAGTGGGTAAAAAATATTAAATATTATTAAATATACTCTATTCTTGATAAAATATCGCGAGCTCGGGTATTATATCATCACACACAGTCTAGTGCTATTTCGGTTATGAATCGAAATATTCCACGAATAACTATCTGCGTAAATGAATACCGTATGTGGTATTTATTCGCGCGAATTGGAATTGTCGAGGGAAGAATCGAGAATTCGTAACTCTCGAGACAATTGAGGAAAATTTCGGATAGCGGCGACGTTATTAAACGAATCGATTAATTTGCGGGTCAAAAGGACATGAATTCAATTCATCGTGCGAAAGATGAGAAAAATGAATTTCGCTGAAACGTTTGCTGATCGCTCGTGGACTTTCATGGAGCGATGACACGTTGTTAACTTGGGTGATGCGTGAAATGCAGCGATATCGATTGACGTACATATATAACGCTTAATGGGTCAATGGATCCAATTAATTTCGCTCTGCGGTATACCTTTACAGTATACCTTACCGCATTGCAATAAGATACGTCCCAAAATCTAATCATTAAGAAAATTAATAGATTAAAAAAAAAAGATATATAAAAATAATATAAATATTGTTACTCAAATTTAAGATTATTTCTCCGGAATGGACAATGAATAATAAAAAAAGATACTTAAAAAATTTATATTATATTACACAAATTTATATGAAGATACATTTTGCTAGATATAAAGACTAAATGAAAAAGTAAATAAGTTGAGTAAAAAGTTAGAAATTTTATTACACTGAGATGCTGTAAGTTTGTTTTAATATATTGCAAAGGTATAATTAGGTCATTATGGATAACTTTGATAACGGTGGAACTGATCTAATTATCTTTCATTGTGGCATCGATATACGCTGGTATTCGAAGTTTCAGTTGACTCCGAGTTGATCCGACCACGCCCAGGATCGAGATCGAATTTACCTGATTAAGTTCAGACCAAGCTCGAATACTTGATAATTTACGGCAACTCGACGAATAACCCATTAACTTTTCATCAGTTCAGGTTATTCGACCAAATATAGATCACTCGTGCCGTACACCACGTACACTTTATCTACATATTTTGTTCGTACGTCACAAACGCGAGTTTGCGTATCGGAAAATTTAACGGAATAAACCTATGAATTTTGTTACTCGATTATTGTACACAATCGTGCTCTGGTCCCGTTTATGTCGCTGTGTACGGCGGATAAACGATCACATAAATGCGTGTTTATAATATGTGTGCTCGGATATTAAAGAGACATTTAATAGAATAGGATTGTTCGCGGATTGTAATATCACATCCATATAAAATATCGCGATATCGTTTGCATGCGTTATATTTCCTGGTTTACTCCACATGGTTGTCATGATATCAGCGGATCGAAGAACCGTCGTGTCGAAAGTGGGTATCGATGACAAGCAAACCAGATACTACAGTTATAGAGCAAAAGCATCGCACACACGGTTGCCGGTACGTGCGCAACCAGCAGCGCAGCGGGCACGATAACCATCGGTACTCGCGTGAATTCGCCCGTCATCAAAGTATCGGCACGACGGCCCTTTGTGAGCGCCAATCGAGCGTCTCTTTCGCATGCCACTTGTTGATGCGAACAAGCGCCGAGAGCAAGCGTTTTCAGCGCGTCGCGAGAGTAGTGTACGCTCACGCGACACTTCTGCGGCATGCAAGAATCTTTCGTACAAACGATCCCGAAGATCCATTTCGGACATCTCGTCGAAGAGTTGCAGTTCAACAGTCGCGATACGTCACGCGTCAACGCATCAAACATCCACATTTTAACAGAGAAATTTAAATTTTATTTTTCGCTAAAATGATAAACAAAATCGCACAAGACGGTTTATTTTTTTTTTTTTTTTTTTTTTTTATATAACTAGAAACGAGATACGAAATGCTAAAGATACACTATCGAATTTAGAATTCGTCAAGCTAAAGATTTACTCGAACGCAAATAGAATTATGAACCGAATATAAAGACTTATCGTCGAGAGAACAATACATCTGATATGATGCATTATTTTTTTACAAAAAACTGAATGTCGACTAATGTTGGCGTAATTTGTGTAATATATATTTCATCAAACTATCCATCTTCTCGGCAGCTTTTAAAATAGTTAATATACACGATATGTAACATTTATCGCGTCTGATAAACTCTTGTTTATTATTCATTTCTTTATTTCCTCGTTCAATGCCGTGGTTTACGCTGGCTATTCAGCGGTATTCCTTCCGACTCTCTTGTGTCATCTTGTGTTATAAGAAGGGAAACCAAGCAACTCGAAGGGACATGAGGGATCCTGAGAGTCTGACGTCACCAAAGAAGCGCAAATACTCGCGGCATTCGTAGAAGTGGCCGTCAACATTTTTGGTGCGCCCACACTTCTCTCTTAAAGTAGTTGTAGGAGGCATTCTCGCGGGTGTAAACGGAGTCGACGCAAAGGGTTGGTCGTTGCTCAGTGTTACGAGTACGTACGTGACTGTATGCATCGCATAGGGGAAAGACAAAGGCCCGTATTCTCGCGGCGTATTTAGCACAGCTGTCTGCTTCTCATCTCCTATTGACATTCAAAGTCTCCGTATTAAACAAATAAAAGGACATTATCACGTTCATTTTAACACAATCGAATGAAATTGCGGAACAAAGTAATTTTGCGATTAGCAATCACGTTTATGAGTTTCCAAGTTGACAATTATTCGTTTTTTTTTTTTTTTTTTTTTTTTTTTTTTACTGTAGATTTTGATCGTTTTCGATCAATTTTTTATGGAGAACAACTTTGCTGATATAATGCGGAAGCGTTTCAAGTATTATAAACATCCGCTGTTATTATTCGATAAATATATTGTTGTTTGTGTGTGTGTAAATATTAATTAATTATATCGAAATTTATTAATTGAGATAAATTTTCTCTACGTGTTGTGCTGCATTATTGATCACAATAGAAATAATTTTGTATTCCAACGATAAAAGCATAATAAATACACGTGAATATTCGGCAAATTTATTTGTCTCTGTATGTACGTTGCGTTAAATGTCAGATACGACAGCCATAAACGATTCACAGATTTGACTAACTAATGCGCGCCTTCTGTCCGTTTGTTAATGCATCACTTCTTCTAGATGCATTTACATATACATATATACATTATGTATATGTGTATGTGTGTGTACGTGATTGCAACGTGTCACCGAACAGCTAGTGTTGGTGAATTATGAATGGCGATCGATAGTCCGCGCGCGTGATGTCTTTCCACGAAATCCAGCTTCTCTGGCATCGATGTGTGTGCGCGCTTATCGGTCGAGAAAGAGGGTGGAGGAGAAGGGAGGCTCGATCGATTTGCACGCCGAAAACGATAATGCGTCGCATAATAAATGCATGAGGTGGCGAGGAAACGCGCGGTGTGGGGTGAACTCTCAACGATGTATGTCGATTGATTTATTAGATCCGGCGATGTGTGTTACGCACATTAAGGATCGACAAACACCGAGTCTGATCCAATTAATCTGACTGTGACGATCGTGATTTCGCGTATGGTTGCGCCCCGCGCGCGCATAAGCGCACATTACATCGTGTCGCGCCGTGCGTAATTAGTTTCATTAACGCTACACGCGTGTATATCAGCGACTTCCTGTATGCGGCCACTTCGATCAAATAAGCCCAGGTCTGTGTGCTTTAGGTGCAACAAGCGCGGTCGCGGCTACGAAAACATGTCGATAAAACTTGCGATCGACGCGCAGGATCTGCGTGAGAGATACAACGACGACGAACTCTGATCGCGATTGTTTACTCGCTGCTTTTCGTGTAAGTACAGATGAAGATAGGGCGAATAATTAATAAAGGTAAACTTGTTAGTTTGATAACTTCAGAAGGAGCTATTCGACAATTTGAAACCGAGTTAATTAATGTCACAAGTTGCTATAGATATAAATTGACAAATGTTTTCTTTTTTTTCTTTTTTTCCATAAAATTATTTATAATTTTATTCTTAGCTGCTCTTGTTATTTTTTTTTTTTTTTTTTTTTTTTTTTTAGTTCTGATATCAACTTATTTATTTATTATTATCCCCGATATATCTTTTATAAACCCCCATTAAGAAAAAAAATCGATTCGAAAGAAAAATATTCGATTCTCATTATCTTACCATTTCTTATTTTTTTATGGCTTCGTCTGGTATAAATATATTAATAATAAAACATTATTTATTTTGCAAATATCATTTAAGACTAATGTCATTTTATTGTCGTGACGAGATGGAATATTTAATCGCGTATCAATATTTAAAAGCTGGCATGCGAATTTCATTATATTTCAACGAATCCTCGATACGTTCATAGTGTGACTCGTGTGGAGTGATCGTTAACTGATAAATCGGTATGTGAATCTCGATTGTGAGTACTCGGAAATAAATTGATTGACATTGCAACTTCGTTAAAGGGAATACCAAACGAGGTGCGCACATACACACACAATTCGATAGATCATTTAAAAAACTAATGGAGAGACGATAAGAACTACGCTGACGCGTAAACCAGTTTATTTTGCGTCGATAAATATCCATCGTATCTGTTTGTGAACGCGATGTGAAATTTGTGTCTCACTGACCTGAAAGCTACGGCCGGTCAATATCGGTATATTACATTATATATACGTTATTGTAACTTTGTTTCGCGGATATTAGATTTTATAGCACATATCGATGATTTCGCTCCGAAATCGAAACTCGCATTTTATTTCACATCGACCGAAATGGCGTTTAACGATGGTTTGACAATTCCGTGACATTTTATCGTTCAAGTTTTCGCTAATTATAGCGCGAACACGCTAATCAGGTTGATCTGCTCATTTGCCGACGAATTAACTTTACTAGAAAATTACTGGCACGTCCGCTTTGTTAATGCATCTATGCGCACATATTGCAAAAAGCTTGTAAATTTTACCGTACAATTTCCATAAGTTATTACTATACCGATCGGATTAGCTTGTCGGTTCGTAATCACATTCAGATTTATTCATTGACAATCTGATACATTCGCTTTGTCAAGTGATGCTTTAAAATCTCACATGGAATTCTGCGTCCACATCAATTTGGCTTGAGTTACAAGTACTTTTGCGAATATGTAACACACACACACACACACACACACACACACACATATGGAATATCACGCGACCCCCTTGATGAACTAGACACGTGCATATAATATATGACTAGCCTGATTGTGCTTTTCATCACGCACTGTATATTATGTTGATTATAGAGTAAGTGCGCGTAAGGAGAATTACCATTTTAGATTACAATATATTAATTGATACAGACAAGTAAACGCAATTTATATTTGCGTAATTATAATCTTTATTATTACACATCATTGCTGACTCTTTATATTTTTCTAAACGTTACATACTTTTTGTTTTATTCTGTATATGCGTTTTTTCTAAACAGTTTTATTATTAGTTTTATATTTATAACAATGATTTTTTATAAAAGAAAAATAAGTTATTGTTTGTTCAACAAGGGAGTACATTTTAATTAACTCTACCTTACAATTAGTATTTTTGGTAATAAATTCTCGCGACCGATGAATGATAATCCGATATTTTATTGTCTGCATTAATTCGCATTCTGATCAGACGGATGTTTCACAAGCAATTCATGGCTTGTGGCCTGCATCGATTGATGTAAATTACGATCGAGGGTTATAGGTCAAAACTCTGAATGAGTATGTGAAAAATTATATAGCGCAACTACATATTGTGAAAGTAATTTTATCTCCGCAACCGTTGAATTTTGCTGGAGATTATCCTTATCATATTTCACGACAAAATGACAAATATTTTTATCGAAAATTTATTATGTTAGAAGTAATACAATACAATTTACACATATACCTCTCTTTATTCTCTTTATTATTTAATAAATTATATTAGAATATAACTGTCAGATTTTCATCTTGATATGATATGCAACGTATTAAGCAAATCATATTCAGCATTAAATGACTAGATTGGATGTTAAACGTGCATTAAAATGATTACTCCTGTCAACGTAATATGACGTAATATCACTTTGTCATATCATTATTATCCGTTACCTTATCTCAAACCGCATGTTTTGCGTTCAATGGTTGTTTTTCTTCTACTATACGTAGGGGGAAAAACGTTACTTAACAAAACGAATTTTACGAGACTGGCACCGGACATGCGCGTTAAACCTATGACGTAACTTTTTTGCAACGACCCAAGACACCCCGCGAAAGAGGGGGACGCAAGCGCGGCTGATACACTAGATGGCTCAATTTGGCTCGGCTCTTTTCGTGAGCTAACACGAGGGGAGTGCAATGCTATGTAACGCGAATGTATCGACGCGAGAAATCCACTTATCTAACTCGATACGCGATTCGGTACCTCGACGTATCGAGTGACGCTCGTGTTGTATATCATTCGACTTTACGCGAGGCTCGCTTCCGCGTCACCCGATATATGCTCCAAGATCCTGATACACAGACTCGCTCGAAAATTGATTTCGTTAGCGCAGCACAACGCCAAACCGCGCGCCGCTCGATATTCTTTGATGTTTTAATTTGGGAAAATAATTATCATTCTTTCGCGATAATTAGTTATTGCTCTATTACAATATAATATAAATTTAATTTAACTTGCTAAGCGTTCGCTGTAACGGGTCGATTTTGCAGCAATTTATAATAATGAAGAAAATGGCAATTAATAAATTTAAAAATTGGCGAGGATCGGAGTTAAGAGTAACACTGACGTGAACGAATGGCTCAGGTAAAAACTGTTCGCTCTCAAAGTGGGGAAGTGTTCTGCAATCCCTCGTTCCTTTCTCAGATGCAACGGACAATATATATTACCCCCGCGCGGTAAATGAATGAGGTGGAAAAAAAAAATATTCTCGTTTTAACGCAACGGCGCAAATGAGACGCCGGCATATTTCACGACGCGGCGCCGTTAAACAGGGTTATTACGTGGAGTGGGGCTTTGAGGAAAGGATCTTGACGTTTCCCCAGACTTTCCCTCGCTCGCGCAGTTTACTTCGCTGTTTGCGAATCATTTTTCAACGTGAGATTCCGTTAAATTTCCGCACTTTTGCTGCTGACCGACCGAACACGGCGCTCCACTTCCCATCGTCGTGCACGGGAGCGTTTATACATTATTACCCAAGGAACTTCGTCAGTTATGAATGACATTCCGCCAAGTTTTCTAAAGACACGGTGGAGACTCGTTCCCAAGTAGGAGCGATCATAAAGAAAAGGCAAGAGGAAGAAGAGACGGCTGAGCTAAATACAGCCGCGAAATAACTCGCTGGAGAAAAACACTCACTACAAAAGATCCATCGTAAATAATTTGTTTTCCTTTTTTTTTTTTCCCCTCTTTTTATATTTCTGTGCTTTTCTCTTTTTTATCGGAAAATATCCAGCTCGTTTTTCTCGTCATTTTCGCGAAATTTAACACAAAGCTGCGCACACACGGTATTAATACAAACGCTCTTTCTCTCTGTTTTCTGAAAGAGCAAAATGCGCACGCCAGTGGAAACGTATTGAAAATAAGCGCACAGCCATAATACACGCGAACAACGAACGCTAAATTATTTAACGTTTATCCGCTTCTCTCCAACGAGGGATGGTTCTATCCGCGAATATAAACGTATCGAAATCAAATAATCTCGTCCATAATGCTTGTTTCGCTCATGTTTTGCGAACTCGACTTTATCGTGACTTATGCGCGAATTCACGTTTACTTTGAGTGTTCTCAATTATGTCTAAATGTGCTTGAATTTTTCACAGCTGACCTAGAATCGACTCAAACGACACTTAATATACATATACTTGTTATTTAAAATTTCAAAGTCGATCAACTTTCATTCCAACTTTTGAACTTGATTCTAACAATGCAATTTTATACCGACGTGCATGTGCAGCGGATATCACGTTTCTTTGTACGAATAATTTTGTCGTCTTCATTTTCCCGATCCTTTTCTTTTTTTATAATAATATTAGAACGCGATAAATGCTTGACCCGTGAATCAAGATTCTCCCATTTTACGGTACACTGTAAACACGTTTTAAGTATTCCCTGGCGACAATGTCTTCTGACAACAGAGCGTAGTTTTCTTCCTCCGGGCTCGCGAAACATTATGTAACGGAAAATGTAGTATGTCGTATAAATAAATCGTACGTACATGCAACGTAACATTCAGCGAAACAAACAGCACGCTCGTAAAGAGTCTAGATCCTCTTAATATTTCACGATCTCGTGCATTCCAGAAAATAATTAAGACGAGTTTCGAAGCTTCGAAGAAATCGCGTGCTTATCATCTTGAAGGATCGAATTTCGATTATCTGTCATGATTCGTCAATAGAGATGGATCTTTTAATTCAACGAGATTTCAAGAAGGTTGGATATGCGATACTTTACTATCTCGTATTCAATTGCATTCGAGAACGGAGAGTGCGCCAAATCAATGCACGCGTATCGATGATACTTTTCAATTCCGACGAAAGTGATCTCTTATCGAAAAGATTGACATGATTACGGTTACGTGTTTAATTTAAGAGCTATTTCGATTGCTTTAGAGATGCGCGCTCTCTCTCTCTCTCTCTCTCTCTCTCTCTCTCTCTCTCTCTCTGTCTCTTTCTCTCTCTAATGCATCACTGCAACGGATTGCATCCCCTCATGATCTTTCTCGTCTCGGACTTGATATCGCGTTATCGAGCGTGTAATTTCCTCCGCATGAGCAGTCGCAATGTTATCAGAAGAAGCATCTATCGATCCGATTTGACCGCGACATCGATGTCATCGAGGACATCCCACCGTTCGCCAGTGACGTAGTAAAATTTTTTATCGAAATAGATGGAAAAAATAACAATAAAGAGTGCCCTTTTATTTTTTTTATTTATTAAATGTATCTGTTCCTATTACGAAACTCAGAATAATTTTTACAATACGTATGCAAAGTGTTTAAGACTTATCTGCTAATATATTTTTCTCTTATGTCAGAAGAAAGGAGATAAAGATCTCGTAGACCCTTAAAATCTTGTACCATCCTAACTCTTGTTAGACGATAACTGCGTCCCTGTCGTCCCGTTCGCCACCGTCGTATTCTTTTCTTCGTCCTCTTCGAGTTTATATCACTAACGAGAGACACAATCGAGAGATACTTTCGCTTCTCGGTCTCAGACGTGTCGCGAATCCGTCATTATTCGCGGATCTCTGTCGGACCAGGAAATATTATCACCCGCTTGTCTCGCCCAATCGTTTGTTACGCGACTCTCAGAGAATTCGGGATCGAGAGGATACTTTTTCCTTCGTTAGTTTCTCTCGCGTCGCGAATAATTATTTCTCAGATGCTCGGCTTCGCGAATTCAATACTGAAGCTATCGATCTCGCGAGAAAGCTCGAAATTGTATTCTTGGTTTCCTCTAATTTGCGATGTTTTTTCACAAATATAGAAATTCATTTTTATATATGTAGAGTATTAATATAAAATACATTAAGATAGAAAAGAGCTATAAGAGCTAAAAGAGCTATAGTCAATCAAGTCCATAGTTTATAAACTTTACTTTGAATATGGAATTATATCTAAGTGGATACACGTAATTATGAAGTTACGGACTTGATTCGATCTACATAGTTACCGAAGACTTTATACATTCATTACTCATTCTACGTATTGGCGCCTCTATCTGGATTATTCGCTCGGAAAATCAGTTTCAGCCGATTTGAATTTTTCATTCGCTTATTTTTCAGTCGCAGTCCCGCGCTCTAGTTTTTCCGTCCAGCTTTTCTCTTCCGCGAGCTCTCTCGTGGGATTATCTTGGCCAAGAAGAAGCCACGTGTTGTCCCAACGAAATTGAAGTGCACCCGGCAGGCTTGGCTAACACGACGTAGACCGCGTGTAAAGGGACGTTCGCGTAGCGGTCTGAGAATAGTAAGAGTTCCACAGGCTGGGTTATTTTTCGCAAAGCTCGAGCTTGCTGAGCAAGTCCCCCATCGCGCGTGTTTTCCAATGTAAATCGAGACATCTCAAGCATACGTAAAAATCTAGCTCTTAATTTAATAAAGGAGAAAATGTATGTGTAACATCTTCTACGTGTTATTAATAGAAGATAAGACGAAAAATTTCAGATGCAATGTCTGGATTAACATCAAATTAAATTCTCTCTACTGAATGCAATTATTTGTGCGTGTTTTATTGTCTGAAATATTTATAAGCAAAGAATATCCATTGCAATATTATCTATTTTTTTAATTCAATTCATTTAATTTATACTTTATTTCTCTATTCAGTTCTTGGTATTATTGGAGAAAGGACAATGATAATAGTACCACGAGTACTTAATGGTTAATTTAGCTATAAATTTCTCAGTTGAAGCTATTGGTAACGAGATCATCCCGTAAGTGGAATCATTACGGTGATCAACGAATTAGAGTGAGACTCGCGCGATGCTTAAAACTTATTAAATCTGATGTCTTTGATAGGTAAGATCTCTTATCCAATCCTGGATTTTCACGACCTTCTCTCGAGTTGATTCGTGTTCCACCAATAGAGATCTAATCGCGAATGTTATTATACCTTAAAGTGCGACTTAAACCGCGCTTTTTATCGGTATCTAACTGCAATGAAAACGTCATAGGTAAGCTTTATTGGTAACTGGGTTGATGATCTCGTTCATTAGTCATAGTTGAACTCGTATCTCGAAACCCTAAGTAAATACTTTCGCGTATATGTGTGCATCGAGAAACTGCAGAGAGCTTTCGAAACGAAGGGAAGAACATTAAAAAATAATAACCGGGGCTCGCCCCGGTGTCACGACACCCCAGGTCACCCCAGGCACGTGCGAAACTTTAACGACTCTCGATCGAGGACGCGATGCCGAAGGGGGGCCTGATCGGGGCCTGCCCGTTTCCACTTGTGTGGCGTACCACACGAGATAATCCGTACTTTCGAGGGCGAGAAGAGTCGATGGCCGCCAATCGACGCAATCGCGATTGGCACGCCGCTGAGAGGTCGGAAATTAGGTCTCCCGTATCGTCGCGTGTGGCACGCGTGCATGTCCCGATGTGTGCCCGGAGTGACACGTGACAGGACGCGGACTCGTACTGACTGCGTGTCAATAATGCGGTACGCTTCTTAATCAGAGTTTTGAAATTGAAACGTGATATCCTGGTTTTGATATTGATATTGTTACGATGTTTCGATCTCGCGTTACTTTAATTCTTACGTATGCGAGTCTATAATTATTTTCATTTACATACTCTCTTTTTTTCTCTTTTTATATATATTTTTAAAATAAATCTCTCTCATCTGCGCACTTGATATATATTATGGCAATTTTCATACAATTATCTGCAATATTATATTATCATGATGATTTTATGATATTATGAAAACTGTCGTATGTAAACTAAACACACAATTTAAGCATTTTATGTAAGTATTTATTTTAGAATAAATTTTTGCCAATTTATTAATATAGTCCGTCAGTCTACAGACTCTGTTACCGATTTTATAAAAACGCTAAGATATATGTAAATGATTTATATACATTTATTTAAAAAAATCTTCTAATATAAAAATATTGTTATATTATAGCTTGCAATCAATAAATTGATGATCTGCGATTTTTCCACCGCTGATGACGACGTCTATTTAAACGTAACTGCCAATCCTGAGCAAATCAAATTGCTTCGCACATCACTCATATCATTTAATCGCGGCACGCGTACATCGTTTCGCGTCAGTCGTATTAACTGACGGAAGATGCGCGGGCGTCCACCGTGATCGACGTCGACACGCAGGAGTGGCTCGATCTTAACATAGGGACGATCGTGCGTTTAATTGCCATTTCACGAGCCATTCCGTCTTTCTTGATAAGCAAGTCCGCCCACCAGTCACGGACATTCGCACGCCATCGTTTACTCCGTAAAATAGCCAACTATCCCCCGCCCTCCCCCCTTCTGCTCTGTTTCTCTCTATTCTTCTCTTCCAAAACGATCAATGTATCTCTCTCTCTCTCTCTCTCTCTCTCTCTCTCTCTCTCTCTCTCTCTCTCTCTCTCTCTCGTTCACCCCCCACTGCATTTTCCCTCGTCCCTGTTATTCGCCTCGCTGTCTACTGTTCTCTCGCACGGCGAAAACGCTTTCCGGAGAAGTTCGATCTACGAAGTTTGACGGGCGAGTCGTAACTTTGGACGCGTTCAATATTTTCGAATCGTGGCACTTCGCCGAGTGGCCCGGAGAAACTTATATATGTGATTTGTAGAGGTGGCTCCCGGGGGTGGATGGTGGACCGGATAAATCGACTTCGGTCAATTTTTTAGCATTCGACGAACAATCGTAGCTCTCTCGCGGAGCTCGGTGCTTCCGATTGTATCTCTCGGCAGGGCTCCCTTCTGAAATATTGGCTCTCAGTTATCGGTTTGTAAGTTCGGATTAATCGGATTGTTATTAAATTCATGAGGGTCGAGATAACGATGCACGAAATAACTGTTCTGTATATTTATGAGAGATAAACGGTTGTTATTTTTACGGTTACAGGGCCTCTTTATACACAATTGTTGTATATATACGAGAAGCATTTACACTTGTAAATAAAATTAATATTATATTTTAATATTTATAACAAAGGTATAACAAAGTAGAGATGAATTATTATTTGTGAGACAAAATACCATCTCGACACGGATAGATTTGGCCGTCAGTGTACGTATCCCATGGTACAAGTTTTTGTGCTCTGTCGGCAGCAGCGTGAAAGCCGATACATGTCCGCGGCTTGTATTTTGTATCGGCTTTCACGAATATCGGAGCGCCTCTCGTTGCTCGAAACTTGACGTTAACCACAAATGGCTGGCAGATGCGAAGTTCCACCATTCGCTGACGGGACGCGGCGGAACAAAAGGAGCGGAGCAATGTAGAAAAGGGCGATGGAACGAAGACGAATTTCCTACGGGCTAATGGGGCTCGTATTGCGTATCCTTTCAATCGAAGCTTCTCACTGATCGTATCTCAAAGTATCGCGAACGACGGTTCTAAAGAATCGCGCTTTCTATAGATATCGCGATTTCTAGAAAATCTACCAAGAGATATTTAACATTTACAATTTACAAAAACGCTGTACACACAGAGTCTCGGATAAAATTTTACATATTTAATGCATATTAATATTCTAACAATAAGTGTATCGATTTATCAAGAATACAACTCTTTCAAGGGTTGCGATATCGATCTGACTATTTTTTTCGCAGCTAGAAAATTTCACGGATGGAAATTGATTGTGTTTGCGACGCATAACGGATTTTTACGTAAAATAATCTAAAGTCAAATTTAATCGCCGACGTTTAATAATATTTCGTTGGGCAGTCTTACCGAATCTTTCCCGCCGGTCAATTATCTGTCCGTGCATTTTTACACGATGGCGAACAAATTTGTCGCGATCCGTTCGAAAATCTCGCTAATCTGCCTCGCGTCCGGATCGCCCTGGGATCTTCAACTTTGCGCGACGTGCGATTGGAATCGAATGGCTAATTTTAGGAAAGCGATAACCGAGTAAGCCCGGGAGTTGATGGGAGTTACGGGACACACTCGGTCCGTTTAATTTCGGAGGCAATCAGAGAAAGAGGATAGGGATAGTACGTTGCCTCTATTTAACCATCCGTCGATCCATCGCGCATCCTCTCAGCTTCCTCTCGCTCTTTCCCGCTCTGTACACGTCATCCCCCTGGCCTGGTCTCTCCATATCAGCTAGATGCCCATCCATCTCGGTCTCTTCCTTTCTCTCTCTTTCTCTCTCTTGTCCCGGTCAAGCGACACGAATAAAACGCTCGGCAACGTGACGTTAATTCGTTTCTACGACAAGACGTATGATGCTTCCGATAATGGCCTGTTTCAGTATTGCATCCGTTCATTGGCAGTGTTGCTGTTACTGTTATTGCTCTGTATCTCTGACCTAAATTGCATGCACCGAGCGGCGGGAGGCCACGCTTTTAGTCATAGAAATCGATTGGTATAGATATGTATGTCCCAATGATAATCGATCTTGAACGAAGAGAAGGCGAATAGACATTCGAGTAAATATTTTCCATACGGAGGAAAATATGTAATCGTGTTATCTAACAAATAACAACAAATATGAACGATTAAAATACCAACAACTACAAATATTTGTTAAATAATATTTAAAATGATTGGCCGGTTTATTTTCTAAATGTTATTATTTAACAAACATTATTGTGTGATTATATGATATCTGACGCTAGCTTGCTTGCCACACATACATATATATCCACGACTAGAATTACATAAATGAGGTATAGAGGGTGGTCCAGTGGTTGACATTGAGTGGCAGTTGAATGTGCAAAGCTGGAATAATGATCATACGTATTTTAATAAATGGGATTCACATGTGGTCGTTTAATTACATTTAAACGTAGCGTAATTAGCTAGATTATTTAAGCGTTTTGTTGTAGTGCTCTTTAAATTATATTGTAATTGAAATTTTATCCAAGTTAGCTGATAAAAGATTTAACCAAATATTATATATCGCATGAAATTTTATCACTTTATCACGCAAAAATATTATTTTCGTCAATTTTTTCGAAAATCGAAAAAAACGAATATAACTTTATAATAATGAATAAAATATCTTTTCCCCTCAAGTAAATATTTATTTCTTCATGAATTTTTTAACCGTTATAATGCAAATTTCTTGCTTGTCTGTCACGATTAAATTCTAGATATATTTTTACCTATGATTTAAACGGTCACTGGATGTACGACTTCAATCATTTATATTGCGTGACATCAGGATACGGGCTCGTTTGATAATTATACTTTTAATTGTACGGTCTGTTCTCGCATCCACAACTCAATGACATTGGATTATCGAGGTCAAAGAAAATTTTCTAATTGATACATTCGTGGGTATAACATAATTGTTGTGCTCGCATGCAAGGAAAGCAATCGATAATCGATGATATGCGTCGAGGCTTAAAAAACTAGAGCACTTGGAAAAGTTTTATAACACTTTTCTAGCATATTCTTCATGAATGAAGACAAACTATTATAATAATTTAATTATATATTATATTAACTGTGAGTTGCTTATCGTAAAATATTATTGTGCAACATATTTCTCTTTGTATATGTATAATCCATTAATACAATTTATTTTGTTTAATAAGTTCGCGTTGCTCCCTCGCTATTGCACCGTCAGTGGCGATGCAGTTTATGTTTATGATCCGAATTGCATGCACCAAATTCGAGATTGCTGCGATCGGCGCTGATTGCTCCGGAAATTTCTGCTTATTACACTCGGGACTTGGCGAGGCATCCATTAATTTCGTTTTGCGAACGCTAAACGTAATCATTTCCATGTTCGAAGTGTTCGACAGAATAACGATTTTAGTCCTTAAAAGGAGAAAATTTAAGAGCTTTAGAAAAATGAAAAAATGAAAATATTATTTACAATTATTATTTTTATTTGTCGTTAACATTTTATTACGTCCGAATTCGACAATATCGATACGTTTTTAATACCCTGATGGAAAGAAAAAACTCGTATAACATCATTGCCGAGCTTCACGAACGACGGTCAATGGATAATTAACGGATAA
Source organism: Anoplolepis gracilipes (assembly GCF_047496725.1). Lineage (NCBI taxonomy): Eukaryota > Metazoa > Arthropoda > Insecta > Hymenoptera > Formicidae > Anoplolepis > Anoplolepis gracilipes. The sequence goes on along the minus strand of NC_132976.1, from coordinate 5,388,710 downwards.
TAGAGGGACACTTTTTTTCTTTTTATAAACCAGGCCATAAAGTTAAGGGAGATTGCTCACAGTTGATTCGCTAATGATCGATCGGCATTGTTCATCGGGCTCGCGGTCAAAAGAAAACTTATTACGCTTATTAAAGCCGGCTTCCGGCCCAGTTGCGGGCGAGCGGGAGCGGGAGGGGGTGGGGGAGGGCTGTCGTCGGCTGTCACAAAAGAGCAACGTCGACGGCTAATTAGATAGAATAAGGTAATTCCACTTTTCAAGCGATAGAACAAAAACTAATCCGAAACCCGTCCTCTGCTTTTCTTTTCCAGGTGCGGAGGATGTGTTCAGGTTTACGGGCAACGAGACGCACACAGATTACTTTCGGCTGGTGCTCAGGGACGGGAACTATCTCCTGGTCGGCGGAAGGTAAATAGAGGATTCATTTGGAGCGAGTGCTTTAATTAAAGAGCCGCTTCTTCTTCTACTTCTTCTTATTCCTCTTTCCCTTGGTCCACCCTCGCTCCTACGTTTCCTCTTCGCCCTCTCGCCTATCCATCTTCCGGCGTATCATTGCACCGCTGTCTGCTCAAGCGTGTGAGATCGACGGCGATCTCAAGATAGATCGAAACGTGTAGTAATCCTTCTATATATTCCATGTAAACTCGTTTTATCGCATAAATTGAATACTCTCAATGGTCAGTGTTTTTTTAATCCGATCGATCTTGATGAAATTTAGTTGACATGTTTCGTATATGCTGAAAATAATGGTAAAATCTAATTGACCTAAAAATTAAAATTTTATGTTGATTAGATTGTATATTGATTGTAGATGGAAGCGTTATACATACAGTATACCTGAGAATGTACGGGGCTTTAATAACAGGGAGATAGCGTTTTATTGTAGAAATTAATTATAGGTATTGTTTCCCTCCTCTTCTTCCCACAGAATGCCTCTCGTTCAATAATTATGAATTTCTAGTCTCACAACAATATTGTTAATCGTATTATCTATAAACTTCAAAATGTATTATTAATCGACGTCGTGCACTAGCCCAAGTTCTATGAAAATTTTATTACGCAATATATATTATGGAGAAATCAATTGTATATATTGTATATATTAAAATACGTATCTCTAAATATTTATATCTCGAAAAATATGTATAATGTATATGCGCGCGTTGCAATTCATATATTCTATTTATTGAGGAATAATAATCAGTTTAGTTCAATATACATAAGCAAATCATTGTGTATAGCAGTATATATTCGGTAATGAGATGATTAATCATGTCAAATATAATAATAGGCGTCATAGTATTGCTGTTAGACCATATATTCAATTGCTCACTGACGACCTATTAAACTTTTAAATCTTTATCGTTTGCAATAACGTGAAGGATAAATATTTCCTCATATAATTTTATATAAATTTTCCTTATAAATTTTCGCATAAAAATAAACGTAAATTAAACGTGTATAATCGTATGAAAGATCTAGTCGATACAAAGTGAAATAATTATAGATACAAATCGCGCGATAGAAAATATATAAATTGTATATGTATAAATGTGGCCCTTTTGATTCATCATTAGGGGATGTATTCAAAAGATTCCGACTGTACCCCAGTATCGATCGATTAACGCGCTTTCTTCCTTTTCGTCCTCTTTCGGATTCTCAGGTCTATATACAGGATAAATCTATTCATGTCTCGTATGTGCTGAATGCGCGCTATTCCAACGCTGAAATTAGTCGACGACGATAATCAGGTCGTACACGGATTAAACGCATTGTGCGTGAATGAACTCTGATATATATCTTGTTCGTTATTGATCGGATTACACTAATAGGTCGGCCGATTTGCCAACGCCATGTACACGCTGTATCGATACGAAAATTTGTTTCTTGCTCGTTATACATGACACGGGGGTTATATTACGGTATATAATCGCGGCACGCCTCGAATGATTATTTCGCGGTCGACAAAAGCCGCGATGCATTTGCGAGCGCATAGAGATTCTTCCCCTTTAAAGTGTTTCTATAAGCATAGGGCAGGGTGCTTAACGAAGAAGAGTTAACGATCGACTGCCGAAACTTCAAGCGCCGCTTTCTCGGCTAAAGCCCAGCTAACCAGAGACCCTTGCTCCTCTGTTCATGTCTACTTTAAGCATCTAACTTTGTAACTTGAAGAAAACTCCTTCCTCCATCCACTGTACCAGAATTCTTTGCCTCCCTGATACTTGTTATAATAATGTGAAAAATACCATCATCATTGATTATTATACATAATTTAAAATTTAATAACATTTTATAATTTTATAATTCGAAAAAATTTTATATACATGTACGTACATGCATAATTATGAATTTTCCTTTGTATTTTTTACCTTATCATTTTTTTCATTAAACCTTTTGTCTCGTTAAAATATTTATTATGGAAAAATTAAAAGCTCTTGTTTCTACATGTACTACGCACACGTTTTACAATTTATTTCTTTTCAGCGATTTTATATCATATAATGTTTTGAATTGCTAGTTTAAAAAAAGCCAAATTTTGCACATTTGTAAGTTTAATGTGTTAATATATTGTAATGTATTAGTTGGAAATATTTTTTACGAGATTTTTTTTTATATATAAAATTACACTCCTATTACAGAAAGTAATTTTATCTTTAATCGATTAAAGCACACCTCACAGTTTATATAAAAGGTTTTCATTATTCACTCGAGCATCGCGTAATTTCGTTTGCAGGAATCTCGTACATAATCTCAGTTTGACCGATCTGACGGAGCAGCAGAGGCTGACCTGGTACTCGACGGACAACGACGTGAAGATGTGCGTCGTTAAGGGCACGCCTGAGGAAAACTGCCAGAATTACATTCGCATTTTGGTGAAGACCGGGTCGAACAATTTATTCGTGTGCGCCACCAACGCCTTCAAACCTATGTGTCGTGATTACACGGTGCACGCGGGCAACTACACGATGATGAAGGAGAAGGGCGGTCAAGCGAGGTGCCCGTACGACCCGCAGCATAACAGCACCTTCGTCTACGTCGACGGTGAACTCTACACCGGCACGGTCGCCGATTTCGCGGGCATGGACCCGATCATCTATAGAGAACCGCTGCAGACCGAGCAGTACGATTCGATGAGTCTGAACGGTGAGTGAGAAAGCTAATTCAATCGTCAATCCTAGTTGGCCGTGATTGATGACGCTTAATGATCGCGTACCGCTGATTTACATTGAAAGTCGCCGGTTAACTCTGATCGCAACTCTGGATATCAATTTTCATTTTCCCAGCTCGCTTTTGCCATTAATTCGACATGACGACAAGTACGGTTCGTGAAGTCGATAGTTAATGATCGCAACTCTGGATATTAATTTTCATCCAGGCAAATTGTAAATTATCATTAATACGGCAATATAAAATATATAAAATTGTAGAATAATGTTGCTTTTAAAGAATACAATAATTTCTGACGTTATTTTTCAAAATTAAGAGTGAAAAAAAGTATTTATTATAAGACAAAATATTTACTTCACAACTGCCTTTAATTCAATTTATTTTAATTATTCAAATCTACTTTTGCTACATCTTTTAAAATAACAAATATCGAGGACAATTTAGCTTTATATACATACAACTATTTTAATAATTATGAGTGCAGATCACAATTAGACCAGGTAAATTCAATTCATTGAACGCGATAAATGGGTTTACAGAGATAATTTATATTAATTCAATTACTGCTTTCCAATTGTGAAGAATTGTAACGAGACAAATCTATTATTCGCATCATCTAAAGGTTGCGATTCTATATGTATATCGGAATTCAGTTCTAAGTTTGCTATGTAATCTTTGCATTTCTTAACAATAAAATAACAATTGCACTTATCAAAAATATCTATATGAATTTAGGTGAAAAGGTTCATCGAGATTTATATATTTATTTATTCAAAATTTAATTTAAAAAATTTAAAATAGATTAGCCAATACTATATAAAAATTATCAATTTAGAAGAACTATTTTATACGGAAAAGAAGAATTCTCGAATAAAGCAGATAAAACTTCTTTTCAACATGCACAATTTACATTTCACAGTTTGTTTGTCAAATTGCGATCTATTATATCTCATTACCGTTCTCACATGCGGCTTTAATCACGTCGTTTTATGGCGTTCACCAACTTCTGAAATTATCGTATTAATATTCTGGCACGACATAATTGTTATCCATTATCGACCTCGTTACAATGCCGTCAAACCTCGTGATACCTCTCAGCCGGAAGGTAAACGCGTGCTGAATGTTTGAGAGTCACGCGGCGGCTCCCGCATAATACATATCCGTGTCCATTAAAGTTCAACTGCGAGTTCGATTCAATATTTACACGTCAAGTTTCGGTTTCCGGTGCGCGCTCCGAGTCGACTTTGAAAATCCGACGTACGCTCCGGGAAATTATTCAGAAATGTCACGCGATCGAATCGCGACCGAGCGCGACCCTTTCTTCCAGTGATGTCTCTAATCTACACGATGTAATTCCGAGATTAACCGCGTATATGTAATTCTCTAAGCTCTCTCTCTCTCTCTCTCGCTCGCTCGCTCGCTCGCTCGCTCTCTCTTTCTCTCTCTTCCTTACCGTACTCGAAATTATTTCACAGATATTCGTGTAACGAAGGCGTGCGTAACGCCTTGCCATGTCCTCGAAAGCTCTCGACATTGTAATACGCCTCCGTTACATCGTAATACGAACACCTTGTACGAGAGAAGCGTGATTTTATTTTTAATCGACAAAATGTCATCGGTTGCTTCTCATGTCTCAATAAAATAACACGATGTCTAAGATTTATGCATTTGCATAGTTTTAAATTTGATACATTTTGTGTCATACGGTTTTATACTTATTGAAACAATTTTAATTAACATTGTAGTTGTAATATATATATATATATATATATATATATATATATATATATATTTATTTATTTTTTGAAAGATTACACTAATACACGCTATGATTTCTACGGTTATTCTTGCATCTTTGTTCATGGAGACATCAGAGTACATATTTATTAGTTTATATATATCTTTGTGCGCGTACGGGAACTCTTTCTCCTCCTTTGCTTTCTTTGTGGATTTAATAAATTAAAAACTTATTTTTTTTCCTCGACATTTTCTCGACGTTATACATATATCACAGTGTATTATACGAAACTTCAAAGTACCGTTTTCTCGTCGTGGTGTTAAAATTGATACGTCACTTTGCTCGAGGCGGAGACGGCGGGAACCTCCGGGGTCCGCTAGGGTATTTTAATTGAACGGTGTACGAGAGCGCTAATCAAGTTTCTCCACCCGTTGGACAATATTGATTTTCTCTCCGTCCGTCGAAAATTCAATTCTAACCCCCGCCGCTCGTTCTATCCACCCTCGTCGTTCTTCCGACAAATCGCGAATCGAAAATCTCCGGACGATTGACTCAAGATGAGATGCTGACTACGACGCGCGTGACGTCTAGAAAGGCTTTTTTTTTCTAATTGGTCGCGAAGGAAAGGTAAAACCGAGAGAAGGAAGATAGTGTTTCCTTTTTCGAGAAGGTGTCTCTACCGTGAATTTTCTGCAGCACTTTGTCTCGACGGTGGTGTTCAGTTAAATGCGACATGAGTCGCAAGGCGGGAAGGAAGCGAGTAAGAAAGGAAGCAAGGAAGGAAGGAAACGAACCGGCGGCTACAGATAGAGAGAGAGAGAGAGAAAGAGAGAGAGAGAAAGAGAGAGAGAGAGAGAAAGAGAGAGGGAGAGGGAGCTGGAGGAGAACTCTCTCGCCAAGGGGTTGGGTAAAACGAGGAGAATTTATGGGGCGGAGAGCGACGGGTCGTTCGGATATACCTACGTGGCACGGCGAGATTAATATTACTTTATGAATCCTAAGAAGCTTATGAAAACCCTGTCAAGTTAATAAATCGATAAAGTTTTCCCACTTTATCGGGCGGCCGACCGAGACGGCGGCGGCGGCGGCGGCGGCGGCGGCGACGGAACCGCGACGTAGCGGAGGCAACGCTTTACCGGGCGACGGCGTTGAAATAACCGAGAGAGAAAATAAAAGGGCCCTTTATATACGCGTAGCCGGCTTATTGACGATGGAAGAAGTTGTCCGGAGTACGCGTGTACCGAGTGTCGCGTGTGTACGATGCCGTCAACGACGAGGAAACGTCGTCTCGTTGTTAAGTTAAATTTTCGCATCCGAGTCGTAAAACTCGTCTTCTTCGTAGGTTTTGATTCGCTCTTGCACTCTCGCATTCATTGTTATACCGGTGAAGCGATCAGCATAATTGTTGTACATAATTCTCGAACATTAATAACGGGCTAATACGTCGTTTGTCAACGTGAATGTCTTGATGCGTTTAACTCGTCGTAATTACGTTCAATTAATTACAGCAATTATGTCGAAATTAATTGTACAATCAAGGGTAAGCATTTGTTAACGTAAATAACCATTAAACCATCATCCCAGCATCGTCATTAACTTCTCGAGCTACTCGAATGTGCGAGAATTAATGTTCACCGCAATCTCTCCAGTAGAAATGGGAGTTTTTAAATAAATCGCGTCGAGATTTTTTCCCTCCTTATTTTCAGGATACTGTATGAGCGTTGTCTGCTTTATTACACACCATCGATTGCGTTCCAGTAGGTGGTTATTACGCTCATTTATTTATAAAGGGAATTTATGGGGCCATTTACTATCGCCGCACGCGGTGGCAATAGTAGTTAGTAATAATGGCTACATATTCTAATTGCAGCACCAAACTTTGTGAGCTCCATGTCCCAAGGAGATTTCGTCTACTTCTTCTTTAGAGAGACTGCTGTAGAATATATCAATTGCGGCAAGGTAAGAAATCATCGGCGATTAATAATCGCACGTCTCTATACGTTATTCGTATAAATTTTGAAAAGAGAAAAATCGCGCGAACGTATATATATAATTATATTTATGCAATTATTGTACATGAAATGTGTCGTATCATCAATTATAATAATCCATCGATATAATAATCAAATTAAAGGAAGCGATTCTCGTTTAAATAGCATTAGTTTTGCCAATTAACTTTAGCGGAAGATAATATTCGCTGTCTAAAGTTATATGTACACATATATCTCACGATGATCGTGAACGATAAATGCTCCTTCGTGACTATAAAAGTGCCATCGCGATATTTTGCTCCGAATTAGCGTACGGTCAACGGATAACAATAGACTAGAAGAATCGCGTCGCGCGGATAAGATTAACTTTCGGGTCGGAGTCGGATGTAATATGCACAAAAGTTTCGCGAAAGTTCGTAGTCGCGCTGTTATCCTCCGCGATAGTCGATTTTTAACGTCCGAGTAAGACGATTACGCTTCTTTCGTCCGCCGTTTCGCATTGAAAATCGGCTTTTAGAAGCGCATCATTTCCTCCCTCGCACACACAGACGCCGGCACCCCTTCTTCCGCGCGCCCGCGGCAGAAAGTTGTGGGCGTCGGACTCTCATCGTAGCTTAAGTCAGGCTCGACTTATTGTCAAAGGCTGCGCGCGGAGCCAAGCTTTCCATGCCTCTTCATAATGACGCATAATTTTATATGACAAGCAAAAGATAAATCCGGACGGGATCTCAAACGGGAGAAAAAATTAATATACGAAATACGCGGTTATTATGAATGAAGATTGCGATTTCTCTCTCGCGGCGAATGTTCCGGAGAAATTTTATACGCGATTCGGGGAATAAATTTGTAATCTCGGCAGAACCGAGAGTAGTAATTTATTCCAAAATCTTTGAAATCACAGAAGCGTTTCATTTTTTTTTTTTTTTTTTTTTTTTTTTTTTTTTTGTGTCCTTTATTTTCCTTTTATTCGTTTACGTACTCTTCGCAAAATATATCTTCTATTTTAATTACGGATAAATTCTCCTCTGAATTATTCGCGCCGTTTTATATTCTCTTTTATGCGGCCCGAATACATCTCGCGAATAATATTTTCTCGAAAATTTCGGAGGGTACAATATTTTGGTTACAATAGTTTGTTTCGCAACCTTTCACGCAATCTTTACGCGGTGCTTTGTCCTGTCGGGAACGTGCGTGTCACTTTAATAGCGCGCATTAAAACTAAAACTAGATTACCTCGTCCGTTGTTCTTTCTCTTATGACATATTCTTTTTTTTTTCGGAAATAAAATTTCTTTATTTCGCACTTTGCACAGTGAAATTTTTTACGAGCAGCAATTTTCACATTCGCAGGCCGTGTACTCTCGCGTAGCGCGAGTCTGTAAATACGACCGGGGTGGACCGCACCGTTTCCGTAACAGGTGGACATCCTTCCTGAAGTCGCGTCTCAATTGTTCCGTTACCGGAGACTTCCCATTTTACTTTAATGAGATACGTAAGTAAACATATGTATGTTGACTCAATGATCATATTAACTCTTTCATTTATGTATGTCATTCCCTGTCTGAATATAATGGACACTTGTTCGTTCCTCTAAAATTTTTCTCGGTAAAAGAATCTTAATTTTTTATGCATAACATATTTTGATAAATATATTCAAAATTATTCATATCTTTGTATTCCTTGATGCCTTTCTTTCACGAGTACTCTATTTGACCCACTTAAACTTCTTTCGCGGAAATTCCTTTATTTTTCACAACCTCTGTACTTTAACTTTAATAATAATATTGATTTTTATATTTTAATATTTTTATAGAATTTTTTAGTTATTTAAGGAGCAATGTGATGCTTGTTTTCAATAAAAATGTCCTTAGAAACTCATCTGCATCTACGCGCAGTGGATACAGGATTAAACCGCACTAGATCACTTATCCATGAGAATATGTTCTTCTCCAAGTAATTTCAAGACACTATCTCGATTGCAGAGTCAACGACCGAACTAATATCGGGCCAGTACGGCGGAACATCGGCTCAACTCATCTACGGCACCTTTACGACACCGGTGAACAGTATAAGCGGTTCGGCGGTGTGCGCCTTCTCGCTGCAGGATATCGCCGACACTTTCGCCGGTAATTTCAAGGAGCAGAGCGCCATGAACTCCAACTGGCTGCCGGTGCAGGACACGAAAGTGCCGGATCCTCGACCCGGCCAGTGTACTAACGACTCCCGTACGTTGCCGGATCTGACGCTCAACTTCATCAACACGCACTCGCTGATGGACGAATCGGTGCCAAGCTTTTTCGGCCAACCGATTGTTATACGCACCAGTTTTCAGTAAGTAAAAATTAGTTTTTTTTTTTTTTTTTTTATTGACTCTTTTTCTTGTTTTCGAAACGCGGCGAATGAATTATAAGAGCACGTAAATTGGTCGCCTCGCTTATTCAATCGATGATACAGATCACTTTGATAACATGTTTCTATCCAATCTTAGCTATAGATTCACCCAGATTGCTGTGGATCCTCAAGTGAAGACTCCTGGTGGCAAGACCTATGACGTCCTCTTCATCGGTACAGACAACGGCAAGGTGATCAAGGCGGTGAACGCCGAATCTGCCGATTCTCATCAGAAAGTCAGTCCAGTCGTGATCGAGGAGATACAAGCTTTTCCACAAACGGTACCGGTTCGCGGCATCAAGGTGGTCCGAGCTTCGCAGGCAGGCGATGGCCTTGAGGATGGTCGACTGGTCGTCATCGCTGACAGTCAAGTGCAGGCATTAAGACTTCATCGATGCTACAGCGACAGGATATTGTCCTGTAGTGAGTGCGTCGCCCTGCAAGATCCATATTGCGCCTGGGATAAGGTGGAGGGCAAATGTAGGGCGTTGGTCGGCCCGGCGTCGACGGATTCCAACAGGTTCCTGCAAAGCGTCGCGACGGGTACACACGCGTCCTGCCCGCCAGGCAAGAGTCTCAACAAGGACGCCGGAAGCGTCGGCGCTATATCCGCCAATAATAACAAGTTTCCGCAAGACTCGATACCGAACAAAGACAATCCGGGTGGCGAAATTATCAATATCATGCAGGACGAAGAACAGGACAATTCAGGTACGGCTTTGGTCTACTACAACTTGTGTGAATTTATTTTTCTTTTCTGCATAGTTGAATTATTATTCTATTATTTGCAGGCCCAGAAGTATCCGCAGCTGACACACCTCCTCCACAATACTCTGTAGAAACTCTCGTGATGGCCGTAGTGGCCGGTGCATTGGCCGCGTTGTTTGTTGGTTTCGTGGCCGGTTATTTGTGTGGTAGAAAATGTAGGAAAGACGAGGACGACAATCTACCCTATCCAGATACGGAGTACGAGTATTTCGAGCAACGACAAAACGTGAATAGGTAGGATATTCATTTCGATGTTAAAGGAACGGACTCTGCGGAAGAATAATTTTTCAATTTGCCGCTCTTAGTAATGTTTGTCTATCCACATTCAGCAGGTTGGCGCCTGAGCCAAAGCTGTTACCGCAGGAAGAAGTGACCTATGCGGAACCAGTGCTGGTTCCGCAACCGCCGAAGCTTCAATCCCCGAAGGGTACGATGAGGAAACCACCGCCAACGCCCACGGAGACTCTCTTTCAATTTCCGGATGGTTACGGTTTCCGCGGAGGACCGCGCGGCGACAATTTTGGCACCCTGCGCTCCCATCAAGGCGACGCGTATCGTCGCAACGATGGCTTTGCGACCACGCGCAGCGTCAAGAAGGTTTATCTCTGAGAAACGAGCGAGGAGGGGGGTGGCCGTCACCGGAGCCTAGGACGGCCAGCGCGCAATCGCCACAACGCGACGACAGGCAGCAGAAGTAGTCGCGCTGTGACGTCCGGGGGACAGTCAAATCGTGAGCTCGCCGGTCCGAGGGCATTAGAATCGCCCTCGCCATCGTCGAGCGTATCATCGAGTTCCCCGTCCCCTCCCTCCTCGTCACCCTCGCCCACCCTCGTACCGATTGCCATGAGCGGCCAACAGCCACCACCGCCGCCAACGCCACCCTGCAGCTTCATCTATCGATCATAGTCGTCGTCGTCATCGTCGTCGTCGTCGTCGCCATCGTCGTCGTCGTCGTCATCATCGTCATTGCCGTCATCATCACGGTGGTCGTCATACTCTGCTTTCTGCTCGATGACGCGAGGGGATGAGAGAGAGAAAGCGTTCTATAGTCCTAGCGCGTTATTCCGAAATGTATAAATTAAATAATCAAGAGAATATAATCTCCTGGTCAGAAATATCGCAATACTTCAATGAATATCGCGATATGTTTTTTTTTATTGTATCTTAAATCTTTTTATTTTATTCGTGATTTTCGTTTTGACACTGATGTTGCTTTGGTAATAACGAAAAGTTAGAATGTTGGAGTTTCACGTTGATCGAGTCTACATGTTACCGTTCGTTTGCGTAATAAAAAATCGAAAGATCAAGGAAATTATCTTACGAATTGATCGTTTAATCTCATTGAGAAACGTCGAGTCGAGCAATCGTGCATAAGGCAATTTAGTTTTGCCCATTTATGAATCATCATAACGTCATAATATAACATTTTATTCTCGTAGAAATTACAACCGGAAATATTTCGGTGGATGTTATGTTTGATCAATAACTTGATTATCCATGCACGTTGAAGAATAAATAAGGCGAGCGCAAACATTTTAGCATAGTCGATTGTCGATTATCTTAGATTTTTAGCACTAATTCGCAAAAGAATGAGCAAGTAGAATAAAGAAAAAAAGAAAGAAATTCTATGATTATCGATGCTCGTACGTGTAAAAACTCGAATAAACTTTGGTGATTAGGCTCGATTGACAAAATAGTGCGAACGTTACGCGACGGTTCGCAACAAAATGTCGTAATCTCCACTATTTTATTAATTGACAGTTAATATCAAAGTCGATGTGTAATTGTAAAGCTACACAACATAGTATTACGATGAGGCTTTTTTCATAAAGTCAATTAAAAGGAGACTATCCGCAACTCGAAACACGCAATTTTTCTAACGTTGTAATATTTAATACGAGTGATTGATAGTGCCATTATAGACCACGTAACACTTCTGCGTGCCTCGAAATTAAAGACGATCATGACGATTATCGACGTTGTTGGCCAAATGTCTTTCGCGATTGGCCAAATAAAGATCAATGCATTTAATTAATTGTACATAATAACGTCTCTTGTCTTTATACTTGTTCTTTTAGTTGTCTTATTTTATTTTATAATTTTACTGTGTATTTTATTTGTAATATATTTAGTATATTAAATACATTATTTTATATAAATCGTATATACAGTCGTTTATATATATATATTATCATATGAAAACTATTAGATTCAAAGTTTTACTCGGATATGATAAAATGATCTTTAAAATTGTTAATAAAAATTCGTCGTTTCTAATTGTAATTTCTTCATTTTTTTTTTTTTAATATTTTCTCTCTTGATTTCGTGATATTTTCTTATTATATTAACCAGAAATCTGATCATAAAATCGTGGAGATTGCTATATTGCGTGAATTAAGGGTGCGTTAACTGATGTATCCAATGGTAGCAGTAACAAATACAGACTATGTTGCTGCTGTCTGTAATAGATACGTTAAAATAGTCGTCGCGCGCGCGTGGAAAACGATACTCATTTCTAGTTTCTCGTTCGTGAATGTCGGTTCATCTAGTTCTGTGTACGCTTCGGAGACGCGCGTTCTCAACGCCTGCACATATACGTAATAGAGAGCGAGCGAGAGAGTGAAAGAGAGAGAAAGAAAGAAAAAGAATGGGAGAAAAAGTGAGAGGCACAGCGCTTATATGTACATAATACATATATATAAAAGCATATACATCAATTAGGAGTTAAAAAGAAACGAAAATGAAAATCAGTCCATCTAACCTGGGCCCGATGGTGTAAGTAAGTAGACATCTATCTTAAAGTGCTTCTTATTTCGGTGTGTTTAGAAATAAACGTGTATGTGATATATTCTATATGAGATGCTTTCCAAGCATCAAAGGATAGGAGAGACGTGGAGAGGGTTTTTAACTCAGGGGCTCTCTCGACGGATCTGAGACGAGACAGACGCAGTGATAAAACTCACGGTCTTTTGTTCACAAGAATTCGTCGCTGTGCTTTGTAAATACTTTGTTTTTTTCTTACAATTTCTCGTATCTACTTTACGCATATATACACGGTATATCAAGCTTTCATTGATTCCTGACATCTCGGTCTCCCGCAATTCCACGGTGTCGCGAAAAATCTCTACATTCCAGCAGATTGTCTTTCATCGATCGTGGAATTTTGTGAACAATCGAGCCTGAATTCTTTAACACGCACACGATACACAAGTATACACGGATACAGACTACTACAGGTTGTAAAATTTCTGTAAATTCTATTGTTCTCTCTTTTTTTTTTTTTTTTTTTTTTGTTTTTGTTTTTTACTAATCGTAAAATCTCTCATTTAATTTGTTGATTTGATGTTAAAATATCTCGAAAGAGCTCGTCGAAAATCATCCCTCAAACCGTAAGACTGAACAAATCCCCTAATGACGAATCTCTCAATATATCCTTTTCTTACAAATTTTATATAATCGGTATAAACGAAAAACGTTTTTTTTTTCTTTGACGATATACGTAGAAACATTTTTATTAAATTTTTTTAAGTGTCCCGTTCCAAGCACAAATTATTCTTTATTACACCAGAAGCTGACGGAATTTTATCAACGCGACAAGCGAATTGTTAACTGTACGCTGTTAATAATTGATAATACTCTTTCAACGCGAAATCCGTAAAATAAAAAGGGCGATGTGTAAACATACTTGTCTCATTGTTGTAATGACTGTGAAACAATACGTGTACATAATCATTGGAATATCTAAACTGCCATATGGCACACTGTAATCATAGGATAAAACCGATACTTTGTGCTTGAAACAAGTAACGATAGCAAGAACATGACTCACACAAAACATTCCCATGTGGTTTTCCACGTGGTTCGAAGCTGCCATATAATCGACCCGACACTCATTGTCGTCTCGCAGGTACGTTTAATTATTCCTCGGGAGCTAAGTAGCGTTTCTAATGGCTTATTTCGCATCGTGCGAACGATACATTTTTTTTCTAAGTTTGATACGACACGTACCGAATAAGGGGTTTTTAATAATTGTTTAGTGATTTTTTTGTAAACGGAAGACTCAGGCATGATACCAAAGATATTAATTGTAAACTAAACATCGTTGGTCACACATTGTGATGGTTAATCGTTAGAGAAGGCGCACAAAACGGTATTCATTAACGATAGGAAGGTGGTCCCCTTGCACATATATGTAGACTTGAACACGGTTATACAAGAACACGCGCACGCATACGCGACACGCGAAGTTGACACGAGAGAAGTACACGTGTAAGGATGTTCACCTTATTAGCGAGTTTTAATAATCATGTTGACGACACACTAGTTGGGAGACACTCGCGATATTAAGATCTTAGAATTCTACTAAACGTTGGAATCAAGTAATGCATGAAAAACAGAGCGTTCGTACACCACGAAATATTTTTCAAGAGAGAACGAGAGAAAGAGAGGAAGAATGTGTGTATGTGTGTATGTGTGCGTGAGCGAAAGAATGGACGAGAGAGAAGGAGAGAAAGATAATGAAAAAAGATGTAGCGATAGCTCGGTGTTAAAAAAAAAAATCAGAAGTCTAATAAGCTTACGATATTGCTATCGAGCGTTGATGCTTTAATAAAAGAAAATAAGTAAAAAAAAAAAAAAAAAAAACGAAGATTTGTAAAAACGTGTTCAAGGAGTTCATAAAACGTTCATGTTGTTTAAGCCAATAAGGAACGGATTCCATCCAAGACAATGACGCGATCAAACGAAGACGATTAAAGCGATTCTCGACTTGGTATAAATGAATTTGTTTGTTATAACGGAAACTTGTAAAGAACGTTGTTTGATTATAAACTCCGCGTGATTTACGTTTAACGAATATCGCGGAGGACGTAATGATGTGTTTCATGCATTATTTCATTTCAATCCCTCGAATCCGAGTTATTTGTCCGTATATTTAACGGAAACGAGTTTAGCCAGTTACTTATAAATTGAGAAAGAGAAATGAACCTTACAATTTAAAAAACACAAGATATCTTCTTGGTTAAAGGGGGATCGGATAAAGGATAAAATATGTATGAGAGACGCGATTCGCGCGAGAATGTGGAGGCTTAGAGATAAGTAGAAGATTAGTAATGGTACACACATACGTATAAATATATAAATATATAAATAAATATAAATAAATGAATAAATATATATATATATAAATAAATACATATATATATATATATATATATATATATATATATATATATATATAGAACGCTTGAAACGTATATATATATATTAATGATATTATAACTTTTTATAAATATATTTTTCCGTCGAAGTCTAGCCTAGTTGATACATACACAGTTACGACTATTAATTTATCCGATCTGATTATTATCAAGATCTAGCGTTAATTCGGACATCTTAGACGTCATAGTTTTACATGATAGGCGAGTTGTACGAATTGTAAGTCACTTAATAAGAGGAGGAGAGAATTAGTACCTAATGTTAAACAAATTTACTACTAGCGTTGAATATCCGAAACGGGAGTCTTCTCTCTTTGTGGTCATCTTCCCATTCCCTTTCCCTCTCTCCTTCCCTTCTCTCGCCCTCCCCCCCCCCCCTAAATTCCCAGCCGTCGGAGGATTTCGCCGATCAGACGTTCCATTTAAAGTGTAGCATACCATAAGAGAGAAAGAGAGAGAGCGAAGATTATGTATGTATATATATATACATATATAATATATATATATATAGATATGTGTATATGTAAGAGTCGAGAGAGAAAAAAAAGAGAGGACATTGTATTTTTCGAAATTCGCGTTTCATCGAAAACTCCATTGCCACGACGGCCAGAATCTCGCGACTGTTAATCATTAAAAACGCGATCGACCGACCGCGGAGAAATAGGATTCCCGTTTCGCGCTTTGTAATTAAGTGAAGAAGGATGATGAAGAATCGATGGAAAAAAAAAAAAAAAATGGGCGATGGGGGATGACTGTATTCATCGTTCTCGCCCCCCTCCCCCTCCCCCCCGGCGTGCGTTCACACAGTTTGACAAGTGTGAGGAAAGAGTGTCGACGTTTTTTTCGACGGGAGATGTACTGGACGCGCCGGCCCCCCCCCTCCCCCTCCCCCCACACACGACATTGTAAAATGAGCGAGCACTAATAATAATGATATTAATAATAATAATAACGATAACAATATGATAATTAATACTTAAGAATAATCATAATGATGTAATAACAATATTGCGATACCAGAAGATTTTTAAAGAAAAAAAAAAACACTATAGCATTTATCAACGATAAAATAACGAGAATGTAACATGTATTTTGCTTCTTCCTAATACAGTGCCGTTTACGCTATTTTTTACTGTAACTAACTAGAAGATCCGCGCGCGAGGTGTGCGTCCCGGACGGAGGCGGCCGCTCGGCAGCATACGCTACTTTAAAAAGCCGGTCTGTATATTTAATCGGCCATGTGTATCCTTAAAGTAACCGTTCGCGGAAAAGCGCCCAAATGTGACTCTGGTACGCGTTTATATTTATATTGGCACCATATCTCGTCGCCGTCGTTGTCTCGTCGTCATCGTCATTTTCGTCGGCGCCGGCGAACGAGAAGAATTCTTTAGACGCACATCAAGGGAGAAAAAAAACACCGCGAATGTGCGAAGACGAAATGTGCGTGTGTAACATGTGTGTGTCGGCTCACTTGGATCGAGATATTCGTCGTCGTATTTCCTCGCGAAGTTCCCTTTCGTTAAGGTCAAACATCATCGATTGTCTCGATCACGCGTTCGTCCGGTGGTGTTTATTTGCCGGAAATTCGACAAAGTCGTACTTTACTGCCGTGACATTTTCAGTGTCATGTACATTTAATAAACGCGCAGTGCGGTGATATGATACACGTTCCTCGACTTGGCGAATATTCAGCGAATCGACACACGCATCCGAAAGTCACGTCTCGGATCTCGTGAGCGTCACGATTGCGTTCGCCGCACGCTACTCGTTATTCGATCGTATGTTATTAATACTCTTGTAATACTCGTTATAGACGCGCTCACACGTCGTGTCGTTCGCGAGACCGATGATTTGCGAGACGTAAAATTGTCTAATGCTACTCAACGCGTAGCGACTTCAGGCGAGGATCAGCATTTTCTCACGCGAATCATCAGAGAACAAGGCGACAAAAGGCATAGGCTGTACATTAAAATGGCGTGTAAAATCGGAAGGCCACGGTACCGATTTTTAGCGTTTAAGACTCTCTAATGTATCTTGTCACTTGCAATTATCGTTCTGCGCACATGCACGCACGCGGTTGTGTGTGCGACATATATACATACGGATACAGGCACACGTACGCAGAACCGTCAATTGATCGGATCGGCAGCGGTGTCGATGAGAATCGGCATCCGCTACCGGTCTCAGCGAAAATATAAAATCGTGTAACGTGATCGTATGGCGTAGCATGAGTTAAGGCTGCGAGTTCTATATTGGTTTGTCGATAAAAATTGTGAAATGATTGTTCGACAGATCTGTTAGACGCGAAAGAAAAAATCTTGCATCGGTATGAGAAAGGGAGATACTTTTTTTCTATCTCTGATTGCGATGAGATATTCCAACGCATTGACAGATGAATGGGAACGATAACTCCTTAATCTCGTGGTGTAGCCGCGCATAGCAGACCAGAGTCGCAATTTGGGAAGATTCTTCGACTTAATTAATCGGGCACGGTTGTGTGTGTGTGTATATGTGTGTGTATGCGGGTATGTGTGTGTGTGTCTCCGCCGTACTTATAAATCACATTTTTCGAACACGGAAGATCGGAGCAACCACCATTAATCGATCGCAGACACTCATTTTGTGTAGCACACAACAGCGTAACGATTCATTCATTCATTCATTCATTCATTCATTCATTCATTCATTCATTCATTCATTCGTTTGTTCGTACGCTCGCGCGTTTCACGGTAACGTTTTTCTCGAGGCCGGCGCGCGAACGAAGTTACCCGATGGATTAAGAAAGGGAGAGAGGAAAAAAAAAGGTAACGAAAAGGAAGAGCGATACTAAATAATAATGCGATATTGCATTAATAATGAAGGTATAATATTGCCGATAATTATATTGTAACGACACACACGAAGGGATGATATATTAATAATACAATACTATTTATAAACCGCGAGAGAAAAGAGAGAAAGATGTCGGAGGTACCCGGCGAGGGGAGAAAACGCGAGCGAAAGGGTTTTGAAGGAGAAGAGAAACGAAAGGCGGAAGTGAGGAGATAGATAGTTTGGCAGTAGGCTGATGGTAGAGACACGGCACGTCTAATATTAACGAACAAAAAAAATAATTAAAAAAAGTAAAGTATAAAATATATCATAAACGCGAAAAAGGTACAGTAGTGGTTTACTATTGGCTGACACGTAGTGTGAATGCTGACATAGGAAAAGCATGCTGGCGAAGGGGAGCTTTTGTCGATTTTTTCTGTGACGGCTGGGGATGGTACGTCGATCCCGCGATTCCGCGGGATACACGTGGGGTGATGAATTTCGGGAGCGCGTGTACGTGTTGAATCGGTTCGTTTCGCAAGATATGCCGAGAATATGAACGAAAGCGAGGCTTTTTTTCCGCGTGACTTTGCTCGTTACATTGATTAATTTTTTTTTTAGGGGGGGGGGGAGAGATAATTACGTCCGAGCTCGATTATTTTTTTCCTTTTGCATTTGACATTATTTCATTCCGTTTGATCATTAAGCCTTATCATACAGTTACCGTTACACTGCCCCTTTACTATATTTTTATACTTTACGACGCGGTATTTTTCTTCTATGTTTTTCGTGTGTAAGTTACCATTTATGCTTGCGCGAAATAGAAATTTGTAGACTGGAATTATTAATATCGAATCGGTAGGTTTTTACAGAAAAGCACACGATGCGGATGAGGTCGGTGAGAAGTAAAACGCGAAACTGCCAGAGAGGAAGAAAACGAGAGAGCGAGATTAAAGAACGAAAATGGTGAGAATGGGGTGAATACTTGTGAAGGAAAATTAGGCGAAAGTGTACGAGAGGGCGAGAAAGGGAACTTGATTGAGTGAAAGAGAAAGAAAGAAAGAGAGTGAGAGAAAGAAAGAGAGAGAGAGAGAGAGAGAGAGAATGCGGAGGAACGATTGTAGATTCGGAAAGTCACTTAGCCAGCAGACTGCTGTTCATAGTGCCCTGTTATAGTGGGTTCCCTAGGCAGAGTGGCAGAGACGCGGTTTAAAAAAAAGGAAGACAGAACGGAAATGTGCAAAAGTCAAGTGGGAGGGAAAAGGGAGGGAAGCGTAAAAAAAAAAAAAAAAAAAAAACGAGCAACTAGTCTCACCTACATTCGAGATGCATCTTTAGATGCGAACATGCGAGCGACGACGATACCTGTTGTACCTGGGTCTCGAGCGAGAGTCGCGTCGAAAATCAATGTCGCGAGAAAACATTGTAATTGATACAACGATGGATCATTTATTGTAAGCGATGTCGAGCACAAACCAACAAGTTTTGTCGAGTTTTCTCATCGTTTCGATGAAGGACACGACAATTTATTAAACTAGCGGATGCGATATTCTTACAACATTTTGTATCCTCGTCACATGTGCAAAAAAAAAAAAAAAAAAAAAAACGAAAGGACGACGGTCGTCACGTTGTCCATACAGTCGAACGCTGTTGGATTCCTAGCGTGATTCTTCGTGGTTGTTTCGAGTCCTTAAAACGCGCATAATTAGAACGACATAGACGAGATGGACCGCTCGTACGACCTGGTCGAGACCTATGATCGTTCTTTAGGTTCTCGTCCAATTTAGGGTTCCGGGCCTCTGTGGAGAACTTTAAAATGTGACCGGATACCGAGAGAGAAAGAGAGAGAGAGAGAGAGAGAGAGAGAGAGAGAGAGAGAGAGAGAGAGAGAGAGAGAGATAGATAGAGAGAAATGCGGAAGTGCAAAAAAAAAAGAGAAATTGTCCGGAAACGAGGCACTCCGCCCTCTGCCCACGGGACCCTAATCTATTTTTCAGAATACGCTATTGTGATTATTACTATATAACAATTTAAAAAATTAAAACGACAAAAATATATATACCTTGTATCATTGTTTATTATACGCGATTCCGACGATTATATTATTTATAATGTTAATAATCTATATTAACGATAATTACCGCATTATACCATTATTATATTTAGTACTATTATAGAGAGCGAGGCTGCTGCTATATTAATGAATTAAGTACTAAAGGATTAAGTAATTCTCATCCTTTTTTTAGACTTTATATATAAATATACAAACACATGATTAAAAAGAAACATACCTCTCACGTTACTGCGTTTGTATCGATTTATGTGTGCTTCATTTCTGACATTCAATCACTTTACTTTTCTAGGCGCTACTCAGTCAACGTTTCTGCTTTCGTTGAATCTGTTTGCATTCGACGACACTACGTTATTTTATATATCATAATAGGTATAGACTGTACCATGAAATATTAAGTAAAAATAAATTTGATTAGGTAATATACCACCTCCTTCTCTAGCAATCGTAAAAATCCTCTTTCCACGATATTATACATCTTTTTTCTCATCAGAGAACGTTTTATTATAGATACGTGAAAAAGCTAAGTACAAAAATCGATTTTTTAACTGTTAGATTTCTTATCTTTCAATATTTTTATCTAGTATAATGATTGTAAAATGTAATTGTTTTAGAACAAGAGTAAAATTATCAATTTTTTTCAATAAATTATAAAATAATATTATAATTATTATACAAAATAATAGTTACTATATATTAAATTTAGATATTTAAAAGTTTAGAAATATATTAAAGCAAAGAAATCTTGTAAATATATTCGCCTTTTATAGCATTTAATATGGGATAAGGTTCTAAACTATAGGTCAGGATAATTTTATAATACGCACATTATATATAAGTGTTTTTCTCATCTTTATTTAATATATCATAGCACATACTATTCCAAAAATTTATAAGTACGATGTATTGTATAGATAAAAAAGTACAAATATTTACAAAATACTGTAAAAATGAAATCGATTTGGAACGCTTAAGGATATGAACGTCATTCAAATGAGCTTTCTATACGCTGTTCACTCTGTCATCGTATATGACTAGACACATTGGATATAATAGGTAGCTTTTATGAAACTTACTGGCTCAGCTATCGCTGTGCCTTGTTGTTTTCTTTATGGCAGTGGTCGTTCAAGATGAGAGAATATCTGAGCGAATGATATGAGCACACAGGACTTGGATAATTGGCCTTAACTTTACGTACTCGTAGTACGAGCTAGATCGCTGCAAGGTATATTCCTAGCATAGTTTATATATTACAAGCAGTGATGTGGGAGTCGTACTTAAATATCAAGTTTATGCTCGAAATATCTTTTTATATTTAAATATGACTGGACTTATCGTACATTACGTTGATAACCCTATATGCTAATTAATTTCGTCTTTCATTAAAATTGTGTTTTCCAAAATATATCTAATACTTGAGAAAAATTACTGTTTCATATAAAAATGCCGAATTATTTTCATTGCAGAAATACTCTTGATACGTATCTTCGATAATTTCTATTTACTTTTTATTTGAATATTTTTTACTCCTCTCTGTATACATTTATCGTGAATTTTGTTGAAATCAAATCAGAAAAGAGCACGCAACTAGTTTTATTACTTTAAGTACGCTCACCATCACTGATCACAAGAATATTTCTTGATGTATGTATATATAGCGAACACTTAGGAAGCATTATAAAATTCGTTCGTAGAAACACTATGAATTCTAGATCCGTTGATACTTTAAGGATTATTCGTGCTTTTACATACTATTAATTAGAGTATCCACGAAGACACGACGATGCTCTCATGCAAACAAAGTGTTTTCGCGGTTTGTTATGCTCGGTATAACGAGGGTGCTTTAAATTTAGAGAACAGTCGCATATTTCTCTCATTGACAGTGTTGTCTTAGTATTTTGTATATCTATATATGCGTAGAGAATACATCATATATTTATCAGCATGCACAAAGCCGACAATTCGCTTACAATTGTTCGTTTGAAATTTCTAATTTTTTTAATTTCTACATTTTTTTCGAAAGAATTTTAAACAGTTTGTCAATAACGAATAGATATTTCGAAGCATCATTGAATTAATTTGCATTTTTCTTTTTAGATTTTTTTCATGATTTAATAATTTACTTTTTGATGAAGATGTTACTCTGCGCATCTGTTCAAAAATGTGTTATTGAAGATTGAGATCGGAAAAGTAGATTGAATAGGGCTTTCAATATGCCTCAATCATCTTTTTTTGTGTTAAAGGTCATAAGTTATCTCGCATATCTCATCCGTACGTGAAACTTTATCGGATCGCATTTCCAATTGACAAAGCCGAATTAATATGGACACGTTACAACGCTTTTCTACACATACTATGCCACATTTTAATTTGTCGACAAGCTGTTAGAAATACAAATGAGTTGTATAATTCTTTCTTGCTATGAGCATTTCTGTCGTTGTCATTCATGCACGATTAAAAGATGTTACCAATGATTTTCTTTTTTTTTTTTTTTTTTTTTGTACCCTTTGAATCTCGCTTTCAAACTATCGACCCAAGTCTTGTATAAAGTGGAAGAAGCAAACATGCGTATCTCCTATGGAATTGTCTCGTGTATTATTACAGTAGAATAAAATGGAGAAATAGAGAGTATTACAACTTGCTATTAAAATACGAACGTTGATTTTCGTTGTACAAGTCGAATAATATGGGGAGGTCGAATATATACTCAGTATACTTATTCCTTTTATTGGACCGTTGCATATAGATTGTTCGCGCCATTTATCAAACCGTAAATCTCTTGGATGCACAAAAATATCGTGAGCGATACTTCGCCTGGTCTGATCGATTCTAATTTTCGTATGTAAAAATAAGTTTTCGAATATCATTCTGTATATGCTGCATCGTTTACTATTTTCTCGCGCACCAGCATCCAGCCATAATTCTTTCATCTCTGATATACCAACACCACGAAATTTGTTCCAGCAATAAAAAGTCATCCGGAGATTCGAATGATTGCATTATTAATGAAAATTAATACGATGATCCATGCTAGTTTTTCGCGTTTAAAGAGAACTCCGCGTATATCATCGGTATGTACAAGGCCGTTTTATTCTTCAACTACGAGTGGTCGATTACGTCCTTATCACACATAAATATATTTATATATATGTTATAAATAATCCTTAAGTTTTATATGTATGTGTCTTAACGGAGCGCGTGTAAAAGTATGTAGGCGGAAATAAGATTTCCTTCGTCATTTGATATGGTCGTGATACTTTCTTAATATGCGTGTCGTTGTAGCGCCGTGTCCGAACACTGAGGTTTAATCGAGAATATCCGTAATCTCGGGCGATTAAAACGTTCCCGTCATCAGTTTCCAACTTACGGCTCGTCTAACGATTAACATATCTTACGAGTATTCGATGTGTGATGATCATACTTATTATTATATCGATACTGTATATACTATAAGTATTGCATTATTGCGTAATAACGTGTAATAGGCCCGTACAGATTCGTTATTTAGTTCGACGATAGAACAGTCAATGGAGCGGAGACAGACGTTATTCGAAATAAATATTATTTCCTTATCGAGAGAGCTAGTGTATGGACACGATAAAATACTGTAATATGAATAATTATTGTGGAACCAATGGTTTACTATAATACCTATCTACTTAGCTATCTACTTACTTGATACGTAATATGTAATATGGAAACGATAGAGAGAGGATATTAATATAACGTTCAAAAATCGCGATATAAGATGAAGATTACTCGATTATGCGATTTCGAAAAACGTTTGTGTAACAAGATAGCAAAATCTAAAAGTGCTCAAAATACAATGATAATAAATGAATCTCTGCGTGAAGCCCCCTTCATGCGAGGGCTCCATATATATATAAAATATATCAAAACTTCTCGTACAGTAAAGAGATGCTACTCACTCGATCCCATGTAACGAAGTGTATCAAAATCGTACGAGATGTGAGAGTTAATTTCGCGTATGGTCTATACATCACGGTTCGCGCGGACGTATCGACGTCATTGAAACACATAATTCTCGCGCGTTCAATGATTAATGAGCAAGCATTTTCCATTTACAAAAGAAGGATAGATCCCCCTACGATCCATTATACGCGTTTATAATTGATACGAAGCGTTTAACATGAAAGCCGGTTAATTATTTTCGCGTGCGCGCGAAGCTGCGGCGTTTTCGGGTTCCCTCACCTAACTTGGGATAGGTCACTGCCGCGTAAATCATCGGCGCTTGTCAGCCTTACCTCTCGACGTACAAGCTCTGCACAATCATTATCCCTATTGCAGTATTTCCGATATTTAGAGGCTCGCATAATAATTCAGCCGTCAAAATTCCAAACTACAGGCAGCTGTCGACCACAATTTCGCCTATTTTCGAGACTACCTCGTCGAAGGTCGGTCTCTCGCGCGGATCGTTTGCCCAGCACTGTGCTTGTAGGTCCTGAAGAGCCGGCGGCGCCGCCTTGTGCGGCTTCCATATGAGCGTTTGCGCTTTAATTTGAGCCAGCACGGACTCGTCGTTCATCTTGTTGAACGGCAATTCACCCTGATGGAACATTTCCCAGACCAGACAGGAGAACGAATACACGTCGCTCTTGGTAGAGTATTCATCTTCATACGCAGCCTCGTAAGGCAACCATCTCAGCGGAATCACCTGGTTTCGATGCTTCGTGTATTCCTGCTGATACGGCTCTTTGGTCATGCACGGCAATGAGATCTTGATCGTCAGATTGCTGGCGATCAGGCAATTGCGCGCGGCTATGTCTTTGTGGACCAGTCGATTATCGGCCAAGTGTTTCAGGCCCTTTGCAGCCTGGTTCGACAGTGATAGTATCTGCGCTACCGATAGCTGAGGCGCACGCGGTGGTTTTGATTCATGCGTCGGACTTGGATTGTTGTCTTTTCGCGAAGCGATCAAGAACTGCTTTAGGTCACCCCAGTCAGTGTATTCAAGGATCATGTAATCGGGCTCCTCTTCTCGACACAGACCAATTAACTTGACGACGTTTTCATGGTTAAGCTTATGGAGAAGATCTAATTGTCGTTTAAATTCTTGAAGAGCAGTCTCATCCTTTGTGTTTGTGAGACTCTTGACCATAACTAAAGATTCCTTGTCGCCGTCGATCTGATACTTTGTGGCGTAAATCTCGCCGAATTCACCTCGTCCGAGAGGTTTCAGTTCTTTCAGGTTGCTTCGCGACGCGGCAATCTTGTCATAATTCGACTTGGATTTCTTAGACTGATTACTACTTTGGCTCTGAGCTGTATCCGCGCCATCACTCTTGTGAGAATCGCGGTTCTCCTTTTTCTTGCTCGTCGAATTCGCTTTATTACCGGTTTCTTTCAACTCTGTTTGTTCCTCCGGTATATCTCCATTCTCCATTTTTTCTGGAATTTATAGATGTGTACGTTGACTTTAAATATGTGTATCATATTGTTAAATTATTAGATATATGTGAATATCAACTAATTATACCTTCTGTTTGTTCTTGCAAATATTGTTGTTTCCTGCGGCGACGTCGATAACGACAGTATAACATGAGACCAATAACTAGCACCATATACGCTGCGGCTGCGCTAAGAGTGATTGTTACTGTCTTAGTCATCATCGAACCGTCATCGCTAGCCTCCAAATCCATATCAGCTTTATAATTATCTCCAGCTTAAATCATAAGTATTCTATCGTTATAAAATAGCTTCCAATTAATTTGAAATTATATCAGTGATATTTTGCAAGTTGAAATTATAATAAGGTATTCTATATATATATATATATATATATATATATATATATATATATATATAGAGAGAGAGAGAGAGAGAGAGAGAGAGAGAGAGAGAGAGAGAGAGAGCATGAACGGAAATATACCTTTCACATTTAATTGAACCTCGTCCCGTTTCAGCCCACCACTATTACCGGCGGTACATCCGTACTTTCCTTCGTCGCTAAGATATACCTCTTTAATGTATAAAGTTCCATTACTTAATACTTCGAAACGAGAACTATCTAAATTATTCATACGAGCATCCCTGTCCCACTGAATGGTCGGTTTGGGATCACCCTCGGCGGCACAATGTATCATCACTGGATATCCCTCGATCGCCTCGGTTGGATTTTGCGGTTGTATCGTAAACTTCGGCGCGACTATGGAAGACAATTTCGACAATATTAATTTATCGTTCGCTCCATATCTGCAGTATAAGCACTTTACTACTTACTAACTACATCGATGGTAATCGTGTGATTGATGGACCCCTGAGTGTTGCTTGCGATGCAAGTGTATCGACCCTTGTCCTCCATCAGAACGCCGTTGAAGTGCAGAGTGCCATTGATATCTAGCACGTGTTTGGGGAATTCCTCGTCCCCGCCCTCATTGACCCACTTCACCGTAGGATTCGTGGCACCCTGGGCCTTGCACGATACTTTCGCCGTAGAACCGAACTCTAGGCGTTTATTGACAGGCTGGGGCGAGAACTTGAGTGTCTCCTCGATCGTGAGAACAGCCGGATCCGAAAACAGGGACGGAAATCCCGAGGTAAATATCTGACACATATAACGTCCCTCATCGGATAAATCAACACTCTTGAAGTGTAAGGTAACATTGCCATGATTATCGGTTACGCGGTATCTCGTCGGCCCGCCCGATTCCCTAAGCTGCGTGCCGTCTTTCATCCAGTGCACTTGCGTTACGGGCGGTTCCATGCCTAAATAAGAACAGGTTAATGTTACGGAATCACCTTCCATCACGTTGAGCGACTCTGGAGAGCTTATGATACTCGGCGGAGCTAAAAATTAAAGAAAATAAATAAGTATAAGTACGTAATCCTTTTGAATCATTATGATAAGAATTTTAATTAATTTAATTAATTGTATTTTAAAAGATGTATTATTGTATTTAATTATGAATTTTGTTTATTTGTTCATAGAATCGTATAAACTTACTGGATATCACTATTTGGACGGATATATCTGTTTCGCCGGCAAGATTTTCGGCCACACAAGTATAATTGCCATCGTCCTTGCCCATTTCTGCCTGTGCGATGATGAGTGTGTTATCCTGTACGCGTACGGAGCCGGTGTCACTTATTATATGTCCCGTAGGATCTCTCCAATAAACTTTAGGCGGCGGAACTCCTAACGGTTCCAGACAACTTATCTGGAATTCTTGATCCTCGCCAACAATCGCTAACTGAGTTGGACGTTTCGGTTCGAACGCGGCCATTGAAAAGTTTAGTAAATCTAAAAATTTTATTTGTGTGTCTGGAAACTCTGCTTATATATTTTTAAAAATACAAGAAGCACATTGTATTGTCAAGTATAAATAATAATTCTTTTGTTCTACTACTGTAATTTGCCATTTGAGAAACACTCGTATTATATTCGATTTAAAAAACATGACGCGAGTTCGATTAATACTATAAAATTTAAGACTATCTATATATATATATATATATATATATATATATATATATATATATATATTAAATATTTAATATTTTATCGAGCGTTTTCTGAATACGACTTACAATTAGAAAGTTTTCGATACGTACAGGCAATTTGTAATTCGACAGTGTAACTGATTGAAGTCTCGTCTCTTATTCCGTGACAGGAGTAAAATCCCTGGTCCCTTTGATCGGCGGCGTGAATCATGAGAGTGCCGTTCTCAAGAATCGTTCGCTCCTCGTCGGATTCCAGCGGACCGATTCCCTTGAAGTACCACTGTACCTCGTCGGCGTCCTCGAAGAGGCAGTGTAGCACGGCCGGCTCGCCGCGCTTAGCAATCAGATTTCTCGGAACAACTTTGATCGTCGCAGTTTCATTTCCGGAAACAATTAACGGGTAACTCTCGGTCACCGGCGAGGATCCTGCGTCGTTCTTGGCCAGGCAAGTGTACATACCGCTGTCCTTGGCGACCGCTCTATGTATGTGTAGCTTCTTCTTCTTGATCTCGATATGGTCGCTTCGTTCCACGCTCACCGTATTCCTGTGAAACGAATAAACGATTCTCTTCTGTGATTATCTCTGCGAGATATGCAAATTACGTCACTAAAGTACTTTGAATCACAATTCGCAATTACATCGCTAACATTTCTATATTCTTGTAAAGTACAATAATTCATTTGATTTTCTCATTGCGTGACTTAGTTGTATTCAATTCAAAACTTTATAAGGCATGCACATTTTAATACTATTTTAGTCTTTAAAAAAATTCCTAAGAAAAGTCAGCATGAATGACATACGATGACTATTCCCCTCCACTTTACCCACTACCTTCAAATTGAAAAGACAAAGCGATAGACATGTACGTGTAATTCGAAAATATTGACTCAAAATCACGGAGTTCTTTATTTTTAACATGATGCACCCGACGTCATTAAACACCGAAGGCAGGAGATTCTCGACAGCACACGAAGGAGTCGCTCCATAATTCATCGGTCCGGTTCCGTAAACGCGTCGAGTGTCAGCTAGAAACTTGGTTCTCGCCTTTCCCGGTGGCTTTTCTAACATTATTGCCCTTCTCCTCCCCGTGTTCATTATCGCACGAGACGCGTGGGTGGGGTAAATAGACAAAGTTAGAGACAAAGCGCAACCAACTTGAACCACTCGTATTTCATGTCGCCGGAGCCGTCGACGTGACATCGAAGCTCGATCTCGCTGCCCTCCCGGATGGCGGACGGCAACTTTGGTTGCTGCAGCTGCACGCTCGCTTCGCTGACCCCTGAAACAGAAATCGATAATGCCTTGATAACGCGATAATTATCAATTAATCAAGCAAACATTTATGGTGTATTGTGTATGCTTATTATATTGTTACACAACAAGGGTAGATGGCTAAATGAAATGAATTTTTAATCGAATATTCTCTTAAATCAAAATTTTGCTGTTATTTTCAATTTTCTCATTTGTTTATGGATTTCAGAGGATTTCGCTAAATTTAACTTATATAAAAATTGACCTTTTAATTTATAGACAGTAAACAGGTTCCTACTATTTGTTAGAAATTTAATAGAGATATTTTTGGTAAAACTATAAATTAGATAATTTTAAAAAATTGTGACCTTTTGATCTCTGATTTAAAGGTATTAAAATATGCAAATGTTAGATTAAAAATTGAGATTAAAATTAAGAAAAAAATTTCGACCCGAGTTAGCAGCATGCACTACATGTTTCGATGTATAGTTTATGGGATAAAAAAAATTAATATTAAAGACCCCGTAAAAATGAATATCATATACAGGATAATATTTTCATTTCTGTCTAATTGCGAATTATTATTCATGACTAATATAACTTGCTTCACATAATATGATGTAAAAGTACGTGTTTCATATAAATTCTACGTTACCATATAAGTATACATAATATACGACATTCACGTGTGTGCGATGATATAAAAGAAAGATTGTAATAAATATATATATGCTATTAATAACGCGGATATTAGATGCGGCGAATCTATAAAATTAATAACTTGGAGATTATACGCGATATATAGTGAGCCTCTATATATAAGCGAAGCCTCTTACTAATTACGCGTAATTACGCGCTGTGCGTACCAAACAATTTTTTTTCGCTAGCATTCCTCTTTGTAGGCACTATACAGAGATCAGAAAAAAAAAAAAAAAAAAAAAAAAATTAGAATAGAACGGCAGTTATAGAAGAAAAGAGACGAAATACGAAATAAACAAGCTCCAATTTCTTTACGATGTTCGATGCCATCGTTGAGACCACCCCGAGAAACGCTTCGACGAATAACTCGCGCGAATATCGTCAGAGACCGACTGGAATTCTAGAATGGAAAAGAAGTGCAGGACAATAGGAAGGAAAAGCAATTCCCGTAAAGATAGAGGTTGGGAGATACAGATAGAGAGAGAGAGAGAGAGAAAGAGAGAGAGAGAGAGAGGAGAGGAAAGGTAAAGGAGCCGGGAGAGAGGACGATTCCTGAGAATGTCAGGTTGATTCCTCCTGTCGTCGCTCTCTCCGTTTTTCTACCGGGATCAAACCCGCCGTTGGTCTGAAAATGCGCACGGCTTCGTTTCTCTCGACGAATTTAATCGAGTCAAATAAAACACCGACTAAAAGAGAAAAAGAGAGAATGAGTTCCCACTCTCCACTTGTCCTTCCGTGGCTGTTTGTCACGACGAACATGTCGCGAGCGAGCTCGTCAAAGCCGCCTGCGTCTCTATATATTATTTGTGAAGGACAGAAAGAACCCTCGAAGGAACAACCGAAAGTTTTGGCCGGCTGCCCTTCGCGTTGGGTGTCTGTTGGTTTTTTCCTTAGCTAGACTTTGCGGCAAGAGTTGTCTGCGGTTTCAATGTTCCAAGGTGTGGCGAATCCGTATCGATTCGGGAAGAATATTTAATCACGCTAGCTGTATATGCTCTATTTACTAAAAAATTAAAGTTCTTAATTTTTTATTTATCTCGTAATATAAAAATAATCGTAATAATTAATCCTTGCTCCGTATTGTTGTTTTTGACATCTTTTAACTGTACAGGTGGATCAGCGTATTTTCAATAAGTTTATCAATATGTAAAAATGTTTTTAAAAATCTGAAAAAAAAAAAAATATATATATATATATATATATATATATATATATATACCTTCTTTGATCCTTTTAAATAAAGACTAGAATAATAAGTCTAAAAAATAATTTGCTTAAATATATTGTTTTATTCCCTGAATATTCGTTTTCGAGAAATTGAAAAATCATGGACAAACTAACCAGTACGGAATAAGAGTTAAAAACTACAGAAATTAATAAAGAGAAAAATGATATTAGCCAGTGAATCACGGTAACTTATTTCGATTATAGGTAGAATAGTTGCTAAATCTATATTCGAGAATGAAGGAGAAACCAGAGTCAAACCATTCTCGATCCGTCTAACCTTGTGGCAGGGAAGTAATGTCAGTTAGGGGCGAGGGGCACCTCGTAATTCACAGGGCAACAGTTGCCGAAGACCGTGTGGACGATAAGGCTTCGTTCATTAATTTGATTCATTAGTCGACGGCGTGAAATTGATCGGTCGTGCCGGCACCCTCGACGGATAAAATGAAACGTAATTACGCGCGTCTGAGGCCTCGTTAAAAAATATGCCAATAGTTGAAAGAAAAACGCACATCATTAGCGGGAAGGAGGGATCGCATTCGAACGAGCATTGCGTCGCAAATTGTGCACGGTTCGCACACAACCGGCTCGACTCTGAAACTTGTAAGCGCGCGATAATTTACTCGGATAGACTCGTTACCGCGAACGTAACGATTCGCGCTTTTATAAAGCGTTGCGAGTAATTTATTACAGCCCGACGGTCGGATCGAGTTATAACGGCAGCTTTTGATTTAAGTCTCAATTAACTTCGTTTTATAAAATCTTAATTACAACATCAGGTCGTCCTTGATCTTTTGCATTTATCTAAAAATGCAAAATATATCAATTTCCTTAGAAAATATTTTATTGTATAATAAATAAGTGTACTCGATTATATCTCTCCATCTTTTATATCTAATCTTCTTCTATACCTTATGATTTTTAAGCTTAAGAAATAGAAAAAGAAAGTTAAATAATTTAAAAAATTAAATATTTTTAATATAAAAAAAAAAAAAAAAAAAAAAAACAGATTTACAGCCTACATCTCTTATCATTTTGCAGTAAGCACGGATATGTCCTGTCATTCATAAGATGGAAATGACTCTGCAGTTTTTCAAGATGACGTTATTAACACTTTGGCGCTCTCAGCCTGATTCGATCTTTCAATCTTCATCTATGCGGCGAGCTCCTGTCGTCGGCACTTTTTTTCTCTCGTGCCCTGTCCCTTTCACTCCCGATAGCCGCCGATGCAAAGTACTGCAAACTGCAGACTCGGCAAAGCATCGAGACGCTTTAACAACGAACCCGAGCACGAATTGAAATGAGTTTCTCGAGGATCGCATAATAACTTACACCACGTTAATATGCTGTGTCAATAAATTGCATGTGTTGTAAAACAATTATTTTGCCATTTACAGGCAATATATGCTCTCTTTTATAGACTCGTAAATTTAACGTGCAAGACGCGTTAATGTCCTATGTAAATTGATTGAACTGTCAAATGTAAATGTTAACGGAAAGCTCATTTAAAGCGCGGACCACCGGAATCAATTCAATTCGTCGCTGCACGTTTCACGATGTGACCAACGAATGTCACTCCCACGAGATGCGTTTTCAATGTCGCCGGTTCATGGGAATGAACTTTGAAGTTGTCACGTGTCCACGTGACAGACCCCTCCCCAGCTCCCGTAGTCTGATCATTGATCGTGGACCGTCTGGCTCGAATCGGTGGCGCGAAATTAGTGTGATAAAAATTTCTACGAGTGATTCGCAGTCGAAACAGGCAACACATGAATCTGAAAGGAGAACCGTTTGATTGTTATTTCCTCTTTCTTCTCTTTCTTTTACATCCTATTCTTGACGACGCGTGCTTGTTGACAAATGTGCGAGCAATTTAAAGAGGACTCACGCTCGAAAACGCGCTCTTCCAGCATCGAGTCCATTATTAAAGAACATTAATCTCAAGGAGTTATTATCGAGGAAGCGGATTTGAGAGTGCCGAGAGTCGTCGATACAAAATTATGATAAAGGGTCGCGGGAGGAGACGGCCAGACCAGTCGCAAAACGAGAGAGAAGGAAAGAAAGATACAGAGGAAAGATGGAAAGTCAAAGTCACGAGGAGAAGGGCTCGTTTGCAATGACAAAAGTCTCACTTTACTTCTCGAAGATCCAAACGAGATTTCGTCGGTTCACTCGAGCCATTTCTCTTACAATGTGGATCCATCCCTTCCCCTCTATTCCTCCATACGCTATCCTTTCTCCCTCTCAGTCAGTCTCTTTCCTGGCTCCGTTTTCCCCCTGCCAGCATTCGATTTTCGTTCTGTCTTTTTCCGTTCGCCTCTCGTTGCTCCACCGCTCCGCATCTCAGCGAGTCGTGTTTAAATGCACAAACGAAGCGACAGATCAAAGGAACCGCCGGCAGTGCGTGCACAGCCGCGAAAGCAAAGGGCGAGAAAGAGAGGGACGAGGCAAAGCGGGATAGGCAACGTTTATTATTATCATTGTGACCCCTTCCTCCCTCATCGTCCTCGCCCGCCGCTCTTCCTCTTCAGCATCCAGTATAACCTCGCGTAGTCGAGATTAACTTTCGTGTAAACAGGCCGTCGTCACCACCGGGTGCACGCACACGCGTGCTGCGACGCGTGCACGCAAGCGCCGCGCACGCCCGCATGTGCTCGACCCGTGTGTCTCCGATGGCAACCTTGGGTCGAAGGTCGGCGGCCGTGATATCTTTGCCGATACAATACTTCCCAAGCACCTGCGCGTGACATATGTACGTACGGTGTTTTTTTTTTTTTTTTTATGGATTTCATCGAAATGCCAGCCTATTTATGTAACCCGCATGATTCATGTTAATCTCAAAAATCTAAATGATCGTTTAGCATATGTGAATGGATTCGTGTCGCCTCGAAAAATATTAAATAAAATCAAGAAATAATATATGAGAAAAAAATAGTATAAAATAATATTTATTATTAATATATATATTTTCGATGGTAAAAAATTGTATGGTTTTTAAAAATTGTTTTTTTTTTTTTTTTTTTTAGAACGCTTGCTATGTGAAAGAAGTAATTTTATTTTGTGCTTTTCGTGCGAATAAAGATCCTTCATCTTTATCGCTATTGGTAACTTTGGATCGAAGAGACCGTCCCTTCTATCTATATCTTCGATAACAACCTTCCTACTCGTCTTCGCTACGTAAATTGGGATTTTAATTGCCTCCTTTACTGACAAGAATTTTGAAGTAGCACTCGAGCATCGCGATTACACTCGCGAAATACATACACTGTAATACAAATTCAGACGAATACTCAAAAGAACAAGTATTATTGTAATTGGTGCACCAGATCAAGATCATGTTTCGGCCTTCTTGAAGATAGAGTGTAGCATAGTGAGCACTGTTTAAACAGAAACGATCGTTAAAACTACGTATTATGGGCATGTAGACGTCTACTAACTCACGACGCGCCAAGGGATGTAACTCTTCTTCCAAAATATGATCATCGACGAAACGAGAACGCGCCGACAGATGTGTGTCATCTGCGGAAAAGTCGCTTGCGCGGACCACCCAGATGTTAGTGGTTCGAGTCGGTCTATCGTCAGACATAACAATGTGACGTGAGTAAAATGCGTTCGCAACCTTCTATGATTCGCTAACTCATATACAGATGCAGATAATTAATTATATCACATGTAATATTAAATAAATTTGAATTCTTGATCGTTATTCTCGTGGATAACACGAGTCTGAATATGATATTCTCATTTGATTTCAAGAAAGGTGACAAATTGTGCGGTCATGCACTTATTCTTTGGTGAGTTGGCATCGAATTGGAGTTTATCACTTAATGAGTTAATGAAGTGCTAAGTTGTTCGGAACTAGTCGGGCGAGAAAATATCATTCAGAAGTTCGAAAGTATCGAGAATATCGATTTCTGCGCAAGCGGTACGAAAAGGAAGGATAATGGACACGAAATCGTACTCCACGCCTTCGAAAGAACTTGTTGATGCGATTCACAAAATCGATACGACTTAAACGCAAGTCCTCCAGTACCATTGAAATAGTCTAGCTCCTTTCGCGAAAGTATTCTAGAGAGCGAAGACTGAGCGAGTAAGAGGCACGTCTCGTTATTAAAGTTTTAATATTGGTGTAAAAGCGACGTCTTCGATGTAAGAACTTCGTCCAGATAACCGGCAAGAACGGATAGAAGCCGCCTGTCTTCTCGATATTATCGATAAACATTAAAAGGGCAGTTCCAAGGAACTTTTTATTTGGGATGGAATTGAAATGATTGGAATGATATTGAAGTGCTCATCTCGCCGCAATGGAGATACGCGTTGAATTCATCGCGCCTTTTTCCCTTACAAATTTTTCTCAAGAAAAAGAAGAGTAGAAACTGTTAAACAAATTTGCGGATAGAAGGACTAACAGACATTGCATTCAATTATTATAAATTAAAGTAAATTTTTTTGTAAATAATTGATTTCTAACAATGTTTAAATATTTTCGGCAATTTAATTTTCTGTTTTCACAAATTTGAAAATTAAAAATATTATACAAAAACTGAAACAGTAAGTAAAGGGATAACGTCATACTATGCATACTATGTAATACTCGATTATTGGAAAATATTTAATTTATAAAATATTAGAATTAATTTATATTGATAGTCCATGAATTGAATTCCAATATTTTATATGTAACAAATTTATTATGTTTTTATTTTATAATATTTTTAAAACAAAATTTTCTGTATATTTTATTATTTTTTATTATTTTTAATTTATGTATATTCGTTACCGATATTTCAAAATTGATATATTATTACGAGTCTCGAGTGGTCGTGCCATTGTTTGATGACATTGGTATATCCCTTTTATCTCGACGTTTATGGTTAATTTAACTAATATTACGAGTTCCATAGATGCTTAACGTCTTCGTTTCAACGAGGAAGGTTGAAACAAAAGACGGATCCTCGAGGATGTCGAGATAGTAGCCCAATGAAAGATGTATTCAAAGCGATTTATACCTCAGTCTGTTTTCCTCATTCTGTCATTTCTCTCTCAAAGGCGTTTACCTTGTAAACGCAACGCCCGGGAGAAACGGGTCTTCTAAACAGAACGGGACTTGAAAGAAGACCGTCCGAAAGAACGGGACGCAACAGGAAAAACGATAAGCTGCTTTCATTCTTTTCTCGACGAGTTTCCTGAAACTTAGCAGTAACCCATATCAGTTTCATATAACATCATATATCTATGACCGACTAGCCATTTTTCAAAATAATTGTAAGCTGCAGACACTAAATGAAACTCCAAGTTCGTGAACATGAAGAAAAATAAGAAGTAATTCTTGTCTTTCATATTTTGATATATATCTTATAAAAATCATTTATAAAGATATTCTATATTTTATATTAATTGTAAGATATAGCGAGACATCTATCATACTTTTATCATTAAAGTATATCATCAATCAATAGATTACGAACTTTCCTGTCAAAAATTTGTATTCTTAAATGTTTGAAACAAGAATGACGGGAAGAATCAATTTTTAACACTTCGTGTTTTATTAATAGATTTAAGATTTTAAAAGTTACTGATTCCATAAATTACTGTTTCTTGTATGCGCAAGCAGTGTTTTTCTGATAGTTATAAGATATAGATTAATTGTAAGATATATTGAGTGACACAAAAAAAAAAAAAAAAAAAAAGATATAAAAAATGATGAATAAATAGCGATCTTTTTGTCTGTATTGAAGATGTTGTAACTTCTTTGTGGATGATAGTTTCTTAAACGAGCAAACGTCTCTCTTAATGATCTAGCATGCCGAGAAAGGAAATAGCTTCCTACAACTGTTCACATCAGTTTTCCAGATCGTAAACATGTCGCTTGTTAAAGACGAATTTTTCAACCCTTTTTAAATAATAGCTACAGAAAATCTTCGTGAATGAAAACCAGGAGATAGATGATAGACACAAGACATGGACAGGTCAAGCTCACGCTGTTCGAGTATTTCAAGAAAATACTTCTTTCAAGAAACATTAAGTTTTTTTTTAATTTTTCAAGTCTAAAATTGAATGAACCATTGAACCCAACATACTAAATCTTTCAATGTTCTCTTCATTTATCATGCCGTTAATTCTTCAAAACTCCGAAATATAATGCAGACTCAAAATAACTATTAATTATATAATTGTAAGAGATGTTAACGTAAATAATTCTGAAAGTATAATACTTATGTATTTGTTTCCTCGCATAAATTTCAAGATATTTTCTAATTTAAAATTAATCTTTCTTTTAAAAGAAAATTTACTCGGTCAACTCTCCATACATATGTATGCGTGCATGTATGTATGCACTTCCGGAAAGATTATATTATTCGAGTATTATTTTACTCGTACAATCGTAAATATATGCGTTCTGTGCAGAAAGGCGGATTTAATTTTGCATCTTCAGCGTACATTTAATTACCAAACAAATCGCTCTTTAATTACAAACATCGGCATTCGCTGCTCGAAAGTATCAAAGCATGATGTTCCCCTATCAAAGGTACGAGACACGCGTGTTGCTCGCACTTCTGAGTGCGCTATCGTAATACTAATGTTTTCCCTCCATCCTCTCTCCCATCTTCATCTGAAGCCCCGGCGACTTCAAAAAACTGCGGAAGGGGAATGTGAAGTTAGCACCCCAATTTTCAAATTCAAATTTGAAACCGTTAATCGACGGAATTCTTTTTATTTTTTATAAAGAATTCTTAAACTCTTTAAGAAGAAGCTAGAACTCTAATCAAAACTATAAAAATTGCATTTCGGGGTGGTAACTTCACACACCCCTGCGGAAGCCCGACGATCGTTTTTCCCTTTCATATGTGTCGTAAACTAGTCAATTACATTGTAAACAGAATTCCTTGCGGAGCCTTTTCGAAATTAAACAGAGCGTTGACGCTTAATACTAGCCATTTTTAAAATCATAAAGCCTAAATTGAATGATGACATTTCCAATTAATGGTTTTATTTAAAAGATTTATCTATTTATCAATACTTATCAATATTTATCAATTAATATTTTTATTTAAAAGATCTATCATTTCTTAATTCAGA
This sequence comes from Anoplolepis gracilipes, assembly GCF_047496725.1. Lineage (NCBI taxonomy): Eukaryota > Metazoa > Arthropoda > Insecta > Hymenoptera > Formicidae > Anoplolepis > Anoplolepis gracilipes. The sequence goes on along the minus strand of NC_132976.1, from coordinate 5,350,841 downwards.
TCTATAATTTCTTGCTGTCATGTTTATATATCCTACATTTAGCGTGAAACACTTTTAGCCATCAGATTTTCAAAGATTGAATGTACATATACAGGGTGTCCAGTAAAGATTGAATCAACATTCGTGAGTAGGTAGAACGCATTAAAGTGAACAGAAAAGTTCTTTATCATTTTACAATTTGCGTAACAATTATTATTGAGAAATTAATTTAAAAATATCGACCAATTCGAGCCAATATATTGGTGCTCTGCAAGAAAAGACAGTCCACTGTTACACGGTTACAATACGTGCAACTAGCAACAGCGTGACAGCTGACTGGCTTTTCTCGCCACGTGCTAATACTCACACGAATTGGTCGATATTTTTAAATTAATTTCTCAATAATTATTGCGAAAATCGCAAAATGATAAATGACTTTTCTGTTCAGTTTAATGCGCTCTAGCTGCTCACGAGCGTTGATTCAATCTTTACCGGATACCCTATATACAAGATGAATAAGTCAAATTTAGAATTAAATGTTGTATAAACAAAGCAAGTATCGTATCGTATCAACAAATACCGCGAAGCAATCTATTTCTCTTTTTAGAAAGAGAACCATCCTCTTTCCTTGATAGTACGATCAAGTGTGATTTATTTGAATCGCTACACTAATCCTTGTTAGGAAACACAAGTTAGAAATATTCTTGCGTGTGATTTAAGCTTTAGCTCCTTCGTAGTAAGAGCGAGGAGAGACGCGCGCGCGTTTCCACGAGCGGGCTATTTATTCTGGACGAACAAACAAACCGCGGTTTTCTCTCGACAGTTTCTCATCGAAGGAGACGAAAAGCAACGAGAGGAACGCGCGAGCACGCCTGAGGCTCGTCTAGCCTCGTTGAATTATTAGTGGATTATGTCGTGTCGAGAATGCCTCTTTGTTCCTTTTCTTTCTCAAACGGCAGAGACGTTAACCTCGCTCCGCTAGCGGCGAAAAGAAGGATCCATGAACGAAAAGGGGAGAGAAAGGAGAGAGAGAATGAAGTCAAGGCGGGAAAAGGGAGTGAAAAGCGTGACAAGCTAATTCCTTGCTGAGAAACACGGTCGCTTTTCTCGTCGACAGACGGCGAACGTAACTTGATACGGCGGGTAAGATAAGTGGGATATTATGAAGCAACACGAAAATGCGAGAATGCTGGAATATATAAAAAGGTTCAGCTATTATTGCTCCCGAGAGAGAGCTAATATGGCTGATCGCGTAGGATTCATTTCTAAAAATTGCGCTCTGCAAAAATTCATGTACGCGACGCAGACTAGGAATGTGCGAGCAAGGAGATAAGGAGGGAATTCCTGCGATAGACAGAGAATATTTGTGCGTTGGATGTTGCGGTAGTGAAAGACAGAAGCTTCGTCGAAGCGAGAGGAAGATGAGGAAATCTACGCATTGAAGAGAGAGGGAGAGAAGGAGAAGGAAAGATAGGGTGTGTACGTATATATGTGGCAGAAGGAGACGCGACCAGAGGGTGAGAGAACGAGAGGGATGCAGCTCCGTTCGGGGGTCGGTCGTTGCCATGGGAATAGGCGGCGAGGGGTACGGTGGGAAAGGGTCGGTCGATGCAAACGCACCATAAAGTTTTATGGCTCTCCAGAACTGTACCTATCCGACGCGCGCCCTCGTCTGTCGGCTCTGTAGAGCCGACGACGGTTCTCTCCTCTCTCTCTCTCTCTCTATAGAGAACTACACAAGCATCCCCGATAATATTTTTTTCATTTGCTAAGAGGCAAGCGGACATCGAAATAGGTTTTCTAATCGTAATGTACGAAAATATCGATAATAGCAAAATTATAATTGATAACTAAACACAGACAATTATTGTGTGCCTTGGCGTGGAAAATTAATTGAATAGAATATTTTGAGAGAAATTTTTAATCGTATACAGAAACGAAAAAATGTTAATGAGTTTTCAATCATATTGCTGTTCGAAAATGATATCCTGTTCTTTATGTCTTGCATTAATATAATGTTGTATTATCACAAAAGAATCATCAAATGATTATTGCTAATGCTTCAGTGAATTGATATTAAAATGCAAATATTTATGCATTTCTCACTTTTTTTAAGGCATGGAAAAGATGTGGAATGATGTAGTAACTCGGATTGATCGTTTTTACTCGAAATTTGAAATTAATTAAAAAACAGCTAATTAAGAAATTCCGACACATGCCAAATCAGAAATAGTTAGAAGTTAATAAGATTCGTTTTTATTCGTTATTAAAAAGATATAATAATAATGAATAAATATCGAAGAGAATACAAGCGCACAGAATAGTTAAAAAAGATTTTTAATTCCATCTGCAATAAAAATATAGGAGAACCGAATAATAATTAAGGAAGATGTAATCACTGTTAGATAATCGTCTGCAATTACTCGCGCTAGATGATTTTCTCATGCGAAAAATACACGAAAGTCTGAATAATCTCGTTAACTTAAGAAATCCAGTTTTGCGCAAAGAAACGAAGTGCGGTATTAATCTCGCTAATGAAGAAAGAGATTACAGCAGCGCCATTTCTTACGAGTTCATTCTAGGAAGAGAATTTATTTATTTCTTCCTTCACTTCACGTATCATAATTACTACGTCTCGGATTTCAGAAGTAGATATATGTAGTGCAAGATACGGAAGAAAAGAGAGAAAGAGAGAGAGAGAGAGAGAGAGGAGAAAGGAGAGCATACGATCTAACGTATGCGCTATCAGCCTCGTATATCACGTTTCAACATGAAATCGTCCTCGCTACTAGGTTCTTTGCTCTTTTACAACCACCAGTAAGATTGCACGTGCAAATGCTTACAACGTTCTACGAAAATATCTATCCCTGACATCGCGCGTCGACTGAATAAATTGACCGAGAGAATGTTCGTACACACGGTTCGCGTAGCATTTCGGAAATCAGCGCGATAAAGTATCGCTCGTGCGATGGCAGTATAAAAGAGATTGCAAGAGAAATAACTACCGGCGACACGCGATACTCCTTTAGGAGAATCTAACTTCTGATTCGCGATACGCGAGGCATGAGGGAACCGCCTTTGAATTATCTAATTCATCCTTAGGTGGATGGAGAGACAACGTGACAACCGTCGGGGGGAGGGGGGAGAGGAGAAGGGGACTCGAGTGTATTGCGAACGTGTCTCGAGTGCCAATCCTTAAAACCACCCTGACACACCATCGCGCGGAATACAAAAACCAAGGCGGAAGCAAACTCGGTGCGAGCGGGAGAGCATGCTAATTATTTTCGAACCGTCAAATGTACCCCCTGTACAACATATGACATAGGGCGAATCGGATCGTATTCGCAAATCAAGGGTTACCTCTATGTGGATAATACTCGAACTTTATTACGCGCGTGCGAGACACATCCGGACACGTCGCGCAGGTTCCGAGTACCCTCGTTGCCCTTTTACTCTGTGTGCTTGAATACCAGCCCCAATAGCTATTTCTAATTAATTAGGATAAAGTACGGTAGACGAGGATAAAGCAAACAGCGAGACTGCAATAAAGTTTCGCCAAATGTATAATTTTATAGTGAGCGAATAAGAGGACAGAATAATAAAAGAGAACAAAGAAAATATTACCTGACAAGAACAAGAATTTCATTTCTGAATGTTTCCTCCCTAGTCTAATGGCATTAAAAACATTTCTAAGCAGATTATGCATTATTCCAGAAATTTATTTGCAATTTATTTTTACTAATTAAGTCACTTTAAGATTAACACACAGAATATTTTATAAATTCATAAATATAGGATCTTGTAAAATTTTTTATTGTCCGAAACAGGATCTTATAAACGCAAAAAAAAGATATATTTGCACAGACAGCCTTCAACGCTTTTAACGAGAAAGCAGATAAAAGCGAGCGCTTAACATCGTATCAAATCTGCAAAAAAGATTTAAAGCTTAGAGAAAGAACGAAAGAAAAAGAATAAATATACGGAAATAATTGTATCTCAGAAATTTACAAAACACTAAAGGCCGGATGAAACGATCGCAGGAGCGACCTATAAGATTGTCGTGAGAAAAAGGCGTGTGAAAGATAAGAGAATACAAACGCGCTATATAAAAATAGACAAAAAAATATGCATTTTTAATTATCTTTTTAGCAATTAATTAATTGCAAAGCAGCTCTAGTATTTCAACTTATTTGTGGATATTTTTTCATCCACCCGAGTAATTCTCGAGACCATCTGTACCTTTTCAATACGATCGTCTGACGCAGATCGACGAGAGTAGTTACTTGCAACCGTTAAACGAAATCCCAACACACAGAGCTGTATTGCAATTACGTAGAGGATCTCTCGTGGGATATTCGAGCGAAAAACGGAGAAAAACGGAACAAAAGAATAAAGCCGGAAAAGGCCCTGGTACTCTGCAACGTTCGTGCCGGGTATCGTCGCTTTCGCTCCCTCGCTCTCCGAAAGGCTGTCCAGGGAGCAGATAAAATTGCTGAAAATAGTGTCGCCTATCTGCGAACGCAGCAGATATACTCAGTCTGCACCCACGGATGTACAGAGACAGCGGGACTCGGAAGATAAATCATTGTTGCCTTTGACACGTCAACTTGCTGCGGCCTGTATAAGCGAGAGATAAAAGGCATGTAGGCTTCGCGTATAGAACAGTAGCTACAATCTCCATATAGAATATCTAAGCTATCTTTCGAAAGATAATTTATGTTGATGAACACGATATTTCTTGATGCGGTTATATTTTCTAAATCATTTTGCACGGATAAAAAATTATATAGAGTCCGAGAGTTTCGATATTCTAGTTGTTCCATTATTGTACGATTATTCGGAGATTTTTTTCTTTATCTCGCGTTAAGAAAATTCTATTTCCATTATAAACAAATATATTATTATTGCGGTTATAAAAAAATACCTCATTTTTTTTTAAATGAAAAAAATCCAACACGAATCCTCTTTTGAATTATACTATCGAATTATTTTACCCTTACATTATTTCATGAATCGTCCGAGCGTGTTGATTCATTCATACTCTCGCTTGGTCAAACCGCAATTTAGTTGTTTCCGAGGGCGTCTGCTATAAGCGCCGGAAAAAAAAGGCAAGAAAAATCCATCTGCATTTTTCGCGGTCTACCGCTGCGCTCCTTGCGCAATTTCAGAGATGAAAGATGATGGTTTGCCCTCCGTGTATCTTCTCTTGCTGCGAATGTGCCGGCTTACATTCGCCAGATGTGATGTGATGCGAGAAACAGAAGCAAGGATATAGGTACCAAGATATAGCAAGGAAAGAAGAGAGAACAGAGACCTTGCGGACTCGATAATATCGGTGACTTCGCGTCAATCAGTTACGCATCGCCGACTCAGATTTTATCGAGCCGAGTGTTCTCTTCGTGCACGGAATGAATCCAGGATACACGTTTGATCATCAAACGCGGATCGACGCCGATGCGACGAGTATTTCCAGTTCTTTTCTCAGTTGTTATCGTTACGCATTGTTGCTTATCCGCATATCTATATAGAACGAACAATTAAACAGATGTTCTTCAAAATTAGAAATTCTCTTTCTCTCTTTTTTTTCGTTTAGAAGAAAGAACAAGTGCACTAAAGAGCACGCCATGGAAAAACATCTTTATATGAAGAATAAAAAAATAATATGAGTGAGCAAATATATTAGATTTGGCGATAATATATATATGCTGTAAATTTTATATTGCAGTGAAGCGTTGTTATTTTATCTATAATCTATTTGTAAGTATAGGAGGGACGAGACGGACAAGTCGGTAGGCAAATGGACGACTTCTTCTTCGATAGTTATTTCTGCGCGATCGTTTTATTTCCTGTTAGCCGTCCGGTCAGCGCATTAAATGCTCTCGCATAGATGTCGATAAGAAATGTCTGCACCGCCAAACGACTCGTAAACGCGCCGTTCTCGTTCATAAGTCGACGATAGGTCCATTGATTAGGAATGAGTAAAGAAATAGGCAAAAATGTGTGCATATAGTATATAAAATGCCGGCTCGTGACAGGTCATCATGCATGTGCAATGGGATCCACGACCATCGCGATGAACATCCATTGATGTTCGACATCGTCAATCGGCGAAGAAACGTGCAGAAGAAATTAATGGATCTGCTAATCCTTTTTTCGTTTTTATTTCAAGGAATTCTTGTTATTCGATACATCGTTTAAGCATGTTGCATCGTAAATTGATGCGTTGAAAAGTTTACAATCTGGCAGACAACCGATTATATTAGAAATTGCAGTTATCATCTGTCTGTCTCTCTCTCTCTCTCTCTCTGATCCTGTATACGAACCTAATGTATTCATAACATAATCTAAGTCCTTATCTCGTAGTATTTATGTGTTGGCTTTTTAATGTAATTAAAATATTAAATCTGTAATAATTATTTTGTTATTCAATGTGTACGTATGTGTGAATAAAATATTATGATGGCGTATTATTAAGATTTCAAAAATGCTGCAGTAGAAATATAATAGATATAATTCGGAGCGCACACATTTTTCATACCGTCACAAATTCGTATTTTTCTTGCACCTGCAATTTCCCGTGAGAGGAAATTAAAATACCATCGCGACGACACGTGAATCCACCGAAGAGCAACTCGTTACATTCTCTGGCACAGCATGCCGTAATATAAAAAATACATTTCCGGACTTGCTGCGAAATAACCAATTCCGGCGTTGCCTCTCGTCGCATTTTTTATCACAGCTTTTTCAGTTTGCCAATGTGGAAAAAAAAAAGAAAAAGGAAAAGGGAGAGAGAAATTTTGCCCTGGTTTGGCCTGAAATCGCGCGTTTTCCATATCGTTTACATCGAAAACCGCCGCCGCAGGCGACAAAATAAATACGAGAAACTCGTCGACAATTTTAAAACGGCGTCCTTTTTTTTTATCCGAGAGCGCATCGCACAGCGCGATTCGCTCGCGTTGCATGCGATGCACGTCGGAACGTTCTCCGGTGAATCGCGAGAATTGTCGATGTTGTCCATGTTATTGCCGTCGTGTACACAGGAGATGATTATTTCCAACTCTCGACGTATGAACCAGAAAATTCTTGTTACTTGCATAATTTCGTGCGCTTTGTGGGTACAAATATGCTTTTCGCGCAACTAGCTAACTAATTAACAAAAGTGCGCAAGGATAATTAGTGGATGAAAAACATAATTAATGGTTAAGTTTTCCGCATTCAATACGGTCGTATCTTCACGACTGGAAGCTTTTTCTCTCGTGGCTCTCTTTCTCTCCTTCTTCCTGTTTCTTTTTTTCTCCTCCTTCCGCATACTTCCCCTTTAATCTTTTTTATTTTTTTTTATCGTTTTCATATGCAACGCACGCCCTTTTTGCCCTGTTATTAGTCGTGTTCATATGCCGCTTAATGGGCGCGTACTTGCAGCTGATTATTCGTCTCGATGATGATAATTTGCCGATTAAAAGAACATAACGGGTGACGAGAAAATGTTCACTTCAGTTACCGCTATTATGTATGCCGCTTATGCCCTTTATAATTTTATACAATTATAAGGAGATTTTATAAAAAGACTATCCTCTCAATTGATTGACAAATGAAGAATTATTTTTATAGAAAAGTTTTATGACGACGCGCGTTAAAACATACTTCGCATATTATACTATTTTTTAATAACAACATGATATTGGTATAATTCAATATATTATATCTTATAATATAAGATCAAGTAGTTCATCTCATGAATGTGATAAATGACATCATTTTCAACATAAATTCGTTGAGATTTTTCATTAGATACCCACAAAATAATTTTAGTCGAGTCATCTATTGTACGGATGAGAGTTTCTGTCTCAAAACTAAGGATTTTATAGCACAAGCTCTACATTTATCGAGGTGTAATCACAGAGTAATATTATACCACCAGTCGTATAACAATTATCGTTGGCGTGTTCAAGATTTCCTAGGAGAATCTCTCCGCAGCCAAGCCACGTTTAATGAAACAAACTGTGCATCTTCGTTTTGCAAAATATAATACTGACAGATTTCGTTCAACCCGCGGCAATGCATATGAAATACACAAGCATTAGAGAAGCGTAAGGAGCTTAAAAGCACTCTCGAGAATGCCTCGCAAACTCAATTTGCAATAATGAAGTGGAATCATATTTTTTTTATACGTGGACCGCAACTGAAGTTGTTAAGATGCTCAACTGCATCGCGTCGGCAATTCTCCTGATGGATTCATGCAACCTCATCGCTTTCTTGAGTGGAACTAATCCTCGGTGAGCAAAAACGCGCGGAGGAGAAGGCGCGGATCTCGTCGGATAATAGTGTAGCTCTCGTAGAGACGTAAGAAAAGTTTTGCAATTTTTCTCGCTCGATTTTTCTCACATCGCCGATCGCGGGCATTTCCGTCGCGCTCGTATTCTTCTCGTATCAAGAAATCGCAAAGTGAATCCAAGGGTGCAAAATGGAAATTATATAAAAAAACGTGATCACGCTTAAATAGCCGCGGCGAAAGCCGGCGAACCATTAACGACTTTGATTTATTTATCGCGCTACAATTTTCTCCTAGAGCCCCTCGTAACTTGTAAAGGAAAAGGAACATGAAATATACGTTGCGCCGCGGGTGGAGAACGGTGGTGCGTCATTTTGTCGGCGCAATTCCCGCGCTTCCATTTACGCTGCGACTAATCAGACCCGGCGCACCTGTTAGCGATTACGTTGCGCTGCGCCTTTCGTTGCCGTATGTCGGGGAGAGAGAAGGAAAGGAGAAAAAAAAATACACATCACGGAGGCACATGATTTACGGCGTTAACGCGTTTTCTAGTGCCTCTTTTTGAGGTCGCCACGGTGCAATGCGGTAGCCGCACCGTATACAGGCGTCAAGTGTTGCATACGCTGCGATTCAACGGCGAACGTACAATTCAGTCTGCACAATGCAACAGGAGAGACAGAGGAGAGAGAAAGAGCGAAAAAGATAGAAGGAACGAAAGAGAGAAGAAGGAGCAATGAAAATGGTTAGGAAGGCCGAACTGGCAATACACGGTATACATATGGTAGCATCTTTAAAGATGCAGACGCACATCCTTCCACGTAGGAACAACGATTAGTTTACCATTCTTCTCCTTCCTCACGTTATTTCTCCAGCCTGCACTAGCGAAAAGGATCAGGGGAGAGACAGAAGTAGTGAAAAGGAGAGAAGAAGAGAACCATAGTCGAACTCGCACGAACGTGCAGATTTCTTTATACTGCTCGTAACCGAGTAAACAGCTTCCTTTTTTTCTAAAACAGGTGCGAGATCAGAATCGAGAAATTTTTACAAATAAAAGTAACGTAGGAATATTCAAGGAGAAAATTGCAATAGTAATATCCTAACACAAGATCTCCTCTTTTCCATTTTGTTCTCTATGTACATCCGGATGTCAATGGCAACAATGGCGACGATGATGACGATGAGCAACTCACACATAGAGAGGAAACAATGAATATGCAAGCAAACTCTGTCTGAATGGACTTCTCCGGCCGTACAAGCGAAAAGGATCGGCAAAGGGATAGAGATAATGAAAAGGAGAGAAGAAGAAAACCATAATCGACAAATTGTTTTTCAGAGGATATTATAGTTGTAACCGTATGTAATATAATTGTTTACCTCTGCAGCAGAATACATCCCTGCATAAAATTATGTGGCAAACAGAAAAGATTGCATAAAAAAATTAATTGCAATACATGTTATTATTGAAGAATGATAACTGATAACATATTATTATCGTCCGATTTTAGAGTTAGACTAATTTATCTGTACACTATAAAAAAGATTAGGTAAAACTCGAATCGAGTTAAACGAATTTAATCTCAGAGTTGGATTTGGCCAACTAACTATCGTAATTATATTTCAGTAAAATTGTTGCGCCCTTTTAACATCTTGTTTAAAGTTAAAAACAAATTAAAAATTTAGTTTAATAAGATAAAGTCAACACATTATTGATCGTAAATACACACAAATTACTTACTTTTATTACGCAGTTAAATCAACCTTATGGAATGATTGATACAACTATGCTTTCGACATTTTTTTACTGTTAACTAAATTTTTTAATTCAAATTATTATCTTTCAGATTATTAATCTGACTCGATTGCAGTTGTTGTAACAAAATTTCTGCAACGGTGAGACTTATTGTTGGTCTTTGTTACCCGATTTTTTTTTCAGTGTAAATTATGAAGTTGCAGTATTTGCGCTATAAAAAGATAAACATAAAAAAGGCTTTTTTTAATCTTAATATTCCCCGCAGCAAGCTCGCGTGCTGCGAGAGATTTCCTGCACGACGATTTTCGAGCGACATACTCGCATATAGTATCGCCTTCCTGCGACGTAGTCGCGGGAAAAAAGGGTGCACGCACTCAACTCTCAACTAGGTACAAGCAATGAAAAATAACCATTGTTGTGAGGCACAATACGTGAGGCCTAATTGTCGTTTGGCCCTGCGCATTATGCGGGGAGACCGCGCGCGGTGCAATAATGCAGGTATCTTTCGACGCAGTCGTATACCTGCATGAAAAACGTTATACACGCGCGCATCCACAATCCACAAGCAGTATAAAATTTGTGTAATATCTACATATTACAATGTATAATAACCCTTGAAGAATCATTAAGTAGAAGAAATTCTCATTACTGAACAGTTAATGGTCGTTTACGTTAGGTTCGCAAAATATAAAATACGCAAGATATGAAAAAGAAGTGTAATTACAGCATAAAGAGCATATAAATATATAATTATATGATATGATAAAAAGATAAATATGCTCCATGAAAGTGCGCTCGTTATAAAATATACTTGGACAAAAAAGACCGCGAAAAATTGTGAATTTTCTGCGCTTGAGGATGGAAACAATCCTCGTGCGAATTTCTTGGATAAGAAAGTAGTTGTTATCAAGTTTGCGAAGCGGAACGACGGAGAACGGACGTCTTATCGACCGCGTAATCCGACAGGCCTAATCGTCGTGCATTAGAGCAAGAGATGGAAAACGAGCGGTGAAAATAGATATTTGGGTAGTTAGACCGCCGTCGCGTCGTTCTTGCAATCGTATTCCGGCACGCAATCGTTAATCACGAGCCTTTACCGCCTCTCGCATCAGAGGAAGACAAGATTTTTCTGCATGACTGCACGCACTTCGGATCTTATCGTCAGGTACGCAGGCACTTTGCGTTACGTTAATAGCCACGTAACGCGCTTCTTCAAGGGTTTTCTTCATCGTATACTACCGCAGGCCAATGGCGGCCAATTAGCTGCTCGCGGAATGATGGATGACCGAGCATTTTATCACTTTATGCACGGTACTGCGTTGTAACGAGACGACAAAGAGACATCTACATTAATATTACATCATTAATATTACGAGATATAAATTTCCTCTCGTAGAAAACAAATTACAATCACAATGTATTGCATGGGTGAAAGAAGTAATTAAATTGAATCAAGGTGTTGACAATTTCAAATCCCTGTAGTAACTACATGAAAAACTGTGAAATTTTATTTCTTACATGAATTGACTAATTTGTATGATTTGTAAAATTAAGTAACATAAAAAACGTCTTCTTTCTTAATGAATAAAAAAAACTATGAAGTAAAAAACTGTAGGTAATATCGTCGAAGGCAAATCTGCAGAGAGCTTTTGTTCGAAATATTTGTTCAATTACTGAAGTAGACCGTAAAATATTACAGTAACTTTGAACAGATGTTAATTATGAAATAGTTTGAAAGTATCGTCATAAAAAATGTACAATTAACGTACAGTGCATGCCTTGTGTTCGCTTTAGTCCCGGTTTATTCATACACGCACGCACGCACGTATGCACGCATGTACGCACGCACGCACGCACGTACGCATACGTTGGCGAGTCCATCGTAAAGTCGACAAGAGCGAACGCATATTTTATTTGCTCCGCGTTATTGTACATAAAAACGGAAGCGCCTAACGACTAAGTAATAACAAGGTTAATGGCATGAGAAATCCAGACGTCCCCCGACAATAATCCAATAAACGTAGCAGTTCCTCAGAGAAATGCTTTAATGCAAGGTGTCGAGATAGAATGCAGTCGAATTCGTGTTTTCGCGCCGTATAAATCAGATGCGATCTCTTAGATGCACAGTTGGATCCTGCCCGATCTCCCCTTTTCACGCCCCTCGCTCCACTCTTTTTCACCCTTGCCGGAGACCGACAACAACTTTCTACCCGTTGTTGCGATACGCTCCATCTTTTAACCGTCAGCGAGATGTTATTTTTTTGTATTTAGACAAAGGATCTTTCTTACCATTTGTTACCTCTCTCTCCGTCCCGTCCGTCATATTTGTTACCCTGTTTGTTACCGCCAGAACCAAGGGGGTTGGAAATTAAAAAGAGAGAAAGATATGGTTTATACAGAATAAAGCGCCGAGAATATATTCACGTGCTCATCCGGCATATAAGTTCAAAAGTTCATTAGATGTTCAGAAAACTTTTCGAAAGTGGAAGATAAAATTGAATTTACATAAAAATAATTTAATATTCCAATTTAGTGTTCTTGATAATTTAGAATTTCTTTAAAAAAAGGAAAAGAAATAAAAAATCTAAATGTCTATACATATGTGTTTTTTGTAGAAGCCAAATCGATTATAATAATTTATATGTAACGGGCACACATGCACATAATAAATCTTTAGTAATATTATAAATACACGCAACCAATGTCACTATCGTCCCTAAAACAAAATCTAAGGGAGAGTCGTAATGATAATTAAGCGGAGATGCCACTCTGATTTAATCATTTTGATAATGTCGCAAGACGCGATGGTTCTCCCCATCCGTTAAAATTGCACGGGGAGAATTTTATTTTATTATTTTATTTTTAATCATATTACGAATATAAAGTCATGTATTTTATTTTTAATTTCGATTATCATTTTTTATTCGCATTAGAATATTATTATAAAGTGTATGTTACACGCCCGCCATTTACTTCCTTTTACGCTATTTAATTAAAAATTAACAATACAATTAACAAATTTCAAATTTAAAAAAAAAGAAATGTCTTTTCAGAATATATGAAAATTTGTAAAATGATATTAAATAAGTAAAATGATAATATTACATTCATTTATAAATAAAAAATTATATTTTTTAAATGAATGTTAACTCTATGTTAGATACGATGTTGGTTTAATCATCAAATTAATTTGAAATACAAGAAGTACAGATAATAGCCTAAATTTCAGCCTAAATTTATATTACAAAATGTTGAATATTTCGAAGCAATAACAAATTAATTGTGCATGGTATTTTCGAGATTTTTACATAATGTTTATTATCAGGCACAATTCGAGCGAGAAGTAATTGCGAGACTCCGTTAAATTCTTCTTGGAAGCACGATCCTAACAAGTATCGAGAAATAATTAGGCTACGATCATGATTTTGATTAATGATTAATAAACTTTTGATAAACAATACGTGACTGTATTGCAATGATAGACCTTTATCAAAGCGTGTATTTCTCGCGATTTTTTCATTTATTGTTTCAAGTACGAATCCAAGTGACAAGTATAAAAATTAATATTCTATATTATTTTTTAACAATGCATACAAAGTTAAATATTTTCGATCCAATGCTTTAAATTTTTTGCCGATCTAAATGTAATTTGTTAATTATTAATAATGCCAAATTATTTTCAAATCGCATTATAATGCATAAATTGCAAAATAGATTAAAATAATTAAATTAAACACATTAGGATAAAAAGTAACATTTCAATTGTTTAATTAGCAATTAGTTTAAAACTAAAAAAAAACACTATTTCACATAACTTTATTTTATTGCGTTATAAAATTTTGCACAATTATAAATTAATTTACGTAATGCTCATTTTCTTATGATGTATAACGTATCGTTTATCGCGAGATTTTATTCGACCGAAATCTGTTGCGTAAACAACCAGCAAATCTAATTATATTCTCAAATATTATATTCCACAAATATTTACTTGTAATTTTAACTTGCATATTTATTTATTTATGTTAAAATGCGCGATATATGTAGATATAATCCTTTATTTATTAAAAGAAAAATTATAAATTATATATTATATACAAAATTATACATAACTCCCTTACGGGTACACTTTGATGTGAGAAAGCAAAATACCTGCAAGGTTTATATCCTAAAAAGAAAGTTATGCATCCAAACGATTCATGATAATGCTGTAATAAGCATTTCATGCACTGCGCGCACATTAAAATGCATTAATCGATTATCAGTGTGCCGCGAATAATTCACTGCGTTAGCATGATATTTTCGCTGCGACAGTCGGTTTGTTTAACTCGATTAAAATTCAATCGATTGCCCGATAAGGACAGGATAGGAGCGTCTTCGTTTTCTATCTATAGTCTCTTTTCTCATGCCATATGGTGTCGCCATCATGCATATCATATCTTCACATGTATGATAATCAAACATCACGACCTCTTTATTTACTACATGTTGAAGACATATATGTGCTCTGACAAGACGAGAGTCGCGAGGAATATGATTTACACGTCGATCCAACCATTGATTTCGTTTTCTTCGGCTTCAAGTTTAACTCTTACTCAAATCTATCTCTGTTGTCTCGAAGCGCGAAATGGCATGTTGCGATCGCAAAATTCGGAAGTGCCGTGTAAAATATCGTGCGTCGCAAGTGGCTTGTGCATTTAATATATTAAGCGCATATTAAATGTGTTACTTTGTAAATAATGAAAATTAAATATGAAAATGTTTCTTGATTCTGAAAACAATCTTAAATTTAGTCTTATAAAGAATCCTTTAATAGAATAGTAAGATAAAATTTTATTTACACAGTTAATCGGTGATATTCGATGTATAAAAAAAAGGGAATTCAACGAATTGTTATTTGTATTTTATTATTCTACTAGCGAAAGCAAAATATATCTTTCTGTGTCATCCATTGTTTACCTCAATATTTGAGCAACAGAAACATTGATTCCGAACACGTGAAAATAGAATATATCATCAAACATATGCAATTAATCTTGATTATATTAGAAGTTGCGTATATCGTTGTGAATGATAATTCATAATTATTTAGTATCCCAATTGATGGAATTTCAGTCACACGAGAGTCAGGATATACTTCATCAACGTTGTTGTTAACGCACAATTGAATGTTAATGAGAAACGTTAACCAATTCCAGAGCTAATTAAAGGTTATTATACTTGCAAATAAATTGCAGATAAATTTATTCAACATATTCGTTTGCTGCATAGCTCGATATTTGCCGCGACACTAATTGATTTAAGTAATTATTATCCGTAATCCCACACGTACATGCATCCGTTCAATGCTAAATTTTATAGATGTAATTTATCTTGTTCTATACTTGGTACTCTGCCGACGCACTTATCGATCAATCGCCCGGGCGACTGTTTAATTGATTCCGTCGCGACCAGGGAAAAGCGGGAAGTAACGATGAGAGTTGTCTCCCGTGCGTCTGGATGCCAAACTGCCTGAAACTGTATTTTCATCGTCCGGTAAACCCCTCCGAAACGCAAATTGCTGTCCCAAAAAGGACTCGTCGCCGGATACACCGAAATATGGTCGGTCATTAAATTTAATGAAACGAAAATACGCGACGTGGGAGAACTGTTGCTCGTGCTTGCACGCCATGCTCTCCCTACGTGACGGAGAGATTTAGGTATTAAACCGCGTGGTTTAAAGGATTGACTAAAATGGTTTCGTAACGAACGCTTCGTGAATATATACATACTTACGCGGTTAACTTGCACGTGTACGTTATAGTATATATAGGTACTATTTCTCTTATTTTTGAGCCTGTAAGTACTATATGGCACATTATCCCACGCTCATATATAGTATGGTATACTACATTTTTTTACTCCCCATCAAAATCGAGTAGAAGAAACATACTTCGGTATTAAATGTAAATATAAAATTTACAGACTAATAATGTGCTTAGCTTTTATGATCTTTTTTGTTTAATACACCATGTCATTTATAGGATGTTTACTCAAATCTTGTAAAAAATTATTTGATCTTTCAGGTATTTTTGTTCCAAATTCCAGGTAAAGAGAATATTTTTTACACATTTTTTTATGCAATTTTCTAAATTTTTTTATTGTACGCGTTTTCCGATGCTTTTTACTCATACAATTTTCATCGAGGAAAAACACAGAACTACAAGTTTCAAATGCAAAATTGATAAATGTACGGAAAAAATTGAATAGTTTTAATTAAAATAAAAATTTTTAACTTTTCATAACATTTTCATTGTTTATCACTAAAGATTAAAATAAAGCATATGTATTGCATGTTGAATATTTTGTTGAATATTTTGACATTGAAACAGAGATGGGCATAAACAAGTCTTAGAAAGATATATATATGTACATTTATAATTTACAGCAAAAACAAAATTATTAAAAAGAAAATTTAAAAAAAAACTGCCTGAGTCTCAATAAAATTCTATGAGAATATATATATATATATATATATATATATATATATATATATATATATATATATAATACATTTCCTGATTTCTCCTGAGGTATACAAAAATTCCCTGAGGATTCCCATCTAACTCGTTATCATGTCAGCTCTCAGGTTTCCATGTTTTTTCAGGAAACCCTATTCTATTGATTATAATTATTCTATCTATTTATTATTGATAAATATATGATAACATATACTGCGTATTACCTATTAAATTACCTCTAAAAATACATGTAAATATGATGATTTAAACGAGCGTAATTAATAATAAATAAATCTCATTGTAAAAATAGCATTTTTTTATTAATTTCCTTATTTCAGATCGGATTCATATTATTTTATAGATTGCAAATACCTTGTAATTGATACCGAGAATATTATATTAATAATAAATGCGGTATAATTAGCGTTTGGATATGCTGTCAATGTCACTGTTAAACTAAACTCGTCTTCTCATAAGCGCATGGAGAATTAGAAATTCCCTTATAATTTTCAATACATTGGTTATCGCGTTTATTATTACATATATTGCAGTTAGTACTCGAATATTCGATTTTTTGCAAAATTAATAATTTCTCATTCGTCGCTCTTATCAGTGCGACAAAGTGTCATCATGCGTGCAAACTATTTCATTTAAAATTATTTTATTTTATTTTTCGACGAGTTTAAAATGAAATGGAATATGGATGAAAATTGCATACGATACAATTCATTTATATCATACATGAAAAAAAAAAGAATAATATTTTCTCTCATTTTAAAATAGATATTTAAAAAATTATAGTGCGACAACGAATATGTATCCTTGTTAGATCCGTGAGTATACATCGTTCATTAAAAATTCCGCCGATTAAATTTATCAATCTCATCTCCAAGCGACACGAAACAAAGAACATCGTGAGAAACGCAAGATCGTATATGTTTGTTGTTATATTTATTACAATTACTAAATGAAATCGGCGCGTCGATATCAAACATGTACTAAACACACTCTACACTCTACATCGTCCCCGGCTTGGCAACTGTATATATAATAGTAATTACGAAGCGATACATGATAACGAGTCGCGGTCGGCACGCTAACGACGCATCGTTTCTCTTTCTCGTTTAAGTATTCCTTTCCCATCATTTCTTCTCTTTACCTTGCTCTCCTCGGTTTCAACGGTCGCGTTATAATCTAACATGATGTACTTTTCTGTACATTTTTTCATTATTCATTCAGACAACATATCCCCGCTTTTTATTCCTTTTTTAAGCTTTTCCATCCCCATTTGTACGTTTCTGACACGCATATAGAAATGCTCACGCAGACGGACGGACGGTGTATACGTAAATATTTTTCGCTTGGTCGCTGTTTCTCTTCCTCTCTTTCTTTCCCTCACAGCATCGGCGAAATTATATTTCCAACTAGAACGAGCCCTCGGGCGTACTCGAATCATTAAAATATGAACGCGAGAAGGCCGACGTAGCCGTGGATGCCATATTGGGCAGCGAGCGGTATGAGAGCAAATTATCTTGCTTAATTAATGTCGCGCGGGCGAATAATTGGAGAGGGTATGGATGGGAGGCCGTAGCTCTCGACCCATCACGAATCGATTTCTGTTTCCCTCTGCGGCCCAGCGAATTCTCCTCCCCCCCCCCTTCCATTGTTTTTCCTCTCTTTCCCTTTCGATCCCGATTCTCCTCCATTCTATACCGTTTCCTATTTCACTTCGCATTCGACCCGTGTAATTTCTGCGCACGAGGCGTTTGATCTGCTCTTTTGCGGAGACGGGACGATTAAAAAGCACCGCGGCGACGACGATGATGTGACGGCTTCGACGACGGGCGGCCTCTTTCCCTCTTTCGAATCCCCCGAGCAATGATGACAAGGCCCACCACCGTCTCGCCTCCCTTTGTTGACTAAGCAACGCTGCCGACTGAACGGAGGATTATATCGGTTTATCGGGCCGGCGCAGTCGCATCGTTGAATAGCGAGTGTATACTTTATGAGGGCTTGCCGCTATATGGCTTGCACGTGGATTTTCACCTCCGTTAACCTGATATCTCCGACATGAGAAAAATCAAATTCAGGTAAAATAAGTGAAATATTATAGTTATGAATGTTAACTTAACAATTTAATAAATTAGAATTTATTGTTAAATTGTTGTTTTAATTTCGAATTTAATATTCCTACCAATTAGCAGGAAATTCCAGACAAAATTAGGAATAAATTAGTACTAATTATGCCTTAAATTTAAATTTGATTTCTCGTGATAAAGTACCAGGAAGAAGCTCCATTTTAGCTTCTTGTCCCGGAAATTATCGTGAGAATGGTTTAATTTGCATGTTTCCGTGCGAACGATAATATACAACGCGCGCACGTAAATCAATAATAAAGCCACATTTCCGCTCATTAATTGAAACATCCGATAATAAAGTTTAGTTCGATATTGGCGGTTAAATAGTGTTAGATGTAAGCACATTTGGTTTGGATTTATTTGTATAAGCCTGATTGGAATCTATGAAATATCAAAACATATCAAATTGTTTTTATAAACATTCCTTTAAATAATTCTTTCTACACATGTAATGTGTAATTTTTTAAGACATCTGTTTATCATGTTTTATCTATAAATCTGATCAGAATAAACTTGTAATATGAAAATAATGCAATACCTCTTTCAAATTTAGCATTCAATAGAAAAATTAATTTTTTAATATGTGCATAAAAAATCCTATCCTCTTTCAAATGTTGAGTTATTAAAGTTACTAGAGTTAACTAACAATAAGCTTCTTCTCGTTCACTCAGACAGAAATTACATGTTGAAATCAACAGCCAACAGCTGTAAATATTTAATCCAGACGAATACATAACGAATATCTTTTGATCTAATATTTAATTCGTTGCTCATGTTGCACGTTGTTAAATAAATGCACACTAAAGCTAATTCGAGCATTTACCGTTAAATAACATTTTTAAATGTAGTTACACTGCAGTGCGCGTAGCAAAGAGCGAATTGCGCATTATGCTCGTTTAATCGTTAATAATATAATGTACGTGTTTGTGCGTATATTTCATGAAACATTAACTTGCATATTATTTTCCGCGCTGCCAGGAAAAGCTTTAATTAATTTAAATATTTCCGTCGCGATATTCTTAATTAAAACTAATATAGTCAAGACTCATACTAAATGACATTTCACACAGGCAACGAATTTATTATAATTTAGTGTAAACAAATATCTATCTAATATATGCCGCCCAAATATAAATATAAATTCAATTACCATCTATAAAAATTACCTATAAAAATTGATGGCAAATATAGAATTAAATTTTAAATTTGTTAGTTTATAAAATTAAAATATGAAAATTGATACTACAAATATAATATAGACTAAATTTAAAATTTAGTATGCACATAATATTGTATTTAGCATCGAAACAAAATTTCGGGGAATGCAGATCATAGATAATTAAACACAAAATTAAATGCGAACGGTTTAATTGCGGTATCGCAAATAGAGATAAGAGCAAAGATTCGATAAGACTTACATTTAACATCAATCTTGGCGGGCGAACTTTCAATCGAGTAGCCGGTTTTCTCGTGTGTAGCCACACAAACAAAACTTCCACTATCCAAGATCCGACTGACTCTGGTGATGTAAAGATCGCCTTCGACTTGATGTCTTCGCGGACTAGGAGCGAGTTGTTGTCCGTCCATTTTCCATGAGTACTTCACATGCGAGTTCGGTTGAGCCTCGCATCTCAAACGAACCGGCGATCCTTCGACAACCGAATGTTCCGCGGGACTCACCGAAAAGTAAAGATCACCATCTTGACCGCGGACAAGTGCCACTGTAAACAAAAAATCATTTTATTAATAATAAAATAACATTTGTTCGATTACAAATATTAAAAATCAAATTTTTATTGTACGCCTTTAACTTCATGATTATATCATACCAGCATAAAAAATTATTTTTTTTTTTATATTTATAAACAACATACTATATGTTAAAGCGTCTGATGTAATTGTTTTTATAAATAAATTTTAATCGTATACATACATTGCTCGTGCAATCAACGAGAAGAGTATGCGTATGTATCTAATCTTAATCAAATTACAGTGAGATTACAAAGAGATGGCCGAATCAACGCCGGATGATATCGAGTAAGTAAAAGAAAAGAATGAAAAAGAAAAGTGCTCGTAAAAAGAGAATCGCGCATTTCAAAGAATATATATATATATATATATATATATATATATATATATGTATGTGTATGTATAATATACAACACGTACACCCACGTCACACACATACGTAAATTCGTGAGATTCGCGAGCTTACGTATGGCGATCGTTGCGTACGCATTTTGCATACAATGGCCGCACCGGTGTAGATTAAATCCTCTGTACCGGGGCGAAAATCGATCGGTGTTTCTCCGGCCGCCGGCCGGGAACACGTGTGCATCGTGCATCCGTGTGTGACTGCTCGCCGTCTCTCATACCATCGATCTCTTGTTCACGCAACACGCCACTATCGCGCGCGTCTCTGTAGAAGTGTTTGGGAATAATTAATCCGTCGCGGTCGCAATGGACGAAATATTATACATTATATCGCGTTTATTTACTATATAATCCACCTCGCGTTCAAATTTCAGATTACGCGGTTACAACATGCGCGCTGTTCCTTCAATTTCTCCTCCCCGATCGCACTAATAATTCCCATTATTCGAAATAAACAACAGAGATACCGGTCAATTATTTCGTGAAAGAACGCGTGATACTCTTGATAAATTCGAATTACTCGTATTTTAAAGTTCGTCCTCGTTGTTATTCCCAACTTTATTTATCATGTTTTCAACTCTATTTTCAAATACCGTTTTATTTGAACATATGTATCCGATTTTAAATGTGTAATGATTATATATGTATATATATATATATATATATATATATATATATATATATCTAATGTAAAGTATATGCAGATTTTAATGTTCAATGTATATGTAATTTATTTCGACTAGTAACAAATAGCTATCTCCATGTGATGCAATATAGTTTAACCGTCCATGTGTACTGTAGACCACAATGCAAGGTAATAAATCTATCAGAGACCCCCTTCCCCCATCAGATCTTTTATTTATCTTCGAGCAGACCCTACCGGTTTCCCTATCTATGATTGGGGATTCAGGTATTTCTTGTGATCTAATACCGTGGCGGTGATCTATCATTTCACAATTCGTCGAAAAGCAAAATGTACTATAGATTTTAGAAGCAGCTTTTTTGTTTTAATTTGAAGAAAACAATCCCCATGTCACCATACACGTAAAATTACAATCGGAAATGCGCTATTACTAAATTGCAAAATTTTATTTTACAGATATTACGCGATCAATATTAATTATTGCAGTCGATCCATTGTGATAATTATACGCGTGGTTTTGAGTGCAGAAAATACGCATTTTCACGCCGGATTCGCGGATGCGCGCGCAACGTCAAAGGAACCATTGATTCGTCGTAAAGCGAGTTGCCGATCAGCCATACGAACGATGGAAAAATACCTTTCAAAAATATCGTTTGCTTATCACTCATTAGTCCCAGATTACTACAGGAAATCGAGAAAATAAACTAATGCGGCAGACTTTACGACCGAATCGTGTCTTTTCAACGCGCTCGTTAGGCTGTACCTCCGAATGCGGCTCGATGTCAATCTTTACCAAGGTTTATCAGCATGAGAAAAAAAGGGGAAGAGAGAAAGAGCGCACCCAAAAAAGAATGCACGTTTGCGCCAGTCCTGTTGGTCGCTGGTCGTGAAATCTCCTGGAGGGGTAAACACGACCGCTTTTACGACTTACTCTTGAGATTGGCTTCCATCCCGAGCTAAACATTTCCTTCTCTCTCTTACTCTTTTCCTCGACAGCTGCAGCCACGTTGCTTTATGACGTTTACACAAGCGGCCCGATTTTTCGACTACGTACTACGTCGTCCGATGCCAAGTGCTTGCGCATGTTAGATGTCTATACGATGTCACGTATGTAGAATCGTCGTTGACTGGCAGAAAGATAGCTCTGACATATCATGACAAATTTCGGAGGAGGTAAAAATATGAATTTTCTAGATAAAAGTCTACTTAACTGAAAGCTTTGTTGAAAATCAGTTAGTTGATTAATAACTTAAGCTTAATTGGTATAATTAACTGATAATTAATTTTGCTCTTTTGTGAAAAAATATTTATGTATTTAAAATAAGTATAAATGTAAACAAATATTGAATAATATTAACTTCATAATATGCAAAAAATAAAAAATTATTAAATAAAAACGTCACAAATAGGATTAATGATGCAACTTAATTATTTTGTATTTTATGGAATGCCATTAAAAGATTTTTTTATTTTAATTCTTAACTTTGACTCTAAAGAGATCATAAGATAATCACGAAATGTCTTCCTTTTATACATCTCTTTCCGGTGAATCGAAAGCGACAAGAAAGTAACTCGTCTGGATGCAAACACAAGGGGTTGTTTTCTCATAGTAGTCTGGGGTAGTTTCGCGATTCCCTTTCGTCGGAGCACTCCTTGATTATTATTCGTAGTACACAGCGCACGATCCCTCTCTTCCAGGCATCATGAAACTAGAAGGGATAAAGTTTGTGCCGGTAGAAGCAGAATTTGGCTCGTTATGCTAAGGAATCTTTTTCTCCATGTGTACACGTGACTAAAGTAACGACAATCTTTAAATCGAAAGATCGCTTTTAAAGTTGTTAAAAAAACTTTTCGCATTTCCATAAAATCATTCGTAATAGTTAGTTTAAATTATATAAAATAACTAGTTCGATTTAAGAAATGCATCTGCGCAAGTAATTGAATGCCATTTAATCTTCCGATGAAACATTTAAAATCAAGTTAATAGCATATGTCAATCGAATATATATGTCACATCAAATATGTTAGTAATATTTTCATGTTTATCGGTAAAAAATTGAACATTCTATTGTTAATATAACAACTGATGTTGACTCTAACTTTGATAAGAGTTACTTACACAATTAACTCGTATGCAAAACTTACGTATAATAAAATTTTGTATTTCTAAGTAAATTTCTTATAATAAACGAGTTATAAAGAACAATAAAACAATAGTATAATATATGCATTAATAATAACTTTTTAATTTCCCCAAAGGCTATCGCAGCGCTTCTCCTCTGTCGCAGGAACTCGTACCTTCTCGTATCAATTAGAACAGCTCACCCAGCAGCACAGCGTGAATATATGTAACGCACGCCGAATGCATAATTCATCGCGTGCACGTAGAATGCGCACTTTATCACGTGGTTCGCAGTCAGCGAACCACGCGGACATGAATTATGCGCGGGCCGTCAGGTACGACGAGACTTGTGCGTGTGTGAAAGGAAAAATTTGCCTCGTACCCCGACCGATTCTTCAACGCCCCCTCGCATCACCCACGTGCATGAAAATCGCCTCGTGTATTCATCGGGGGTGCCGAGTACCGAACGCGTTCTAAGGTTCCTACAAGATGCTGCTGGGTGCAAATAATTGTGTTCGCTGTACCGCCTTCTAGACGGTCTGAGCACTGTAAAGTTCATGCACTCAGAACGCTTCCGCGACTCTGAACTCATCCTGAGAGTTGTTGCTTTTGAAGGGCTGTGCCGAGACAACGTACGTAAGGCACACTTATTGTGAAAAAAAGAAAAGACTAGGGATAAAAAAAAGCAAAAGTAAGGACCCGCGAAAGCTCGGTGAACACTGACGCCCTTTTAGCGAGGGTAAAGTGCAACCGCTCGTTCTTGCCCCGGAAAGGAAAAAACACAGAAAGAGAAAGAGCGAGAAATAAATAAAGTTTATATTTATATTACAACGAGATGCCGAAATGATGAAAAATCGAATAAAAATAATCGCGAAGAGTTCACAGTTGTTTTTTATTTTTAAGTCTTGCAGGTTTGAAACTCAGGTGTGTTATCTCATAGCATTTATTTTTAATCTGCAGATACGAAGCAAACAGATAATTGCTTTTTTTATATAAGAAATTATATTCGAAGACACGAGAAGTATATTAGTTTCCTTTTTCTTTATTGAAACTAATCAATTATTTTCTTCCTATTAAATATTAAAATTTTTCTTTGCTTTGGAATACAATTTTTTTATTCGCTTAGATTTCCTGCTGGACAAATAAACAAACAAATTGATCAGGAACAAAAGTATATCGCTACAAAGTATCACAATAATATAACGTTCAACAGAAAAGACAAGAAAGAAAAAGAAATATTAACTAGATCTGTCGTACAGAGCGGTTTCTATTCACGGAAATCAGTTAAAAAAAGGATTCGTTTAACGAACAGAAAACGGGAGATTCAATGAGAGTGTGCCATTTTCAAAGTGTATATACATAATGACAACATGAATGAGCGGGTTTCATCAAAGAGCCCGATGTCGTCTATCCGGGAGTCTTTCTTCTTCTTTCTCCCTTCGTGCAGTTCGCTCCTCGAAATATATTATGTACGCTTCCCGTGTTTCCATCCCGAAGGTCATCAAACGCAGGCTTCGCTCGTGACGAGGCGTTTTACCCGCTTTGAACCGTTGGTCTGACAATCGACGCGGTCGAGCAACGAGACGAGAGGGGAAAAGACGTCGGGCAGAAAAAGGAGTGTTTCCTGCCGAAAGATGAGCCGGAATTTCGGGGTATCTCCGTAACGATAGGGAGTTTATCTTACAATTCCACGTGTCGACAGGCGATAACCGCCGGATGAAGGAGTTTTATTTCCGAGAAGGCTGCGACGCCCGACGAGTGCACCCCTTAGATAAATCGATTCTATTTCAGATAACTTATTTACATTATTAAGTAAATATGCCATTGATATAAATAATTTATTATTATTCAATATATTTACTTTTACTATTATTTATTTATTTATTTTTATAGCGCCTTTCTCTATTCTTTAAAAAATTTCTTTGTTATATTTATGCACATATAAAAAAAATTATATTCTCCAAAGTTTCTAAAAAAAATGTAAGAAAATTTTGATATTGGAACTTAATAAGTTGTATTAAATAGTGCAAGAAACTTTTAAAATTAAATGTCTCACAATGAGCAGTCATTTCTGATCGTTTCTATTATTTAGATTAATATCCTATTTTTTATATAAAACATAGGATTCTAAAAATCATCTAGAAATTACTTAATAAAGAAAATGATGAAAAGATATAAAAGATATTCAGACTTTCACCTTTTATTCAAGAAATATTAACTTAAAAAATAGAAATGATCGTTCGGTACTTTTACTGTTCGCAAGGTTTCGATCGAGGGGTTGGTCACTGAGGTAATTTTTGTACAAAAGCTAGGTAATTCAGCGACAATCCCAGCAAAATTTTGGGTACCTAATCCAAGGTTATTTTTGGTAAATCTAAATAATCTTTAGCGTTAAAATAATTTAAAGTAAAATTTCTTTTTCAAAATTTATTTTTAATTTGAGATACTATTAGGTAATCTTAAGTAATCCGAGGTATAATTTAAGGGTAATTTTTATACATTATAACTGTTAGCGACCAACCCCTCAGTTTCGATATATCGAAATATGCAAATGGAATTAAAATTTCACGCGCTCGTAATACGGATCCATCTTGCAATTGCAGTTACAGGGACGACGTAATGTACGAATGCGTGCACGTGTCACGGATGACATCTCCAGGAAAAGAAAGTCGGTTTCGCTCTTTATACGCGTTACGCACCACCCGCGTCTTTATTAGCCTCTCCTCCTCTATCTTTGTTTTTTTCCGGAGTCATTTCAGCAGTTCATGGGATCAAAGGGCTAATACGATTTCTCCCTCCTTCTCTCTTCTTCTCTCGATCCCTGCAGCGAGACACGTGTACACTGTGTCTGACGACGTCACGCAATGTCTGAGACGAGAAGAAAACGAACGAGCAAACGAGAGAGAGAACGTTGCGGCTAATAACGTGCGAGCGGAAGGAGAACATGAAAACGCGTTACACGCGCGGCTGAATAACATTCGGTATATAAAATAACCGCGTGCGCGGCTTCGCACAAAGGACTCTTATGTTAGCGACGTAAAAAAAAACAGTCGTCGTTCGCGGGAGAAGGAGGTGAAGAACGAAGACGAAAAGAAAACGAAAGAGAGCCGGACTTGGACGGAGACGAGGGGAGGAGGTACGAGGATCGCGACGCAGGGGGGACTTGTATATATACTTTCCGTCGTACCCCTATCTTCCCTTCAGAGGCACGAAACGTTTCTCTAGAAATTCCCGTTCTCGTCCCGATTCTCCGTCCGTAATTCGAGACGTGTAATTAGGAGCACCGGACCGATATGAATGGCCAAGTGGTCCTGGTGAGTGGCACAGCCGGAACGGGACGAATGAAAGAGCGGGGAACGGGTGAAGAGGCAGGGAAAGGGGGGGGGAGGCAGCCATGGGGTACCATGGCGCACTCTTGAAAGTTACGTCGTACATTTTGCGCACCCCTCCTCTCCCTCTCTCTCCTCTTCCGCCCCTTAACCCTGTGTGGTGGCCGATATTAGGTATATATCTACGTAATACCACACGGCAACCGTCTCCTTTCCACCCTTCCCCTGTTACCCCGCGTGCACCGAGTCTGCGTACACTCGTCGCTTTTACGTGTAGGTGTGCGCGGCTATCGAACCGGTTCCTCCTCTTTGAGAGGAGAGCCGTCATGGTGGAGAGTGGCAGCATCCTTTCCACCATTCGGGGTCTCTGTCTCGAATCTCTCGTAAGAGCCGAAGGAGAATTCGCGAGGACGCAAATTGGCCTGCTCCGATTTTAGAGGCGAGAGGATATCTTATTTTTTTTTTTTTTTTCCCCTCGTGACTCTTTAGTTTAGGTTGCTAATTTACAGAGATAGAGACACGATGAGAAGAAAATCTTTTTCTCTTATTTTCGGTCTTTTCTTCCTTTCTTTTCTGTAGAGTGAATATATAATATCTTTGACATAGTTGATTATAGTATAATTGATAGTTAGATAAAACAATGTATAATAAATTCGCAATGGAAAATACACGAGGTTTGTAATAATTTATAATTCTACTCGCAAATTTGATGACAAAATGGAAGTTTAATTTGATGACAAATGGAATATGAAAATAGTGGAAAGCTGTCAAATTATCCGTTTTTTTACAGAATATAAATTGCATGCAATCTCACACTATAATTCAAGCAATGTAGCATTTACCAGTGTGCGTTAACGATTGTATTATATCTTAGAAACAATCTTTTTAGTGCTGATAAATTATGCGATACGCGATGTACGTATGAAAAAATGATGTATAAATCTCTTTTATAGTACATAATACTGTTCAAGATCCTACAAGTACGTATGAAAAAAAAATGTTTCTTTTACAGGCGAATAGGACACTAAAAAACCCGCGGAATGTTTCAAAATCTTTTTATGCATCACGCACTCGAGATAATTAATTGCATACTTAAGCAAACCGCAGTAATAACGAAATATTTTACTCGGCAAATTGCTACGCGATTTTATCGCGAAACAACAGCGTGCAACGATCGCGTAAAACAACGCTCGAGGAAACATATCGTGCTTGCCGTATCGCGCCGATGCGTTTGCCAGATATCTCGGAGTGTTCCTCGCGCACGAAATGATAACTCTCTGCGCCCTTTTCACTTTTGTATTCATACATATGTGTATATATATATATATACTTTCTGCCTCCATCTCGAACAATAATATTGTTAAGTCATTGAAGGGAAAATGTCATGGAAGTATCATCGCTTACGAAACACGCTCATGCGCGATTTTTTTCTCGAGTCGAATCATTGAGAGAGCGAGTCGACCGAGGCGCGCGATTCGGAGTCAATTAGCCGTAATTACACCGTCACGCCGCCAAAAAAAGAAAGACGAAAGGACGAAGGGACGCCGGGCAACCGGTCGGAGATTGGATTCACGCGAACACGATCGGCGTGAGACCTCGAAAGAAAGAGAGAGAGAGAGACGTCGCCAACTCCGCCGGAAACTTCGATCGACAGTCTTCCCTCCGCGTGATTCATCCCCGACAGACTGATACTGACGGTAGACGGGAAGGGAGGAAAGCCCTATAGGATGCCGATTATTCGAGGGGGCCGGTTGTATACTTGACTCGCATACTTACACATACAGAGGAGCAGGGGTAACGGAATCATGAGGTGCCGCATCCTCGTCGATCGTGCGTCGAGACACGTTGAAACGAACACAGATATCGTGCGAGAGAAAAAAAAAAACACTTCGTCTCGCTCGGCAAAATTCACGTCGCGATCATTTTAACAGTTCGCGTGACGTTAACTTGCAACTTTCAACGAAACGACGTGCGCGTAAAAGACGAGCTCGAACGATGACCGATCGGCGCGAGGAGACGCGCGACACTGAAAACCGAAAGACGGTGAAGCCACGCCGGCTCGAAGCGACCCCTAGTTGTCAGCCAGTGCGATTTCTCGCCGTCAGAGAGCGCCATGTGCCGATGAGACAAGCAGCGGTCTCTGTAGACGTTGAGTGAAATTGTAACGTCGAAGAAACTTCGAGAATCGCAATTCGATAAATTTCGAATGGCGATAGTGGCCACAAAACACGTTGCGATAAGTTCGAATTGCTCTAGATATTTTTTGTGATTGTTACGATTTTTGCCGTCTAAAAGGGTGAATCTTACGCGCGTGAGTGAATCTATTGCGAGTGCTTTGTGGAGTGTCGAATATTTTCGTTGTACATTAAACTTCGCATACAAACATTATTCATCGATATTTCGCGATTTTGATATGTGCGCTTATATCTGTTATGTGTAGATTTTTTAACACTTTTCGTATATTTTACGCTTTTTCTCCGAAAAACAGCACAAGCAGGTGTCCAATCGTCGCCAAATACTTGTATGTATATCATTATGTTTTAATTTAGTTATTAATTGTACTTGAATTAGTGATCTCTCTCTCTCTCTCTCTCTCTCTCTCTCTCTCTCTCTCTCTTTCTTTTGATAGATTATATAAAGCGAATGTTATCTATATCGCGATACTGTTTACATATACTATTAATTGAATGCTGTTAAAAGCTATAATTATGCATATCTCAATTAAATCACAATTGTTTTCTAAAGCTGTCAAATTAATAACAGACTCATTGTGTGAAAATAAACTGAGAAAGAAGAGAATAAGTGAGGGAGTAAGTGAGAATGTATCACTCTTATACTTGCAAAATCGCGCATAAAATTATTGATTTTCAAATTATTTTAATCTTAATAAAAATTTTATTGGAAAATAAGACATTTGTTTAAAGAAGTATCGACGAAACAATATTAAAAATAGCTAATTGTGCTATTGCGTGCGTGTAACGGAAAAGATTCCAAGTCTGTGCACTAACGCCCTCTCAGTAAGTCTGTGGTTAAAATAAGAATTATTTGATTAAAGCACACGTACATATGGTAACAAAAGAAATACAGGCATCTATAAAATAGATATAAATGTAAGTCGTACAAATAATATACATATACATATATATACAAAAATATATATGTATATAATTATGAATATATATTAATTTATAATTATATACATATATATTTTTGTACATTTTTATATATTACTATTATTATATATTAATTTATATTATTAAATTTTATATTATATAGTTTTGAGAAAATTTTTTTCTAAAATAAAGGTGTTTTTTATTTTAAAAAATGGGGAAAAATTTTTAAGTAGTAGAAAATTAAGAACATTGTAGGTGAGAAAAGTGAGAAACATCTATATACAATTCAAATTCGATATATTATTTTTATACATCTTGAGACATGTACGTCGTTGTTTTTCTTGTCGATCATATTATAATTATTGATAATATTTATAATAACAATCTAAACAGTCACATACTCTTATATTCCTATAGATCTTAAATAATTTTTTTTATTTTACATACGGATTCTTTTTTTTTTTCTATTCTATAATCAATCGACGCTCACGTCTGTAAAGAACAAACGGTATTTAGTTTAGTTTCCTATAAAGCTCCATCGTCAAAGATTTTTTCAAAATGTTTCAATACTTATACAAAGAAAAAAAATGAAAACTTTACCAAAAACAATATATAGTAAATTGTATCTTTTTACATTTTAATAAAAAAATGAATTAAATACAATTCAC
Organism: Anoplolepis gracilipes; assembly: GCF_047496725.1. Lineage (NCBI taxonomy): Eukaryota > Metazoa > Arthropoda > Insecta > Hymenoptera > Formicidae > Anoplolepis > Anoplolepis gracilipes. The sequence continues at coordinate 5,320,173 of NC_132976.1, read as the reverse complement.
AAATTTAATAGATTCTCTCTCACTCAAAAGTTTGAATAATTATAACACAAATGTAAAAGACATAATAAAAATCATGTGTAATTGCTGCATATCGCTAATATTTAAAAAATAAGTAATAATAAATAATACATACATTACGAGTACTAGTCTTGAAAAAAATTGCATATTATAATATTGATTGTCAGAAATAACAAATATATGATGTGACAAGTTACAACTGGGATCAATTTCTCGTACAAAAAGAATTTAATCATATAAAAAAAATTAAATTTTTCTGCGTAAAGTTTTATCTTTCAGAGAAATTTTATTTTAAAAATTGAATATTTAATAAATTGAAAAATTAATAACTATTAAGAAAGTACATTTTACTCGTATTTTATATTATTCTTTTCTTCTGTATACGAAGATAATATCGTATGACAGATAATATTCCACGCGTATTTTCTGACAACGGGACGGTGTGTGTGTAGAATTTATTTAATTTATATAAAAGAGATAAAATATATTTTTTTTTATTTCACACATGCAAATAAGTTTTTGAAAAAAGAAAATAATCAACAACTTTGACGTCGTAACATAAATTTATCTCGATATTCAGGTAGTGTATTTTTATACACGACATAATGATACATATGTACATAGATAGATCTGTACTATATGTTTTTGTATATAATTTATGTACATGTGGTATATGTATCGCGTGTATTGGTATGCACATACCTTCTTTTAAAATTTTTTGCGTTGTATATTATTTTAATTGAAAAATGAAATAAATTAAATGTATTCCACACATTAATCACCTAAATTATTTTCCTTGGATATTGTAAATGTATTTATATTATGTACAGTATAATTATCTGTCCTGGAGATCACATAGAATCATTATAGCATATCATTAAAAAATCATCATTCGCATCTATAAAGGAATTATCTGAATTATTAAAATCATTACTGTATAAGGTCCGGCAAAATTGTAACGCAGTGATCTATGCAAAGAAGGACATAATAATTTTTTTATATAATTATATAATTATTTTTTATAATAAAACCTCCCCTCTTATACTTCCTGTTAATTCTGCCATATTTATTTTATTAACGTGACTAGTGGATATTATAAGATTAATGCAAAAGATTTGTCGCTTTTTTATTTTACATATATATATATATATATATATATATATATATATATATATATATATATATTATTCCAAATACAGTTATTAATTTCTGATAGATAAATAAAGATGACATAATATTTCTGTGAAAGAAAATCTTTTTTCTAAATGAAAAACCTGTATTAAAACCAATAATATATTTTTGTTTTGATTACTAAAAATTACTTGAAACTATACACAAAAATCATATTCCACGAGAAAATCCATAATATAATTTTGTTTTTAATTTTACTTGAGAAATATGACAAATCTGTTGCAGCAACCTAATAATCAATTTGCACTATTAACAAATTTTGAAGCAACTACCAAAATACAAAACATTCCTCTAAGAAATCATAATTTTCATTGATTTCAAAACATTGCAAATTTCTAATAATGAACATCATTTAATATAATTTCATATAATTTTCAAAGTGGAAATAAGTCAGATTATGTGGTAATTAAAACTACTTTGCACATCACAACATATTTCAAAAATTTTGTGCCGTACGAAATATTTCAAAAAATATTATGCTGTCATAAACGTAATACATCGATATATATATAAAGAAACAATTACATTATATACAATTACAGAATGTCTTATTTAATTTTATTACTTGATCAACTTCTAAAACAATGCATATTAGATTAAAATTCGTCTAATAAAAATTGCACGGTACAAAAGGAAAATGTGGAATGTTCTGTATATTCCTTGATACTCTTATACGCAAATAATATTTTTATTCTACGATGCTTCTTGTGAAACAAAACAATTTTTTTTTTTTTTTATGAAATATTTTCTGCAAATTCTCGTTGCAGAGGAAATATTCCAAACAATAGAGAATATCTTTATATTTAAACTATGCTGAACTAGTAAATACAGAAGGATACGTATGGCACTCTCGATTGGCCTGTGCATTCTACATTTCCTCGAATGCTGGCCGAATTAAAGATATGTTTAGTCTCTAAAGACACTCATCAGAAATACAGCTTCCTCTTTTTATTTGGCATCGCATTACGATAAGCTTCGATTCGAGCCATATAATCTTCACTATTGTCGATGATATGTACCCGGATTTTGTTCCCCTCGATTCTTGTAGGTTCACTTCCGATCGCCCCATCCGGCGCTATTGTAAAACCAAGATGAAGTGCCTTCGTCTCTCGTTTTGCTCCATGAATTGTCAAGGCTGCTACCTCCGCTGTCCTAACGATGCAATATTGATTCTTTTGCATTACACTATTCTTAAAGTAACCTTTTTGCTCCATTTTAATGGAACGCAATCATATCAGGGTATCTAGTGTCTACTCCCTGGGAAAACATGGAAAACCATGGAATATTCAGGGATTTCTTCTGTATCTGGAAAATTAGGGAAGTCTCATGGAATTTTATTAGGATTTAGGGAATTTTTTCGAAAATTCTGTTTTTGATAATTTTGTTTTTCATCTTGTAAATAGTCAGCTGCGTATGTGAAACTGGCATCTCATTTTGTAGAAACTCATTAATCGTTGAGTTTTGGCATTATTTTTGATAGTTTTAGAGTTCTTGATAAGATTAAACAAATAATTCCAACTATAAAACAAAAAAAAATGGCTCGAGACAAACTTATAGTGAAATGTCAAATTCACTGTTTCTTGCTTTGTTCGTTGACAATTTTTTTAGCATTTCTTATCAGATTTTAAGCGTTTGAAAATTCTATGATTTTACAAAAAGTTCTATATGTAAAAATTATTAAAATATTAATTAAACAATTAAATTGTTTGAGATATCGGACATATAAGTATTAAGGCGCTCATATCTTCGCTCATCGTCTATAATAAATTAATTATGCCTATATATATATATATATAGAAGGCGTCATTAATGCCTTTATAAATGAATTTATGCACATATCAATACATTTATATATTTTGTATATACATACATATAAGGAAAATATACATATGTGTTCCAATATGTGCATAAATTTATGTGTAAGGCATTAATGACCCTTTCTGTACAAAGTATGAAAATGATAAATCATATATTTTTTCTATTGTTTTTTAATAATTGTGTATTTTGTTTATGCATTAAAATATTTGAATAATTGCGATTTTCCTTGGTAAAACATAATGCTCATATATTAGTATATTCCACGATTACAAATGTTATATTAAAGTCTAATAAAAAATGCTTAAAAAATCGTCGACAGATAAAGTGAGACAACGTGAACTTGGCGTGTCAGTTTGTCCCGTATATGTATATTTTTTTCCTTTTTGTTTTGTTTACCTACTTAATATTTTAACATAATATTGAATATGAAGTACATACATACGCTTTATAACTTTTAAAGATAAAGAAATGATTTTATATAAATGAAAAATTATCTTATGAAAGTTATTTTTAGTACATTTATAAATCTAACATTGAAACTTAAGAGACTCTGTGTTTTTCCTTCATATAAATAAAATAAATAAACAAACATTAGAAAATGCATGTAATAAAAAAATTTATTTTAGAGAAAGTTGTATTAAAAAATTTTGAAAATATTTTTTTTACTTGGAAGTTTGAACAAAAATACCTGGGAAATCAGGGAATTTTTTAACGAGATTTGAGTAGACACCTTGCACATGTACATTTGCGCAAAAAAATTTACAGAGATAAAGATAGAACTATTTTATACTTACCACAACGTTTAACTGATGCGAAGCGGGCGAGAGGTAATCCATATTGGTATAGTAGGACGAATAATTTTGATAGCATTGCTGCTGAGAAGCGGTTGTTGTCCACGCTAACCGTTGATGGTCACCTGGAAATCCACCGCTCTCCGTCACTGCTGGACTCCAAATACTACTGCTACCACCGCCGCTGCTGTACACGGTACCGCCTAACTGTTAAAAAATAAAACAATAAGCGTATAAACGAATATTCCGGAAATAAATATTTCCAAAATATTAGTTAAATGTTCTGAAAATATTAAATTGGCTAAAATAAACTTGCTAAGATAAAAACACTAAAAACATTACTACAACCTGTCGACTTACGCTCGGTGGAGTCGTACTAGCCGCTAATAGTAAACTAGTAGCATTTCCCGCGGGTTTATACTGCGGCGAATCCCTTAGAAGTGCCGGAGAACTTGCCGCTGAGCCGCCAGTGCCTCCGCTCCTGAGTACAGAAATGCAATGATATATGCATACATCTATTCTATAGTACATTCATGCAACCATCGATCGCGTCATATTATTAATATCTCGGATTTTATAAGTTTAATTTTTATATGTAAAAAAATATACATCTCTTGCGCGACACAATCATCTCAATAATATCTGTAACGTACAGTTTATTACAATTGAAATATTAATTTTAATTTTATTAATTAAAGTAGGCTAATTGTGTTGGCGATTATCTCGTACGGACATGAAATAATAGTTGTTAGTACGATTATAGATATACATGAGCATATACTAAATACGTGATATTTTATTAAGATCAAGATATTTACAAGGGCGTAGTAGCAGGTACCGCGGCGGCGGGCGTGGGCGTGGTAGCAATTGAAGGACTTTTTCCAGAGGGTGGATTGCTAGCCGGACTCCCCGAGGGTTTCTTCGATCTCGGCGCCTTATCTTGCTGCTGTTGCTGCTGCTTCTGCTGTTGTCGACATTTAGCCCTCCGATTTTTGAACCACACCTGTAGACACATACGAATTATCCGGTTGTGCGATTACGTAATTAGAGACGCTCCTGCACAAATGCTGCATATATCATAAAAAAATAATAATAAGTTGCGCGTCTGTCGCGAAATGAATCGGACGTCATTTTCACGTTTCAGCGATGCGTAAATGTGATTTGGAACGAATCAGAACTCTCGCAAAGCTGGCGTAATAACCAATTACAAGGGAATGCCGGACTGGCACAACTATCAATTACCAATCAAGCTGACTGTAGCAACGCGAACGAAAACGCGTACGCATATCGGACGTGCTCGCTACCAGGCTGTCGTTAATGCAACAGAATTACGAAACCGATTGGAGTATAGGTCGTCCAACACACACACCGAGCAACTTCTCTGAATAGAATAAGCCGATTTCGCGTACCAACGGGCTCGCTCCGGTTTGTGTTCAAAGTGTCCACTGGTTTTGCACGAACACCTTGTAATGAAGTTGCTAATTATGCTTATATAGATTAAAAAGCGTTTCCTCCGCTGGTGCTCGAATGGCACAGATTACTATTCCATCAATTTCTGTAATTTTTTTTAACAGACCTCGTCGCGCAAGCATTGCGGTAACATTTTTCATAATTTATTTCAGTAAATATTAAAATATGTTCTCTCGTTTTTAATAGAAAAAAATTTCATAAATAAATTTTTGGAGATATATTTTGCGAATTAGATTTAATTACTGATATACATAAAAAAAATAATGCGTTTTCTCTCGCAGTTCGTTTGTTCTCTGAAACTTCTCTTGTACATAGAAACGATATGGGGGATGTAGGGAGGGACGAAGCAAGTGGAAAGAGGTAAAGAGAGAAATGCGACAAAAAGAGAGAGAGAGTGAAACTTGGAGAAGCCTCGCGATCGATGTTAGAAGCGGAGAGGTGAGCTTGAGTTTCTACGGATTTTCTGGGGGACGACACCAGCTCGCGTTCTTCCATCAGAGTCCGGTGTATGTATCGTTGTAACGTAAATTCTTCGCTTTCAAGAAATAGTATTTTTATCACGACTGGATTATATTCTACGTCGGTATTGAGACATCAACGTTTGATATAATATTTAATAAAATAAAATCTTATAATAGCATATAGTTACGATATGTCAACATTTTTCTTTATTCTCGAATCGTTATATCAAATAAAAGACTTTCTCCACGTTTGATATTTTTAGATATTTAACTCGATTCGTCTTTTTTCTTGTGATATATTTTTATTACCTCTTAGTTCACTTATAAATTTATTGATTACTGATTAATAAATCTTGCAATATTAAACAATTTGGATGTAAAAAATGTGCTTATTTATTATATTAAGTAAAAGGTTTCTTTTCTAAAAAAGACGATGTTAAAATATGCGATCATATTGAAATGATATCGCATTGACTCGTGAGAAAACCAGCTTTGGTGTAGCTACAATGAACACGGAGACGCCCGCGGTTGAAAAGTCATGCAGGGGTCCGAAAACGATGATCGTGAGTAGAGCAGTCTCTAGTTTTGCAGTGGTCCGACGAACGTGACGGAAGACTATAAGCATGTTGGGCCCATTCATCCCGTTTACACGGTCATAGCCAGGTGTGTTGGACGGCAATTGCGGATGCGAAGCGCCCTTTCCGGCCGTGATGAGGGTGGGATATGCACGAACACGTTCTCGGACCTTGTGGACGTCGACATCGGTACGGCCAGAAGGCACGGTGTCAGTCGAGCAACATCGACATATCGATTCCGAAATTGACATCATTCATGTAGGTTTTCGCGGTATTGTTGCAGAAAAAAATATTCTTTTGACCGCGCGCTATTGAGTAAAAATACCAATGGAGCATCGTTTGCGATTTTATGTGACTGGAGAGCAAATAAATTTTTTTCTTTTCTATAGCATTGCAGAACGCAATGCCTGAAATAGACACAATAAACGTTTGATGCTCTGCATTTCTTTTTATGCTTTTAAATCTTATGCTAATTGCACGCTTTATAATATTGTTCTTTGACTTTTATTAGCTCTTTTTTCTCTTGTTATTATATAATTTTAATATAACTATATCAAATAATACGTAAAATACTTTGTACACATTGTTGAAAAGAATATTAAGTATGTCATGAATTTTCAATTATATTAAATCTTAACACAGGCTAATAGTTTATCTTCAAATAAAAAGATTGTAGAAATATCATATATAAATTTAATTTATTAGATGAAATTATTATTTTAAATCTTATCGTCATTAAAAGGAGATATTAATAGCAGATTTGAAGAATTCTTGTAGGTACTTGAACGCGTAATTTAATTAACTCTAACGTAAGAACACACATATAGAAGAGAATCGATGCTGTCCGTACTGTCAACGTGCCGACAGTGCATAACCCTCGGTAATCAGATACTCTTGCACCCCTCGTAGACATGCCACATTTTTTTACTGCAGTGCAGAAACTTTCTACACTATATTCAAAAGTTATTTTCTATGTATTGCGCAGAAATAATTTAAGGTATTAATTTAATATTACAAATAAAATGGGAGAGATATTAAATGATTACATGGTTCTTTTTAATACATATGTGATAATTGTGCATATTAATTGAAGATTCTTTAGTAAAGCATAACCAAAAATGAAATTGCTGTCAACAATATTAATAATTTCTTACCTGCACTCGCGATTCTGGTAAATTGATTTTCATTGCCACTTCCTCGCGCATAAAAATATCAGGATATTTCGTTTTTGAAAAAAGTCCCTCTAAGACATCCAACTGCGCTCGTGTAAACGTCGTCCTCTCCCGCCGTTGCTTCCTCGGATTGCCTTTAATGTAGAATTTTTAATACAATAGAATATCATAGCAGTTTTTCTCTTTTTATTTATATTTTTTTCTCAATATACTTGAAATATGCATTAAATTAATATATTATATAAAAAGACTTAAAAAATAACAAAATTAAACCGCTTTGTATTCGGACACAAGTGCTTTGAACCAATGATTGGTGTTCGGAAAGGATTGTTCTTTTAAATTTCTAATTTGTAATTCAAACTTGTACGGCATAATATTGAGAATGTTTATAATAAATGAGCGAGAGAGAGAGAGAACGTATGTGTGTGAAATATAGTATATAATATTATATATTTATAATATGTTATAGATCAACTCTCTCTTTCTTTCTCTCTCTCTCTCTCTCTCTCTCTCTCTCTCTCTCTATATATATATATATATATATATATATATATATATATATATATATTTAACTATAGTTAAATCATTATTGGTTATAACCAATAATGATTAATATAATAAATAAAATATCTAAATTTATTATTATTAATAATTAAATAACAACTACAATAATTATTAATAACTTAATAATAACAGTAATAATGTTTTCACGAGTCGGAAATAACTTTAATAAAAAATTCAAAAGCTTTTATATTAGCACGAATAGCATAAATAATTTAGTATTATGTCATTATATTTACTAACACTTTTGCGTTTGGACAATTGCTCTTCAATTACAGTATTGCAATATTTATGATAATGACTTTCCCGCGTTTTTAGCGCATCACTATATAAAAGATCCGCCAACCTTTGTCACGCTCTAATATTTCATCTTCGATACAAATATACATATATAGAATTCATAAACGAAAAAGTTATTTCCGACTTGACTTAGTAGAACTAATAAAACAATATGATGGGCACTCACAGTAGTAGGACTCACCGGCGGTTGTACAACCGGGATAGCCGATGGTAGAGTGTAACGCGTCTATCGACGGCATGCTAAGCGCACTCATATAGGGTGCCGTCTTGAGGGCACCATAGGGGCCCGCGGCGGACGCGCCGAACGCCGCGGGCCCGAAGAGCTCGGAGGCCGAGGTGGTGGAGGCGGCGAGGCCCCCGAGATCGGTGGCGCCGGCGCCCCCGCTGCAGCCGGAAGTACCTCCGAGGCTGTTCGGCCACATCACCACCCCCTCGGCCCCCAGCACGACCACCCCTCCGCCGCGGTCTTCCTAAACAGACGTCCTCGACGTCCAAGTTAAGTGTTCTGCCTGAAAAAAAGATGACGGAAAAATAGAATCAGCGTTGCATAATATTATGTAAAAAGTTTGAAAAATCGGCTAATTGAGAATTTGTTTTATTCAAAGAAAAATGTATTTATTTCACACACATGTGGTTGGCTTATACTATCATTAAAAAATTCAATATTAAAATTAAACCGTAATTTATGAAAAATATATGAGATATAAAAAAATTAATTATATCTATGTACATCTAAGAAAGTATTAAAAATATCAATTTGTAAGAGTTGTGCATATACGTGTGTATAATATATTTTTTATTAAGTCTTCAGTAATTTTATTATTTTTTTTGTTACAGACAAGCAGATCATGATTCGACTTTGAACATCGTGCATCTCTCACGTCTCTTTACAAAATTGGTGACAATCTTGTATTTGTCTCTGCCGTTTTCGAGTAGCTCGCTTCGCTGATCGTCAAAGAGAAAATAATCGGTACTTTAAACAAATACCAATCGATCGTGGTCGCCCGACATGAAAATAAGAATGACGCGATCGACAGCTGTGCGCGGAGGATAATCCGAAGAAGGTGCAACAAGACTCCGGCTATATCCTCCTTCTCAAGGAGGCCAATTTAATTCCGAAAATGTCGGCCCGAAAACCGAGAACGACGAACGTCCGACCCTGAAGACGTGCAACACGCTCGCAGTCTTTCCGTCGCGCTCTTAGCCGCTTAAGTCGCGGGTTTTATCCTCTCCGGTTACAAAGTCAGAAACGGCTATCGCTCTCTCTCCCGGCTTCTTATATCATCACGGACAATGCAGCTTCCCCGGTGGTAGTGACTTGTTAATTTGTTTGCCGTCACGTTTATTACAACTGCGCCGTGCACATCTGCGATATAGCCAAACAGCGATGAAACGTGTATTGTTTCCTGCCTGCCGGATGTCACCGTCCACATGTCTCGGATTAAGGGATGCTAATCGGTAAGTAATTAACATCCGCAGCATAAGAACAATCGGATGACGACAGAGTTGCGAGCGTCATGATGTGAGTGTGTCCCCGAATTAATAATTTTTATTGAATGCAAGATGTAGGACACATAGTCGGTTCAAAATTCTTCATTGCTTTTACCGCTTTACTAATGGATACATTATATCGTTGATTATAATTATTTATATTTAATTATTAGATTAAAAATCATTGTTGATACAAATTAAAATCTTTGTGGCGCTGACTTTTATACATATATAGTAAAATGCATGGCGCAATTTAAACTGTTTAAATTAAACCGAGATAAATTAAAGATAAAATAGAATTTTTAATACTTCTACGTATGATACTTGTGATTTGAAAGAAAAATGCACGGCTGATTCAACTAACTAACTACTTTCGAAATTTTACACTAGCGAGCTTTCTTTAATAATGTATTGTTCCATGTCCTCTTTTAAGAGAATGCTGGAGGGTTCCTTTTTTGCGTAATTTTTTCTATTTTTATCATAAAATTGCAACATATTCCAAATTTGTTGCTGTATGTACTTTAACTTTGAAATCTCTTGGTTCAACTAAGAAAAACATTTTGGTGCATAAACAAAAAAAATCGTTTGATGTTTTTCCGAAAAAAAAATACTCCGACATTCTCTTAACTGTGCGCTATATTACTAGATTTCAATGAATAGAGTCCTGTCATGTACAAAAGACCCTTTCAGAGTAATAAAACTATCGCAGCGTGAGTCTTTTTGCACAAATATGGACGAAACACTCACATTCACCCTCGTAACGTATGTTGTATTGCATCCTATTGCGTTCGCAATTGAAATTTATACTAGTCAACTTTACTATTGAAATTTGTTATGCGCTGCAATTTAAATACCGAGCGCGTAATATGTACGATAAGTGGCTTTATGATATATCGAATCGACATACTCTGACGATATAAATATATTCACTGTTACTCATAAATAAATATCACGAATTTGCGAAGTAAAAAATATTTTAATTTCACGAATTAAAATGTTAAAAAAATTTGTCATCGTATAGAAGATTAAAATTATTTACTTTCCGCGTTTAATATTTTAATATGAATAAAGTTTTGTATATTGATAAAAAAATGCTTCTATTTCTGAAATATATACATATAGAGCGCTTCATAAATGAGATCGCTCGATGAAATTACGTGTACTTAATATCGTAGATGTAAAAGGCGAGCTTACACTGTGTGTGTATTACGTTCTAATATTACGTCTCATTACGCTCGCGCAAATTTTCTCCGATCTCCGGAACTGGAATGAAGTTGCACGCGGTGAAAAAGAGAATCCATAAAGTATACACTACCCCGTGACGTCCGCTTTTCGTCTCTCGACTATATTAAAATTTCGCCCGCTATGAAAGGGAGGGTGAAGAGAACGAAGAAAGGCTGGCTATTCTCCCGGGTCCTCCTGAGATCAGTCAGGCGCGAATTTCCACTTTTGTGCACTTACGCACCTCGCGCCGGCCACAAAGCACTTGTTACATGCCACCCAGCATGGGCAAAAAACGTCGAAAACAACTGTCACTTTTGAAAACTTTTTAACGACGACGCACAACGTGAGCTGTTTCTTTTCATTTCAGCACAATAAAGATTTCCTTTTGTTAACATTTTTTTCATCGAATTATTGATCAATTTATCGCTACGCAGAATCACAAAAATATTAAATATATAGGTATTTATATTTTTCTATCATTAAATTCAATACAATCGTAGTAATTCGAAAATTTCAATTAATTCGTCGAAAATAAATGGAGATGTATTGTTGACAAAGCGCGTTTATTTACACTTGCGTCATATTAAATCGTGTCGCGAGAGAAAAACAGGGAAAGAAACAGAATGCGAAAAAGAGAGGGATACTTGATGGTCCTCGTGTTGCGGTAGCCAGAAGTCTTTTTATCTTTGTGCACTTTGGCGCACGGGACAATGCACTTGTTACAGACCGCCAAGTGTGGACAAAATGCCCAGCCCGCCACTCGATTGGCCCTCGAGGACACTCGAGTAGTCTACGACTCTGTGGAGAGGCCGGGAGAAACCGTAGGACTAGAGAAAGATAGCTAGGGTGCCTTTTACACCCCCGCGCATTCCCCCGACGCCCTTTCCCGACGAATCGATCTCCCGCTGCAACGAGTCACCCCCACCCTCGCCCCCTTCGACTGTTCGGCCCTAGTGCAAACACTTTGCGTTACCAATCGACAGATATATATACCGGCATGCCGTCCCTAATGACTGTTAAATCCCCATTATTACGTTCCGCGTGTGTTCTACACGAGAGGGAGAGAGAGAGATAGAGGTTTACCCTCTCATCGGCCGAAGAATTCGATTTACGAACGTCCAGCAGATCGTATCTGTTCGGATCAGTTAAGCCAACGGGGCGCACGTGCAGCGGATACGCGTTTCGCTGTTGCATCTTGAATTCGCGGCCAATTCCTATAGTGACAAATCCGAGAGTTTCAGATTCTGTCAACCTGCCATGATGCATTAATTCTGCATGACTGAAATTTTATTCATAATCTAAGATTTGTTTCCGATTTCTGCATACGCCGCGATGTGTTATTTCTGCATGACTCGAGTTTTTTTTTTACATACAATTTATAAACGTAAATAAATGATGTGTGCTCGGTTCGATGAGAACTTTGGATTGAAACTTCTTAGCGCTATTCGAGTTTTCAATTTGCGCAGTAATAATTCGCGAGGGAAAATTATAAGGCGAAGAGAGAAACTCGCGCGGGGATGCGGTCGCGATAAGACGCATACCTCGAAAACAAGTCGCAGCATCCGGGATTCATCCGCGGGGAATATGCAACGTCGTTTCTGCATTAGGTAGCGCGGTTTGCGGCTTCGGTACATCCGGCGGTACACGAAGAACGACACACTGCCGGAGCTATCCCAGAAAGTTAAGTCGTGGCCGCATTGTTTCCAGGAGTATTTGCACACAACCGCATTGTTCCTGAAGAGCCTGTTCCGTAGCTCCACAATGAACGTATATACGTACGTATGTTGCGTGAAGCGCAGCCGTCCGCGAGTACCGCGAGGAAAGCCAAAAGGTACTTGTGAAACGAGCGAGGCATTAACTGACTTTAGCAACGATTTTTCAAGACCTGCGTCAGTGCTCGAATACTTATTTATTCAAATACGCATACGCGTTTCCTTCATGATAGTTTTGCAATAATCTTTATGTCTTTAATCTTCAAGTATTTTTTCTCTTTTCTTCTACTTTTTGAGTTTTTATTCTCTTTGAGGTGATTTTAATATTCTCGATTAGCGATAGTAATATAATATGTAATAAAATTTATATTTTTGATGCGCGAGATACCATAATGGCAGAATGACAAATTACGATTTGCCTTAGCGGAAATATTTGTAATGCTTGGCTTGCTCAAAGGACGAAAGAAACTTTCTCTCATTATTGGATAATAAAGTCATAATTAATTCAATTACCTAACGTTAACGACACCGTCCACTCGCGGCTGCGTCGAGTTTGATCCACGTCGTCGGGTGCAGCATCTCGCGAAATAATTACCTCGGCATCAAGCTTGAACTTTTTCACAGAAAGGCGGTTTTATGTCACGGAGTCGCACACACACACACACACACACACACACACACACATTCTTTATGTACCCGGGATTGTAGTAGGATACCTCTGTCAAGCAGCCGCGTGCACCAGCGTAGCCATGCGCACGGAGTCGTGCACGAGGAAGCGTTTCTACCAAGCAGAGTCGCATTGAATGCAATCTTAGCCCCGGGTATTCGGGCGTTTGTTGCGCGTTCATTGAGCGTAAAACTTAATTCCCGTAGAAATTCCACGAGGTATATACACGACGAGGTATACCTCTGCCCCGGGCTTGTTCTCCGCTAGTTAGTCTTTATACCCGACCGGCAAAAAAGGAGATGCCAATGGGGGTTGCTCCCCGCCGCCCGTCGACGGGGATGAGCCTCCTTCGTTTCGTCGTCTCCCTCCTCCCCCTCTCGCCTCCACCTGCCTCCATTCCGCTTCGTGCTCCTTTATGTTCCGCCCTGACGGACGGTGGAACTTACTGATTCCTCGGAGCCAATTTCGAGGAGGTTTTGTTCCCTCGAGCCGTTCACGGTTCTATGGTGGCCACGTCAATCCTCCCATCGAAGGTACGGCGCGACATTGGGACCCGTTCGCACGTGATAACATCGACCAGGGATTCCGAGAGACTTGATACTTCGAGATGCCGGAGCCGAGATTGAATTCGTGGCAGCAAATCAAGAACGAGGACTATGGCGTCTTTAAAATCTTCGTTTAAAAGGGCGGGGCCTTTTATATAATCGATATAATAGCCGATATTCTAGTTTATGCGAATTTAATATCGAGTCTAAAATTTAATTTAAAGTTTAAATAAATGCACACACACATGACATTTTTATAATAAAATTCATCACTCGATTGTACTATATTCCATCAATGTTAGATTAGATTACGTGAAACAAACAAAAATTATTTGTTAACAAAAGATAGGCTTTGCATGTAGACTGCCTATCGTGGAAGCCTTCGAAACACTATTCAACTATGTTGTTCGGCTTCGGTATATTTTTTTCAGCATTGAAGTAACAGCATATAATTGAAAAGCACACGCATATCGAGATTTAGGTTGTTACTTTTCATAAAGTTATCTTTAATCGTAAAACATTGACGCGTAAGATGATAATATGCAATCTTTTATACTTTATTTCTAAGACCATTTCTCAGAAAATTGCGAGTAAATTATCGGCTTCGACATTATTCAAAACTTTTTTCTTCTATCTTATATAAAATTAACTTTACTGAAAATAATTTATCATTTATGATTCACTCGTTCAATTCGTCATGTCCTTCTTGATGCGCACGGCTGTCGTTCACTTTATATTTATCGCGAAATATCTTCACATTCGCTTCGTCTCAATTCGATACGTATAATGTACGGACATTCACGATCGAGTTTCTTTTTGCACAAACAGTCAGCACAATTTTTAAACTTCCAGACAAGCAATAAATCGTCCTTTTATACACTACGATGTAAAGATGCCAAACGAATAAGATTCTTCCTTAATGATGACTCACTCATTCTTAAAATATTCTCTAATGCATTTACGTTTAAAATTCTCATAAAGTATTTTCTCACCTTAATTATAAATTAGGCTACGTTCCGAAACTGTTCTAAAAAAAAAAAAAAAAAAAAAAAAACAGCGTAAATGAGGATAAAACAGCCGAAGCGTATGAAAAAAACGAGAGTAATTCAATTTATTAAAATGTACTAGATATTAGGAAAAAAAGTTAAATTTAAATATTAATGGAATGCGCTTATTCATTTCGGTACAATTAAAAACTGCAGACATAAATGTAATTCAAACTTGCACTTTTCTTTTCCCGCCATTTAATACCTTATCGTTTACTCGCACGAAATGCAGATGAAGATAATTACATTACTAAAGAAAACATTAACGTTTCCTTTCAGTTTTGGAAATCAGACCTAATCAAAAACGCTCGAAAAGGTTTCGGAAGAGTCGTCGAATAAAATTTTCCTCGGAGAGGACGTTTCGGAACTTAACCTGGAACGGTGTAGAGATAAGAATTTTTTAAACATAATACCAAGTCCTTCTTCAATCTCACCAATCATTTGTATCTTAAAAACCGGTACTATTGTATAACTGTCATCATATGTTGTCACGTTTTTTAACAACAGTGTGCACTAAGGTCTTTCGCGAAGTCGCCATAGTCACTACTCTTTGTCTTCCACCGAAAAACACGCGTATTTCGTCTCAGAGTCGATCGGACCCCGCTCGTGACAAAATTTCCATTGGATTCGAAGATCGGCAAACGACTAGGATCGTCTTGCGTTGCCGCGGAGGACATGTGTAGACGACGATGACGACGACAACGACGACGACGACAAGGAGACGAAGGACCTCCTCGTGGAAGGCGGACCTTAACCGGGAGGGAGGAGGCGGCGGCAAGCCAAGAAGATTACGGTAAGCAGATTATTTCCGTGGAAATCCCGCTGGCCAACTCTCTCGGCACGCTACCACGTTGTAGCGCATTTCGGAACCGAAACTTCCCGCGAAATTGCAGGCGCGAACGGAAATAGTCGATGCTCGACGCAGCGCGCTACAAGATCTGCTCTGACAGCAGCCGTCGGACGTCGTAGATAAGATTATTGAAGGATCAAGCGCATCGTACAACGTAAAATAGATCCTGACGAGCGTCGTCGCGTAGCGACTTCGGAAAACCAGCGCGACAGCTGCCTCGGAGCTGCATTCTCATATGTATATGAAACGCGTACGTTTTCATATGAAAAATGTCAATATTCTGTCATTTAATTATTATAATCTTAATTAAATTGACAGATCACACTCATAAGTATAGTTGTCGATTATACGGTACATTACAGATAACATCGGTAATGTTAAAAGTAAGGCAGATGTAAGCCCATGGGATATGTTTATTTTTGCACAATAATCGATGTCACAGGTGCGTAAATTGCTGATAAAATCGGATTTACCGATTCAATTATTTATGTATATGTAGAAGAACGTGACAAATTCTCACAGAGATGGGAAAAACGTGGATTTCAATCTCTGTGACGATAACGTGTCTTGTACTCTGAACAAGCCCGGAATTTTTATCGGCTTGACTCTATTTTGGAATAACAGATATAATTTCTCTTTTTTTTTTTCATTAAAAAATACAGCATTGTGATTGGTGCAGAATTGTTAATCATACAAAATGTGAGAAAGCAGAATTTTTCTCTAACGGCAAAATCTCTTTTTTTTTTTTTTTTTTTTTGCGCATTGTACATTAGCTAATAATCCTGGATGCGGATTCAATTAATAACCCCTTCCGGCGAATACGGTATATTTCTTTTCGCGCGTAAATGTTAACGTCGCGTATTTCGTGGGTCCGTGCACACTTTTTTCCCCGCTACGCTCGCGAAATTCCCCTCGCTGTGCGGAATTTCGCACGGTTATTTCGAAACAAGTTCGTCCGCGAATTTATACATTCTCTCTTTGGTCGGATGAAAGCTTCCATGTACGCCTCGCCGATTAAATGTCGGCGTTTTCGAGGTATTCGCGCACCGCAGCGCCCGAATTCGGTTGATTCGCTCGGCCGGGATTCTCTCTGTCTCTTTTTTTTTCGTTTACCGCGGGAAGTAATCGCAGAGGATATCCGCAATCCGCAGAAATCATAAAAACCGTAGTCGAATTCGGTTGTGCGAGAAAGCCCGACATAGTCGAGAGCGATTATTAATCATGAGTATTTAGTAAGAAAGATGGCATTTTAAATGAGAAATGTAAACCGTTTTTAAATTATCGTAAATCATGCTCCTGTGAATTTATTTATCGCTGTGCAAATGTGTCTTGTATATATAATTGACACGAGATTTTCGGCTACCTTTCTCGAATAAAATATTTTGTCATATCGTTTCAAATATTTATACAAGCAAAGCTCGATCGACATAATACTCCTTCTCTCTCTTTTGTCATTGTTTTAACAATAAAAATAATTATTATTAAGTCTCAACTATTGTACGAACGTAGAGGAAGCCTTGTGGCTGTTACGAAACGAGTCGTTCGATCGATAGAAATGTCGTTAGTGATTCGCGATGAAGCGACATCAGCAGTGATAAGCGACATACTCGATCGTTATCTATGTAGAAACTTATGATCTGATGATTATTTAAAACAGAGAGAGAGAGAGAGAGAGAGAGAGAGAGAGAGAGAGAGAAATGTATATATCTTATATCATTACAATGCTACTTTTATTTGTAGTCCATAATATACAAGTATAGCAACTCTTTAACACAAAAGATTATGTAAAGGTAGAAATTGGGACCAAATCAAAATGGTAATAGATTCGGAAAGTTTTTCATATCTAGATTACTGTCTTGAGGGAAGACTGATGACAAGCTAAGAATATAATCAATGTTATCTTAGTAAAGGCACGCTTATCAAAATTCGTGGTCAACAAAATTAGGTTAATCTCCAACAAAAAGATGCGATCTTATTGATTAATATCGAACAATCGGAGCATCAAGTTGTGCAAATGGTTGAATAATATCTACGATACACGTGGAGAATGTAGGTCATCAGATGACATTCACGACGTGACAGACGATAAAATAACAAGAAGTATCGCGACGGGAAAAGCGAAAGGAAAGTGACATTAAAATGCGAGACGGGGCGAGCTGGTAAATGCAGAAAACGATATATAGACTCGGACGTCGACACGCGCTCGTCGAAAGGAACCTAACCTGGCGACGACTTGGCTTCTTCGACGACGATGACAATCGCCCCGACAATACCACGACACAACGGTATGCTCCGGTAACTGTGGTCTCTCTCTCCCGGAAACAGCGGGAGGAGATGTTGTACTCACCCACGAGCACCGCTCGTAATTGCCGGCGCCGCTGCTCCCGCGTCGATATTCCTCGTCTTGAGCCCGATTAATCCAGGCGAAGCCCCCGAACTCGCACTCCAACCCAACACACACCGTGGCCCGACGCGTAATACTCTGCCGGCGCGCTCCAATGTCAGAAAAGAGACGGGCTCTAGGTCGTTCGATCTCTCGGTACCGCGCACACCACTGTGAAACCGGCGCCCGCCACACGGCGTCTCGCCACACCACCGACGACCGACTCTTTGAACGAGCGCGACCGATAGCTCGTAGAATACGGATGTATACACGATAATGACTATTCTATTCCCTAATCCGTCGGAGTCGTCCACGGCGAGGTTCCTCTCTCTTTCTCCCTCTCTGTCTCGTACCCTCGCGCTTGCCCTTTCTTCTCTCTTCTCTCTCTCTCTCTCTCTCTCGCTCTTTCTCTTTCTCCTTCTCTCTTGTTCCCTCCCTTTATCCGCGTATGTCCATCCCTCTCCTCCTCTCTCTCTCTGTCTCACGGAATGTGGGACAGATGGACAGAGACGAGAGACAATCGAGACGAGAGACGAGAGACGACGACGGTCGGTAGAGAGACCAGCGCGAGAGCGGCTATTATAGCAGGAGGGCGTAGGAGAGCGCCCGGCTCAACTTTTCACGAGAACTTTAGTTGTTACGGATCGCTCTCTTGGTCGAGGGGTTATGCGCGAGGGGGACGCTCGTGCGCCGGCCACCGGCGGGGGAGGGACGCCGACGTCGAGAGCATGGGGAAGGGATGGGGTGCGCGACGCGGTCGCAAAATGACAGAGATATCGTCGCAACGGTACGAGAAAGACGAATGCGGAAGCGAGAGAAGGGAAATGCGACTGACAAGGCGGCAGCAAAGAGAGGGAGAGACGCGCGCGCGCTCTGCGACGAGAGGGGATAAGGATGGGAAAGCGGGAGTAAAGGAGCGGGTGCAAGAGAGAGAGAAAGAGAGAGAGGGAGGGAAATGAAAGAGATGAAGGAAAAAGAGACGGGAGGTCGATTCTGCGCTATGGAATGAAAGGAGAAGGAGCAACGTGCGTCGTGTCGAACCGCGTCGACTCGTTCCAGAATTGGCGTGGCAGAGGCAGTACCAACATCCCTGCGACTGCATGGCGGGGACCCAATGGTAGCTTGGGGTACGCCGACCTCGCCAGCCGCGATGGCAACGCCGTGTGACAACGGCGTTACGTACAGTCTCTAAAAATATACCCAAACCTCGAGTCCTCTCTTCTCTCCCGCTCTGTCCTATCCCTTTTTCGCTACGCAACGCGGACTTCGCTTGCGTTCGCGATATATCTTTTTCGCTCGAAAGAGTGTACGAATAGATTACGGAAAAATAGGTAATAGTCTCTCTCTCTTTCTCTCTCTTTCTCTCCCTTTCTGTCTCTTGCTAGCCATTACTTCGCTACGTTAAGAGCGAGCATGTTTTGGCACTTCTTGGCGAGAGAGCAATTGACTCCCGCTCGCGATTATTTGTTCGGATTAAAATTTTTTCCGCGAAATATATAGAAAATATTGATTCAGTCACATATATTACAAAGGAATTTTCCTATATTTTGTTTATTTTTATAAAAATGATAGATTTAAACATGAAGAAAAATTTGATTGCTTAAGGAAAAGAGAAACATCAGTGATTAGCGGCATTAAAATGTCAATGTTAAAATGCTTAATAATTTTTCTACTCTTGTTCATATTTTGCAAGGGAAAACTTTCTTATTATCAAGCTACACTCGTCAATAAGATTCATCAATTCAATCGCATCTGCCTTGCTTACATAAAACAAATATATAATTTTCCACACTCAATAAATGTGGAAAAAAAATCATCAAATCCTTACACATAAAATAAGAATTTATTATAAGCAAAAAATACAATACATATTGTTACATAAATGTTCGTGTGTTACGTTATGTTTCCAAGGCACGAGAATGTAGTAATCACGCTCTATAATTTCCGTCCGTCGTAACATTAAACGCACGCCCACGGAATACAGATCGCATCTTATTAGCAGGTTATCGAAAATCACGTTACAGCCTGTCTCAAAACCCGATGGCATGGGCGATAATAATCTGGACGACCGGAATCCTTCGTGCTCTTTGACGCTCGTCCTCTCGCGCTAGATCTCAATGCTTTAATCTCGTTACCGCTCGAAGACGCCATCGCGAATAATTTTTCTCCCCGACGGCGGGGGTCTCGAGCCCTCGATCCGTCGGCGATCCTCCACCCTTCCTTTTGACGCGCTCTGTAGCCAGGTGATAGCTACATACCCGCGGTATACCCGCAACATAGCAATTTAACTTGCTCACGTGCGAGCGGTTAATGCTCTTACGGGATTTCGAAAAGATCAGCCAGCATTACTATGCTATTAGCGTAGCTAAAACCGGCTTGCTTCCATAAACCTATACTAACGCCGCGGCCACTTTATTCACTACCAGGGCCCATTCATGCGCTCTTACGCCAATTTTTCTCATTGACAGATCGGGACTACGCGTCGTATCGTGACGAGGCGCTGATTTTGCACCTGCGCGTGCCATCGATTTCACGACGATAACAAGACGAACGAAACGCGCGTCTCTTTTGACAGACTAAAATATCATCGGCGTGATATACCAGTGTTTTGCTCTCTTTCTATTTCTCGTTTGCAGCTCGTGAGAATTAGCGATTCTAGACACACGTGGCGCTAACGTAAATAGTATCGTGTATGTATGTGTGTATGTGTTGTGTGGGTGAAGAGTGGTTCGCCGCAGAATGTTTGATGTCCTCTCTTGAATTTGCGCAAAGATGCGAAATGGGGAGGAAAAATCAACGACATGTGTGTACGTAGAGCAAATATTCATATACTTTCACTATGGCGGAGTAAAGCTGGAAATTGACAAAAGAAATATATACTTTATTTGTCTCATTCCATTTTATAGCAGGAAGATTGTCTAAAAATTTATATGTTTAGAAAAAATAATTAGTATAGAGAGAGACTGTTGAAGCTTATAACATAAATATAACTCATTGTCACTCCAATTACACATATATTGATAAATAAGGTACTTTATATGCAGATTTACATTTTTAATATTAAAAATATGTAATTGAAAAAAGAAAAGAAGAAATAGAAGAATTTTCTAAAATTATTTTCTTTTTTTACAATTGATGAAACGCTAAAATTATTTCTGCAAACAACAGGGCAATATGCATGGAAAGATTAACAGATTTATTGTCAGTTTTAACTCAAATTACGCGATAAGGCGCATAAAACGCTCGCGTAGTTTTTAAACCGTAATCTACTCCCGGTAGCATTAAGAGATCTGCATCAAATCGATAGTGGTATTACAGGTATTACACAGCATTAAAGTAAGAACCACCGATCCCAGTTTGACACGATTAATTAATTAATTGGCAACAATTTTACTGCCATTTTTTTTTACTCGTAAAACCGCGTAACATTTGCGGTAACATTAAGATTCGCTTTAACGTAATCTAATATTCGTGTCGCATGATTTTCTTCAGTTATCGCACGTTGTAACTTTAACGGACACTCCATCGAGACAAAGAAAATTGGCCTGTTATCTACTTATATTCATTGTAGCTTATCCTGCTTGTAACGCCAAAACAGACAGGCATTCGCACCTCTGTTATCTCGTGCACTCGCTACGCCGGTTTCAATTAATATAAGACGGCACTTAAAGATTATTATCCCCGTTATTGAACGAGACAAACGCTCGCAGCTGCGGATTATTCTCAACGAGTTCCATTTGTGACTGAAATTCTGTCGGCAGATGGGCAGACAAACGTTTTTAACAGCAGATTCCACAATACAACGCATATATCGTACTTAATTAAACCAATCAAAATATCACTCGTTAATATTGTACTGAAAACAATACGCGTAGAAACATCGAATTCATGAATCCAACAATTTGATTAGCAACTGCGTAGCTGAATAAAGCGTAAATATGTGTTCAACGAGACTCGTAAATCAAAGTACCGAGAATTAAACAAAGCGACGACAGGAACCTCTCGACACGGAATTAAGTCACGAATTATAACCTCGATACGCTTGTGCGCAATCTTCCAAGGATCTCGACGAGGGAGATCAGCTCCGTAAATTCGGGAGGTCATCCCTTTTCTGCGGGCGCCAAAGTCGTTCCCGAAATCTCTTCTTGCACAGACGCTTAAGGACGACTCTCGTTAAACGATCGATGCGCGCGAAAGCGCATTCGTGCTTTGGCGCTCGAGAGAGAAGCGCTGCCGGATTTTATATAGAATGTAGTTCATGCTCATCATCCCGAAGATCAGCCGGCTGAGCCGTTCGACAAACTGTTCGAACAAAAAGCACTGAAAAAAGACAACTCGGTGCAAATAACCTTTGCTACGTTTCCCCTTTATCCGTGCCTTCTATCTCTCTTTCTCTCTCTCTTTCTCTCTCTCTCTCTCTCTCTTTTTCTCTCCTTCGTCCCAGCCGCGCGTTATGTCCTTCGCCCAGGATTTGTCTGTCTCTTTTCCGTCCTGGCGTAGCTTCTCCCTTTCCCTCCTTTCCTTTGCGAGCGCGACGAGGATTCTCCTTGTCGCGCTCGCGCGATGCAGGGCTCATTGACGAGGAGAGAACGGAATTTGAAACTGAGGCAAGCCGCTTATGAAGCTTTCGCGTAAATCACCGGTGAAAGTCACCGAGTTACCAAGTCAATGAATTACACACCTCGCCATACCCGACGGGGTCACGCGCGCCTTGGGGTTAGTGAGAATGATAAGTGTCTTCCGGTTTTAATAAGATACATATACCTCGCTCGGTGTCGAGTATCTGACATTGATTATATGATCACTTAAGTTATATCATCGTCGAATAAATTTCAGATTAGAGTGTAATTTATGTAAAACTTCGAAATGTTTCATCAACCATCTTTTTCTTTGAGCTGTAAGATATAATATATATTATAATAAATAAATAAAATATTTCGTATACACATTTTTTTATTATTTACATACTATAGGTAAATATGTAATTGAATTAGAAGATGGAACATTTCTTTCTCCTGAATTTAATATCAATTGATTCAAAACGTCGACTTTCAGCCGATAATCTTCTAATCGTAGATCTCGCGTGGTTTACTTTCGTCGTATGACTACTGTTCGATCTAGCAACGTAATGTAAATTCGATCTACTCCATCGACACGGTGGGCTCCATTATACGCATTGTGCTTGGGATGTCCACCCACCGTCTTGTTCGGCGAACACTATCCGGAGTGGCAACGAACGTCCATTGATAGTGATTGATCACGCGAGTGCAGATAGAATCACGGGAGGAAAATGGATGCTCAGAGATATTCCATAGGTTTCGAGTGGATTTCGTTGCGGATGCACCGGTCTATTCTTTTCTGAGACAGTTTTGCATGTCATCTTGGTCGTACGAGTTTTTTCAAGTCATGATTCTAACTTTACAGGTGTTCTACGAACTATCAATTTCGTGTAAAAATAATTTTCTCAGAAAAATAGAAAACAATTTTTTTTATATAAGTTTTTTATTAGTTAAGAATGTTTATTTCTTAGCATTAGAATTATTGCATTTTTTTTTCTACAACGTTATGATTCCAGCTTTACAGGTGCTCCACGAAACTATAATTTCGTGTGAAAATAATTTTGTCGGAAAACTTAAAAAAAATAAATGATTTTTTCACGGAAGTTTTTTGTTGAAAGTTTATTTCTTGTTAAAACTACTAACTTTGCACTTTTTATATCATATTTACTACATATATACATATAGTAACACATTTCTTGGAACTTTCAACATTTTTACCTGAAATATTTTTTCATATTAAAAACTTTAATGATATATCGCATAAGTTAAAAAGAAACATCTTTTATAAAAAAATGGAATGTTTGTTAATATATGATACAGATTATCTTTGCGATCGATAAGAATAAAATAAAAAAATATAATTGTTACAACATTTATTATTTATTTGCAATATATTTATTATAATACAATAAAACAATTATTAACATACAATAAAATAGCTATGTTCTTTTTATGAGAGTAAAGGATAAACTATAAGCGAATTATATGATGAGCGAGTTTTTCGACTCAAACTGAGATCACGTCAGGTTCGTGATTCTCGATACACTCGCAGATAATTTGATTGTGCCAGCCAATAGCGACTTTCTAAGCGATACCCCGCGGGGGGCCCAATCCCACGGTCCATTCATGTAATTCTGCAGCGTAATACTCGCGGGACGTAAGATACTGATCGCGTCCCGCCAATAAGAAATTGATTCCACGCAGTCACCAATCTCCGCATCATCGTTTTACCACGAACTTTACTTACAAATCAATGTCAAAATATAGGTACAATCGGTATTGTAACTCAACGATCGAAAAGTTTTTCATGATTTTACGGTCGCATTTTTCGAGAAACAAAAAAACCGCTTCTTCAGATTCTCTTCTTATTTTTAAAATCACGCTAAGGATTAAAATATATTAGTAACATCTCAATTGGTCGTTGTAAATATACACGCTTTTTTCTCGTCGTGATAAAAGATAGAAAAAATATCTGGAAAACGAAAAGTGACGTGACTGCCGTCAATCGTAGTGGTAGCGATTTCTCTTCCAGTACGATCGCGAGAATATAAGTCGCGTAACACGAGTAGCAGGACGGATGCCAGAATCTCGGCCAGCAGGAGTGAATGTCCTGGATAGTGGCAGTTCGTGTTCCCACATTTATTATCCGGGAAGTCAGACCGGGACTAACGAGTTTTTGATCATTCGCGTCGGTGCGGGGTCCATTTGAACGGTCGTGGCATCTCTTTGCGCCGGTCATCTATTCAAGGCTACCTGCTACATCGACTCCTTCTGCTTTCTTTCATCGCTCAGCATTGTACGAAAAATACGACGTTACGCCGGACGTAAAAGATTTCCTTGTGTGAAGGAAGGAAATTGGGGTACCCTCGCTCTTTCTTTTCCTACACTACTCCTTCTTACAGCGTGAATCAATTTTAAGATGACGCATCCGTGGCATGAGGTACACACGTGGCTAAAGCGAACTTATTTCAAATGTCATGATACGACACATAAAGTTCAGTTTCCGGAAATGATTCTTTGTATGCGAAGCAGAATAAATGTTGGTAATAAATAACATGCTTTCTATATAATAAGAATTTTGTAACTTTTCTATTCGAAATTACTTCATAGGTTACAATGTGCAAAGAGAAATATCGTATCTATATAGTATCGTTAATATCATTAGTATTAGTATTAATGTATATAAATTGAAACAACCATTATATGATTATTTCAATTTATATATTTAATTATTTATACACTAAATTATTAAATTATTTTTAATGATCTTTCAGTAATTTAAATTCTTAAATTATTCTAATAATAAGAAGAGAAATAACAAAATAATACATACGTATAAGTATGCGAGAGAAACAATGCACTGGTGACGAATGTGACTTCTTCGATGCTAGTTTAAGATGAAGTTCTTAGGTGAGGAGGTAACGTGAAAAATGCTTTTGCACGAGTATATATGTAAAAGTCGAGCGGTTGGCGAAATTTACAATGGAGCTTGACGGATAAGCCAGTTACATCCTTTAGAAGACGCTTCTACTGCATGCACTCGAGTTTCGACCACATTTTTTGAGAAAACTGTCAATCTCTCGTGTGATACCGGCAAAAAATAAAGGGGGCGGAAAAATCTGTTAGCACTCTGTCGACTTCTCTGAAAATGTCTCAATTAAGATGTGTCCTGGAAAATAATCTTACTATCGACTAAATGCCAGATACATACTTATATATACCGATACATCATGAGATTCACATTAAGAAGGATTATTGTCGACGGTAATTCTTGCAGCTTCTTCGTGGTAATTTCCAGGTCGTCGCAAAAGAGGAAGGAGAAAACTGGGTAGGATTGGCCAGAGGGTCGAACGCGGTAGATCGGATCCATTTTGCAGGTCCAGATTTCCCGAGGGAATCTCTCTCGCAGTGATGGGATGATAGGAAAGGAGACGCGGTCGTGACGCGTTCTCGAGGGGTGAAGAAGACGGGGCTTCGGCTATTAGTGATCACAAATAGGCTATTACGAGCCCATTAATAGAGCGCGGCCACGAGACGTGCGCTGGTCGACACGAGAATCGCGAGTACCAGACATCCATCAAGTCTGACTACCCTTCTCTCTTCTCTCCTTTCCCTCTCTCTCTCTTGCTCTTTCCTTTTGGTCTTTCTCGTTCGTGTGTACGTCGCGCCTCACTACGGAGAGACGGTGTAGGGTTTCCGGGAGCCCCAGAGACCGGTAATCCGAGATTCACTTTGTGCATAAGGACCCGCACGTCGAGCACGCGTCCGTTCCATGATGTACACGTTACGTCACTGACGCGCGCTCGCTACGCATTGCATTCGGATCGAACCCTCCCGTTTCTGCTATGATTTCGCTGCACTGAATCGCGAATCCCCCGGTATCGCTGTCCTTTACGGTAAAGAAAACTCAGATTACTCGTTTTTCTAAAAAGTTAAGCATCACGGATATTTTGGTTCTTAATACGCAAAAATGCGTACTTGTACGATATGTATTAGTCATTATTCGAACACACATTGGTAAAATCTTATTATTTTATATAAATAAAATCTTATATATAAATATAGTTTCGTACTCGACTTTGTCGCATATGTACCTTCATGCTTCAAAGTATACTTTCATGCATGATCAATAAATAATACTTCCATTTGAAACCGTTTCAATAATCTCGTAATAAATAACCGGTTATGCAAAGAATGATAACAGAATGCTACGCATATAATTTCATGCGCGATAAAGCAAAATAAAAAATACTCGACTTGTAAATCTCAAAAGACTGATGGCAAAAGAGACCTTTGAAACGAGCAACGAATACGATTGTAATAAACATAAGCTCGGCTAATCGAATAGGCAGAGCACGTGCCACGTACCAACAACGTCAGGGTAGTAAACACTACTGCGTTGTTAGTCCAGTTAGTCAACATCGGCGCCTCGGATGTTAAGCCGACCTGTTGTAGCACTGACTAACCCCCATCCCTCTGCCATTCCCTTTTCCTGTCGATCGTACGCACGTTGAATCAGCCCATTTGTCTGCCGACAGAACGTCGGCGATTGCCTCCCGTTTAAAGATAATTGAATGCTATACGCATACGCTATGCGAACTGAAAAATTGTAGTCCTGCTTTACAATAAAATTAAAGTAAAATAATACAAATAAAAATAAAAATAAACGCGTTCTTGTAAATATATTTTTACATCAATATTAATATATATAATTAATAAAAATTAATATAATTCAACTTTTGAAAGATAATTTTGTTGACAGATAGACAGAATCTTTTAACCTATTTGTTAGTTTATATAATAACGCAATCTTTCATCATCTTTAAATATATCTATATAAATACAGGGTTTTTTTACAATAATATGCCAATTGAAAATGCTATTCTAGAAAATTATTGCAACACGCTACGTGTATCGTGATTAAATATATCTACAACACTTTTTAAAGCAAATTATGCTTATATTCCTTTGGGAAGTGATAAATTACGTTCCTCGACCAAATCACGGGCGTTCCATTTTTCATTGATTTCTAATCTCGATAGCGAGCTAACATTTTCTGCTCATTAATTTCGTGCATGCGAAAGATCAGACTCTTGATGCGATGATGACTCTGATTGCGAATCTCGGTAATCGCGACGCTTATCTGGAACGATTAGGGACTTCGGTCGCAACAAACTCCAACTGTTATCCGTGGCTTAACATTCGGCAACGTTAATCTAGTTTGAGCGTCCAAGTAGCGTTCTCAACTTTCGACTCGTTTCTAAAAGGCTTTTGACAATCGTCGTTGGCGTCAAGCGCTTCGGATAATTAAGCGGCACTCCGTTAAACCACCAGAGTTCAAAGTTTCGCTATCAGATACTAGTTTGCAAACTGACTACAACCGCACATGTTGAAATTCTTTTTACTCTTATATTTAATATCAAAATAGTTTAATCCGTGATTACATGTCAATGATAATTCTGAATTAATGAAAAATCCGAATATTGCTTGACAAAATTAGATAGTGCCAACATATTCAGATTACAGTAAAACTCTATATTTGCAAAAGTCGTGTTCTGCAAAATACCATGAATATGGAAATGACGAATGGAAAAGAGGAAATATATAAAGATTATAAGAGCCGGTGAAAAAAAAAAAATAAATGTTTAGAATTTTATAAAAATATATAAAAATCTTTCTGTATGTATACAAAAATATTAATTGAAGGGATTAAAACGAAAATTCTTCCCCGGATCATTTAGGCGTCATTAATCATCGCGATCGGAGCACCACATGAAAACTCATATCAAAGGCACGTGATCCCCTCATTATCGACAATTAACGAGCCTCAGATCGCCTCTAACCGATAACTGCATCTCCGCGAGCAAACTATTCCCCTGCCGCTCTTTTCATTCCCCTATTTCTATGTCGATGCTTTCGTAGATACACCCACGTCTTTACGGTCGCATAACGGTGGCTCTTTCCTATCTCTGGTGCCAGGAGCCCTCAGTGGTGCACGTAGGGATCGCTCGCAGGGAGCTGGAGAGAGCGATCGTAGCTGGCTGGTTCCGCCAGAGCGGAGAGAAGGCAGAGGAGCCGGACGAGAGGGTGTAGTAGCGAGGGTAGTAGTTGCTGGTCGCGAGGGGCAGCAATCGCGGACGGTAGAGAGAATCCGGGGGAGAGGGTATGGCGGGTGACTCGTGGAGGAACGAGCGGGAAGCAGCGGGAAGTGGAAAGAGAGGAGAGGGCGGAGAAGCGGGGGTTGTAAGCCGCTTACGCCCGCCGAGCGGAGAGCGACTCCTCGCTAATTATTTATAGGACCCTCTCTCGGCTCTCTCTTCTTGCACGGGAGATTCTTCGTGGAGACGAGCTCGCTTCTGCTTCCCTTTCTGCTCTCTCTCTTTCCCTCTACCCTCCTACCTTTCCTTTCCCTTCTTCTCTCTCGCTCCGTCGTCTGCTGGCAACCTCGTCCAATGTCCTCTTTCCGTTTCTCTTTTTACTCTTACATCCGCGGTCTTCTTGTCCCCCCATCCCCGACCGATCCGCGCTATATACTTTCATTCTGTGTGCAGAACTTATAACTGCACGGTACTCTTTTACTCCGACAGTGAGTGCCCCCGTGTTCCTTAAAATGGGAAAGGTTTTAGAGTCGCAAAAGTGAAGAGTATAGGTATAGAACTCGGGTAGGTTAAGATATAGAGACAGGAAAAAGTGCACGGCTTAACTTAAAACGCGGCTCTAAGAACGATAAGGATGCAATTTGCAATTTGATGTTTATTATAACACTAACAGTAACACGCCTTACTGTTAGTGGAATTACGATTTACTTATTTTTTATATAAAAATTTGATATACTAAACGATTACAATATACATTTATATTATATTATATATTTATATATATATATATATATATATATATATATATTTATGTATTATATATTACAGTAATATAATATAATGACGGATGAAGAAGAATTATGCTATGTGAGAATATGAGTTAAAATTTAACATTACGAAGAATAAAAAGTGTAGTTGATAAAGTTGGAGGACGTAACAAATAATAATGCTACATTTAACGCATCGTCCCTCTTTAAATTGAAGAGTTCTCGCTACAATTTATGATTAATGTTAAATATTCTTTAGATTTAATATTACTAATAGCTTTATGTTATGCCGTCAATCTGCGACTAAAGCATTCATACGAGTTGCTCAAAATTAAAGTCATTCTACTATATAACTCGAAATGCGCCAGAGTATAAAAAATTGTATGAAAGTCTTAACAATAACAATCACACCACATTTAGCAGTTTTAGCGCGATAATAATCATGATAAATACAATGTAATTGTCCACTGTTAATCAACGGCTCGTATAATTTCGAT
Source organism: Anoplolepis gracilipes (assembly GCF_047496725.1). Lineage (NCBI taxonomy): Eukaryota > Metazoa > Arthropoda > Insecta > Hymenoptera > Formicidae > Anoplolepis > Anoplolepis gracilipes. The sequence continues at coordinate 5,289,977 of NC_132976.1, read as the reverse complement.
AGCCGTCATATTGCGTGTGTGTCATCACGTGCGATTTCATTGGTTATGCTGCTAAAATTACTCTACTTGCGCTTTTCGCATCGCGTGATTATCTCGTCAATGAACATTTCCGCTTTCCACCTCTCTATATATATTCAGGAAACGAATTGTGCTCTTTCAACTTTACGCATCAACAATGCGCGTGTAACGCGAAGGAATTCCTACACGTATGCGTAGCCCCATACACGACGGAAGCCGACGGTCCATTTTTTAGGATTACCTGCGGACGCTTTTCCTGCGTCCAAACGGAAGGCTCGAAGGGGGACGATGAAAACGAACGGGGAAGAGCGGCGGATGACGGGGGCGGCGACGGGGAAGAGGGGGTACAGAGGATAGATGCGTTGATCGTTTACGGGGCGAGTCGAATGTTTGGACAGAGGGAGCACAACAATGCGTTCGCGCCCCCTTGACTTCCTGGCGGAGCGTCTGATCTTCCTGGCCGCCGCGCCGGTTAAGGTCGAAATTGGAGCGAACGTGGGAGGCCGGTAAAAAAATTACTCCCGAAGGCGATTTCTCGATCGAGTGCGCGATCGATTTTCGCCCGTTGTGCAGGTGCCCGTGGCCGTCGGACGGAATTTTATATTGTACATAAACGAACGCAACGACAAAGGCATCTACGACGAGGCGAGGACCCTTCGAGGGCCCCGGAAACCTCGCGGAAACGCCAATCCATCCGGACGAGAGACCTGTCGATAATACATATTGTACTGATTAAACGAGACGGCGCGCAACACGAAGAATCAAACTTTTTTTTTTTTTTTTCTACTAAAGCGAACGCACCGTCGCGCTTTTCCTCGACGAAGCCCTATGTCGATTATCGAGCGATTCAATATATGGACGAGCAAAGGTCCTTTCAAGCGCGGCGGACTGAATTTTTAATAACTCTCTGGAATTGCTACTTCTCTTTTTCGCACTACATGAGTAATTTTATATTTCGATTTTCTCATTCCAAACTTTAGAAATTTATTTATTTCACATGATCGGGAAAAAGAAATTATTAGCGTTCCTGATAACATTTTATTCTTAATATATCTTTTCTTGATTGAAATATTCGTGGATTAATTTTTAGAATTTAAAGATTAATTTGAAGAATAATTCGGCCGATTGCGTTTTGTTACAACTATTATTTCACATGCAACATTCAGTTTTCTATTCACCCATATCGTTGCTCCATATCGAAACAGTCGTTGTCAGCGCTAGTTTTTTTATTAGCGGACGACACGGATCCACTATCGAGTTTGCCGCAAAAATTGCTGTCCGAGCCGATCGTGCGGAAGTGCACGAGAGAATAGGAAGGGCGAAAGAGGAAGATCAAAGGGTACGGGCAAGAACGCGTACTCGCCAAGCGTCGCGATATGCGCACTGACTAGCGACTTTTTCAATTGAATTTGCTGCGCGGCGCGATCCCGATTCTTTACTGATTTGATTTTCTCGAGTTTAAAACCGCCGCTTATAGAGCATTAAGCGATCCTCAAAGTGGGAACGGGAAATCTAGTTACGGCTGCACGAGCTGGCCTCTTTGATCCTGCCGATTCGTTCCCCCTCCCTCTCCCTCTCCCTCACCCTTTCCTCTGCCACTCTAGTTCATACTCATTCCTTACCCTTCAATACCCCTCCACGTCTCAACGGTCCCTTCCTCTCGTTAGAGATATTGCCAATCGAGAAAGAATTCCCTTCTGGACTTTACGAACCTCCGAGATTGCGTGAAAATTTTATCCGTTCTTTATCCTCTTCGTCCTGCTTGCTACTAGATCGTAATTCTTCCTCTCTTTCCATTTTTCCGCCGCACACTTTCTCCTTTTTTTTTTTTCATCTCTCCTCTCTGGCATAAATTAATCTTCCGTATGACGGCTCTGCCGTTAATTTTCCGCGCGGAAATATATAATAAGTCGCGCACCCGTGGTGCAATTTAATTATTTAACCGCCGAATTATAAAGTCAGTGCGCTGCGACGTTTCATTATTTATACTGTTTGCTCCTGGAAATTGTTCACGCGATTGAGAGAAATATGAGGAATCTGCAGATAGAGTTCAGTGGCGATTTAACATGGAGAGACTTTTCATGGCGAGTACGTCTATAATTTATGATTTATTTCCGTGCCGCGCGCATGTCAAGCCGCTAACTGTGCCGAACAGGGCGCAGGTGAAGAATGTAATGCATGTAAACATACAAACCCTTCCTGCGAAACTCATTTTCACCTGTGACCCACCGACGGGAGGAAAAACATAAAATATAGGTTAAACGAATGGAGATAAATCGCTCGTAAATCGCGTTTTATAATCAATCCTCTTATGACATGCTTTAAATACACGGAAACGTTTTATAAAGATATACGAATAATAAATAAATAACAAACTATTCAGTTTTTTAAATATTTTTCTTAGATGCAATAAATTATGGGGTGCGACAGACACAATTTAAAAATTTATTTTCAGCTGTAATCTGAAAAAGTTTTATATATCTGCCAACGATTAAAAAAAAAAAAGAAAAAATATTTTTTAATTGAATTTATACATATATATATATAAAATGATAAGTCTCTTTGTATTTTGTCATAAATTTCTGAGCTCTGTCCGCTTTCCCCGTAAATGCTAGCGTTGACATCATGTTGAGAAAAGCAGCGTTGTCGTAGAGATTATGAGGGTTGCTGTCTGGCAACCCGCTGACCAATTCGTCGAAGTGTCCAAATTATCCATCGATGGTGAACAAGCCGCCTTCTGATCTTTTCGTGAGAAGACAGGCCACTAGTGCCGTTCACTTTATAAAATCAAGTTTTGGATACGCCGCGTAGAGGAAAGGAAATAATGCAAGTATTAAGCTGGCATAGGGAGAGAGAGAGATAGAAACAGGGCGGCCGTTGCCGAGGAAAAGGGGTAAGAGAACCGTTTGCGAGGATGTAGGTAGGTAAGTCGGGGCTTAGCCCGGTGACACAGTGAGCGGAATCGAGGCATGAAGCTTACCGTCGGCTCCGCCGTAGTTGTTATAATGGGATCCGGCTAAACGCAAGCCGATTTTAACTCTTCGCCGCGACACTCGGCCAAGTTCAAGGCCATTGTCTTCGTCGCAAGAATGGAAGTGATCATTGACACGCCGGCATTCCGTGCGGCGCGGTGAGAAATCGGCAGCACCTACATAGTATTATCGCGATTCTTTCTTTCAAAAAAGAAAAAAAAAAAAAAAAAGAAAAATAAAAAGTTTCTCAAGCCATTGCGGCGCCGCGCTCTTTTTGTGAATGCGGTTCCGGCGCTTTTTCGATTTGTTTCAAAGTTTTGTATTTATTCCACAAATATTTTTCAAGGTTTCTCGATTTTTTCATAATATGATTTGTAAATTTAGTATACTAATCTCCTTGTTCCATTTTTTTTTTTTTTTACTCTAAATGTTTTAGAGCGGAATCTCTTTTGGAGTCGAATCTCACTTCAAACAATAATGAAAATACCGTCAGTCGAAGTAGAGTGACATTTCACTGTTTTTTTATGTACGTTGTCGCCTATGCTGCGCTATTCTAACTTAAAACTGGTCAGTGACTCCATGATTAGAGTGAAAATTTCACTCTAAAAAATTTAGAGAGCACGTATACAATATATTTCTAAAGAGCAAGGAATTGAACAGTATATTATTACAATATATTATTAGAACTATTTGATTATAATCCTTTCTTTCGTCTCCTTGTGAGTTAATAAAATAAATCATAAAGCTTTCACATGCGATTATTTTTTCGCGATAGCATCATTAATTATGTTATATGACGTTAGGTACGATTCGGCTGTCATCAAGACTGTTTAAATGAGCGTCGGGACGTAAATCCAGTACGGAGTACTTGAATCGACTAATACTTTTGAGTATTTTGTTTTCACGAGATCCATATCCTCTTTAAAGAGAAAGTCGCGCGCGCGCGGAGGATTTGTGCCCCGATTATGCGAAAGGGTCATCAAAGCGCGGGCAACGGGCAATTCGTTATAGCTCGTTAATTTGATGAGTTAGAAAGGATGCCGGATTACGTCGTCAAAAGGTGGACAGGTACGCGATCTGTCCAATTAGATGGGCATAGGGCGGTGCTCGTTTTCCTCTCGTGCCTGCATGGGGTCCTTTGTGTGATGTTTAGGCCATTTAGAAACACACTACTGGCACACACAGACACACGCATACCCTCTCATCACCCGCATCCTCGTTTTTTAGTACGCATATGCGTATCTACCGCAGAATCCGTACACCTGTGATCCTCTAATGGACCGTTATCGATTATTACACAAATTTAGCGATCAATATTATGATCGCTTTTTTTTTTTTTTTTTTTTTGTCTACACCCTTATATATGCGTCAATGAATATACTTTGTCATTTCTATATTGGCTATTCATTATAATCATTAAAATAAATTTAGACTTTTTATACTCGTGTTTAAATAATAAAATTAATTATGCAATGTAGCTGTATTTGTATTTAGAGATCTATGTTTCAGATCTGGTATTTTTAAAAATTATATAAATAGACGGAATAGAATAGAGTAGAAATAATTGCCTTTATCAATTCCGCGATGGATCTCCCGCAAGGGTATCACGTGTGAGAAAAAGTAGACGCTGGGGAGCGCGTAGGTAAACACGGCGACATTGCATCGCGATTACGGCGAGCGCGCGACCGCTAGTTTGTAATTAATATACGCTTAATGGTTCGAGATCGATATATACGCGGTCGCTCAAATAACGAAACGCGGTCGCTTTGACGTTAATTAATTTCAAGTGCATTAGCAGAATTGCTGCCCGCGGCGGTAGGGTCTTGCGAACATCAATGTGATTAATAAGAACCGCGCTCGCGATCTATAAAGCTGCCAGGACAGGAAATAGAGAGAGGGATTGCGTATTGCGTGCTGGGAATTCTGTCGCAGATACAGCTCGAAACGTAATCCGCGCACATCGGAACAGGTATGCGAGAGAGAAGCGATAAAATTTCGATTTAAAACGATCGCGCAGTTCGCTCTATCGATGGATATCTTTCGACAGGACTAGGGACACCGGAAAAGGACGGAAAAGTAATTGAGACTGCTTATTAATAATATGCGATATTTTTTTTCTGATGTAGGAAGATCTTCTTCACACATGATAGAACAATCATGTATCTTACAAGAGATATATGTTTTATGTACATTTCCATCGTATTATTACAAAGTAGCTTAAGTCTACGTGCATTATAATCCATTACGGTGTTTTATTATCTTTCTATCATTTTTTAATCTTAATGATATATTTATTCTTTATATAATTATATATCCTCTAAGCTTTAAGGGATAATATACATTAGGTAGTATACATGAAATATACACTCATAATTAAGTAGGCATTTTCTCGCGCATATACTTCTCCCTTTCTGTCTCTCTCTCTCTCTCTCTCTCTCTCTCTCTCTCTCTCTCTTTTTTTTTCTCTCTCTCTCTCTCTCACTCTCTTTTCTCAGAAAAACATTACGATAATTAAGTTTCTGCCTGAAAAAGCGCAAACTTTTACGAAGTTTACGTTTCTCTCGAGCAGACAAAGAATACCATAAAAAGGAACGACTATATAACAAGATTCTCTCTGACGAGGCAATTCTCACTTTATACTCGGAGATTATTCAGTATTCGTCATTTTGTAATAGAACTCCGAATCTGTTTTTATTTCTCTTTTTTCTTTCTCTTATTTATCGAGATCATATTTATCTTTTTTATTTACAAGAGTCTCTCGGCTACTGGCCGTGTCTGATATGGATAATTATTTTATACAATGTTAATCGTAATAATAAGGATAATATCAATGATAAAGACGGCAGTGATGAATACTCGTCTTTTAACCTTGAAAATACAAAGGATATCATATAGATTAGATCTTAAAACAAATTCTGGTGCGCATAGGCTTCTTATGAAAAATTTGAAATATAATATATTCATTCGCTCTAATTTACAAGGGAAAGTCTCTCTCTCTTATTCTTTTTTACCATCATTTTTTTCTTCTTCGAAAATAAAATACGACCTTCCAATAGACTGACATTAGCCGATTATTAAGTTTTACATCTGTAAAATTCATTTTTAAAAATTTACTTATCATCATTCAAATATATAAAATATTTGTACAAAGTATTCTATTTAAATAAAACTCTGACAACTTAAATCAACGTTAAATATGAGTTGTTAATATATATTTCATTTTCGACGGATTTGTGACGAAAATATGAAAAGAAATGATTTACACAACTTGAAAATATGTTATTTGCTAAAAATGAATTTTCCTTAATTGCGAATTAGTGTTTTGCCGATTGTCTGTAATCGATTCTTCAAAGTGTCATAAATTGTGTATGTGTTTCTTTTATTATTACTAATATTAATAATAATAAAGTAGTAATAATACAATAAGGTATACAATATAATAAATTTTTGACGTAATCTTTTATTGAAGAATATTGCTAAAATATTACGAAAAATATTTGTATATATATAATACGGATATTTCTTAGAGAACGACTTTAATATTTTTAAAATTCAGTTTAAATGTATTATATATTTAATTCTGATTTTCTTTTATCCGAGAAGATATTTCGAAAAAAACATGAAGTAAAACTGAATTTAGCAATATTATAATGAGAAAGTGAAAAAAAGAGGAAAAATCGAAGATTGTTTTTTTTTTTTGCCAGTAGATTATCAAATATTTTATCAATAATGAAAATATGCATATAGGAAGTGCAGCATATTTGTGATATTGTTGGCAATTTAATGCATCACGAAAAATGGATGCGTTTACAGTATATTTATCAGCAAATATTGGAATTGTAATAGATAGAAATTCATATAACAAAAAAAATGCCACCAAGAGTGTTAATATTTTATTATAGTTGTGATGAACAGTTTGTGCAAGTTAAAAAACTTTTTTATAAGTTTTAAATCCTTTATTCTTGTAATATTAAATAATTTCGTTAATATTAAATAATTTTTATATTTATACATTAATTAGTTTGTGTATAGATTAATTTTGACAATTGTCTTTAATTTTTGTGATTCATTGATATATTTTTTTCTATTCAGATTTAATGTAAAACGGTGTATATTCCTAAAATATAAAATACTTAAGGTAATACTAATGTAATGTATGTAATATATATAATATATGCTCGGAATATTCAACCATATGAAACTTTTTAGCCGAATAATCAGATGCTATGTTTTGCGAAAGTGATGTGCTTTAATAATAATAATAATAATATGACGTATATGAATGATGGATGATATGCCTCATGTGTAGTCATTGGGTACACAGCAAATATGTTAGATTCGACGGAGACACTTATATGTGTGATTTATTGCAAATAAAAAAATATTATTATAATTTGGAATATACTATTAAAAAAAAAATTACCTATACTTTTTGAATTTTGATCATTTAGATGTTAATTTAACTTTTTGATTTTAATTTCTTAAATAGTACAAAATCTGTAAGTTTCTGTTTTTTTATAAAAAATGATTTGTTTATCTATCTATAAGGGTGGTTTGAATTTTTTTAAAAAGCACAATTTTATTTTTTAGTTGTAAATCAAGTTCTAAAATCAAAAAGCTTGATTTTAGAAATAAAACTGATATTCTAAATATGCTGCACTTCCTACATATAATACTTTGTTATTAATAAAACAAAAGAATTGAAAATAAAATAATGTTTGATGTTTCAATATGATTATCGAACATCAAACGTATCCCATGTGAGAAATTTAAAATCGTTGCTAAAACGGAAGAGATTCATATTTTCGTTTTTCCAAAAAAATTATTTAACAAATAATAATTATTTAATCAAATAAAATGTATTATTCTCCGTTGATCAGAACATTCTATAGCTTCGTGTACAGGATGAACAATAGGCTATTCGAATCACAGGCGATATTTTTTTCGACAATATGATTTTAATTATCAATTGATGATAGAGGAAAGAATAATAAAAAAATTTATAAGTTATATGATGTTTAACAATAAACATCATTAATATAAATTTTCTTTTCACATGTGCAATAAAATGCATCTATAAAAATCAATAACGATTCTATGTTTGCAGATACACCTGCAACGTGCATTTATTTTTTTACGCTATTATATTTTACATCAATTCTAATTTATTTTATTTGGTATAAAAGTAAGTCAGATATATGATAATTGAAAAATTAATGAGATATTTTATATTTTATGACCAAATATGCATCAAAATAAAGATATAAAATATCTTGCAAATTATTGATTTTTCAATATCATATCTTGATATTTTTATACCTGCTTTATATATAGAATGATTAGAAAAAACAATTATGTTAAAAAAGGAATGTACATTAAATAAACATAAATGTGTATCATTGTCGATCATAAGAAAAATATAATGCATTATTCGTTTTTAATTTTTTACTTATATTGTTTTATAACTGATGCTTTGAAATAATTGTATAAAATGAAAATTATATAATATAAATGTGTGCATCAATATTATCTTATGTCATTGTTTTTCTAACAATATGTTTTGCGGATTTTTTGTGAAAAAATCAATGTCATTTAAAATATTAATGTATAATCTATATTAGATAATGATAATAATGGATCGTATTTTACTTTCATCATTATTTACAGATTCTTGGATATTTCATATAATAACGATTTAAAAAAAATGATGTACTTTATTATCTTTTTTTTCACTTTCTCCGAAGCATTAGCAAAGGAAAAACAGCAGAAAAAAATTGTTGCATTCATGCAATTCTTGTTTTTCGTTTTGCTCTATTATAATCTATTTAATTATACGATTTTAATCGTACTAATAACAAAAAGAAGATTGTACAACTTTAAAGTACTTAAAACATCCGTAAGTAAAATTTAAATCAGTTATTGAACACATGTAATTAATATAAATTATACATGATAAAAAGAGAAAGAAACTTTAGAAAAAAGGTATTACGTGTCAGAGTAAAATGTATAAACAAAAAAAAAGGCAAATACCAAAAGACAAACTTATGAAATCGCATTACAAATGTGAAACAAAAAAATCTACGATAGTTAAATATTATTAACAATTACTAGTAATTATTAGTAGTAATTACTTTATTAGTAGTAATTAGCAGTAATTAATAGTAATTATTAAATAATTATTTAATACGTGATTTAATTCAAACTTGTCATTTAGCAATCGTTTGTCTGGGAAAACACTCCTGTACACCAGAGACGTTGAAAAAAAATTTTATGCAAATTATAAACAAATAGTAATTTATTTGCGTTAGCTGGAGCCGCCGATAATAATCTGACTTGCTGCAGCTAGCAGAGTTGCTGAGTATCAAAAAACATTTATGATACGGTGTTAAGATACGGCAAACGTTTTCACGAGTCAACTATCGGTTGACATTAAATAATCGACGTGAGTTTGACGTCATGTAATTACTTCTGCGTTTACTTTAATATTCATACGTCGAATACAGCGTTTTATTGCGAAAACTCTGCATTAGCAAAATACGTACGCGATAAATGATTAACATATTAACTAATGTCTGTCACTGTGTTTATTCCGAATGAAGAGAATCGTGTAAACGACGATTCAAACATTGTTCGATTCTTAATTATCATACTCATTGAATCTGGAATGCATTCAGTACGTCTACCGACGCGTTGATGAAGCTCCCTGTTTCTCTCTATTTTTCTCGCACAATCAATTGTCGTCAGAGTCGAGATTGCCATTGATCTCGTGACAGATCGCCGTATTCAGTCGCCAGTGGTATGACATCGAGGAGCCGGACACGCTCGCGGTCTCCTGGTTCCGCTGGAAGATCCCGGAGGACCTGCCGGACCGCTATACCAACGACGGATACTTTTGTTCAGGCAGAACGTAACCGGACGTCTCGTCCGACGCGGCAGCAACAACAGCGGCGGCCGCAATATCGTTGCTGGCCTGAGTCTGACTGGTCACCGGATTCAGATGGTGGCTGGTCAGGTGCGACATAGACGAGGTGAGCGCCATATTATGATGATACTGCGGATGATGGTAGTTGGTCTGCGGGCTGTGATGCATGTGAGGGATCTGGGCCTGATAGTAGTCGCTGCTGGTGTAGGGCGGCTGGCCGTAGGCGTTGTAGCCCTGGCCAGTGTACTGACTGTGATTTACCGCGGACCCCGCCGAGCTCCAGGCGAAACCGTACGCCTCGCCGTGATGAATCTGATTCATCGCGGCCGGATAAGATGATGGTTGTAGTTGGTTGGAACTTGGTGTCAACGGCGGCGACGGAGTCGTCAGGTTGCTGTTGGCTCCGCTACCGCCGGTCGGTGTCGCGCCGACTCGCGGATACGTCGACTGTGTCGACAGGAGCGGCGTTGACAAGGGCGAGTTTCCCGCTACCGGTGCTTCTCTACCTTGCGCCGGCGAATCCGGCGAGGATCGTCTGCTCGGCGTCGTCGACGAGCTCGTCGATATCCTGCTGCCGGTGCTGCTGTTGCTATGATTTTGGCTTGTTCTCGGCGAACTCTTCGACGGAGGAGTTTGCTGTTGCTGCTGCTGCTGGTGCTGTTGCGATTGTTGTTGCATTTGCTGTCTGCATTTGGCTCGACGATTCTTGAACCAAACCTAGAACAGAGAGATGCGGTGCAGACGCCGTGAGGTTGCGGAACTCTTTGCGATAGACCTATCAATAAAAGAAGAAAATTTTTACATTTTGAACCGCATTATAGAATAGCATTTTTAAATAATATCATTATTTCACGGTTATGAAGAAATACATACGCGACTTAGAAATCAATTAAGCTCTCCTCGACAGGCATCGTGCAGTCGGTAGCTTTCAATGAGGTACAAAAGTCTCCGATGGAAGCCATAGCCCCAGGGATTGTCAGGGAGGAAAGGTGTCCCACTGTCCCGCCACGAGAGACGAGACCGGTCGAATGGGGAGTTAATCGGTGCAATGGGAAAGTAATCGCGGGCGAGCGGGCGTAACATTTCATTAAATCGCAACAATAACAAGAACTCGAAGGGAGGGGCCGTATGGGGGGCACGTGCGTGTACGGACGCGACACGCATGTATTGGAGCATCCCCTGGGATCCTCGGTGGCTACGGCGTTCGTCGGCACGCATGCGCGAATCAGAGCTCGTCTCGTAGGGTTGTTTTCACCCCGAGATCGAATAGTTGGTTCCGCCTGTGCGAGTATCTGCCGTGCGTGAATACGCGTAGAGTAACGTCACACACACATAGACCTTTTCGTATATAGCTGTATATTATGGCTATAAACACAAGTACATGCGCGCACGCATACACTGCTATCAAAAAGATGCGCACACATACACACGTAGGTTTTTCTCTCTGGAAAAGGGACAGCGAGGGGAGGAAGAGGGATACAAAAAGCAGCCCCTCGTAGGCCGCAAGCTTGCGAGCGCGTTGTGATTGCCCCTCCTCCCTTCTCTTCCTTCGTCCCGCGTAATACTCCCCCTCACACATCCCCCTATAATCCCGTCGGGGCACAATGTGGCCAGGGGTGCGATCCTATGAATCTATGCCCGCGCCTTTAAAAGCGGGACCCGTCATCGTTGTTGTTATTATCGGCGGCATTGTAACAGTTGTTACGGAGAGCGCGATTCGCCGAAGCATAGCGAGGGATTTCGTTCTCCACGGTCGTGTTGCACGTATACGGTTGTTCGCGAGGCAGAAGCCACGCACAATCCTTTCGCTTTTTGTCACGACAATGTTTGAAAAATAAACGCAAATTTTAATCGTTCATCTCATATTACCAAGCATCATCTCGCGCACGTGCATTTCGAATACTATTTGTATTAGAAAAATATATCTTGATGGAATCTGACATTACTGATACATATATTTGGGAGATAATATTTTGAAGAAAATTTTCAGAGAAAGATTTTTTTTTAATGAGTTCTTTTTTTACGAGTATATTTAAAAAGATGTAACAGAGAACGATATTTTTATAATTCACAAAAATATTATTATATGATTAAATTGTAATTTATACTGCTTATTACGTGGTTTTTATTAAATATTATTTTCTCTTTATATATTAGCGCAGAGTTAATCCGCAGCAATTAAACGCGACTCAATTTCGTATCTTTCCAAGACGCGCGAAAGTCGGAAAGTGTGTGAGCTAACTCGGAGACTATGATTATTCGTTCTCCGTTTATTTGGCTTCTGCTTTTCTGTGGTATCGCGATAGGCAAAACCTCGTTTCGCAAAAGTCATCCACCGCGTCGCGCGATAGGGTGCGGAAATCTGTTGGGCGCGACATGCGCGGATATTGCGTATCAACGCGGGCGGAACGAGTCTCCGAAAGGGCGAGGAAGACGGATCTATGTCAGGGTTAGCACGGCGGACAGAGTACGATATCCCATTATAACGGCATGTTTGCACAACGACACCCCCTTGAAAAGCGGCGAGAGCAAGCGCTAGAGAGAGAAAGAGAGAAAGAGCTACCCCAAAAACCAACCAAACAGGCCGCGATGGCATCCGGGGACCCCCGGGGGCAACCACCGACGGTTTCACGCTCGTACACATCAAGAGACCGTCGGCGAGACCGAGGTGCAAATTGCGCCACCATCTGGTTTACATCCAGCGAACGGAAAACCACCCTACCGGTCAGGCGGGGGGAGGCGGCGCGGCGCAGCTGCGTTGACACTCTGTTATGACAAATATATTTTCTTATTTGTACTATTAATACGACACCCCACTCCGACAAACCAGGGAACGTGTCATCGTCCGGTACGCACGATTGATGGAGAAAACAGCGCGCGAGAGCCGCAGGCATTGTTTGCTAATGCGAGCGTAATGATGAGCGTTCTTCGCTCGATGTTATAAAAATATCAATGCTCGTATCGTTTGAATTGTAAAAATAAGAATGTAGATATGTTTCTTTTATATTTACTTTTTTATAATAATTTCATTACATTATTAATTATATATAATTATTTAATAATTAACTTTTTTTGTATGCTCTCTTTATTATACATAAATTTTAAAACAGTCATATGATAATAATTGAAATTATTCATGATACATATAATTAGAACTAAAGGTAAATATACAAATCTCTCGATGTTGAAGGTTCGATACTATTTTATAAAAAATACAATATCAAATTTCTAATATTAATATGTATAAAATATAAAACTCCTCTGTTAATATTGCTAAAGAGAGAATGCAACTTTCTATTATATACTTTACGTCGTACTTTTCCGATCAGGAAATTTTGCAAGAGAAATCTCGAAGCGATGTTATCACGATAAATTCATTCACATATAATTGTCGACTGGTTTTTCTCCCCACTCAACCGTCTTGCTGGTCTTCTCCATCAAGAGTCGAGCCCACAATTTTTCGTTCTCAATTAGAAAGCGACGAACGCGGCGAGAATGCAACGCATTTGGAGACGACGCGTCATCAGTCGCATCGTACGCAGCTGCGTGGTTCTCTCGACGAGAGAAGCGCGCGTATAGAACGCTCTCGCGAGCGAGATGGAGTAGCACAGGGGCTATAATCCACGAACAAATCAACGATATGTTGTACCTCGCTGCCATGTGTACCTCAATCCGCACGCACAGCTATGGTCTGCGTCAGATCTCTGCCCCCCCCCCTCCCCGCCGCTACCTCCCGCCGTCTTTTACCGCGAATCCCCCTGCCTTTAAAACTTTCAGATAGCACATCCCTCCTTTAGACATTATTCGCTCGCGTAGATATGATATTTCTCTCGCCCTACGTACAATTGCTATATATGTATATGTGTACGCATCTTGCATATACGGACCGCATTCCCTTCGATGTGCGCCTACGTGTCATACATATATGCACACGCATACATGAATGCGTTATGTGCGCGAACACCCTTTTGCAGTTGCGCTGCCATTCACAGCGGCTTAACTTTGTACGGAAACTGAATTTCCACGTTTTTATCTCATATATTTTAGGATTCAGACAGGGCGCTAGTTATCGCGATAGATGTCACGAAAGATGCCTGCAGAAATTGTCAAGGATCCAAATGATATTCGAGAAACGAGTAAATGGAGCTAGAATTTAAATGAAAATACGTGAATAAAGAAATATATATATATATATTAATAATAAACTATGTAATTAGTGTATTAAATTGGCAAATATTCAATTCGCCGAAACTCTCGAATTAATAATTTTACTTTTCCGTTGACACACGAATAATGTGTAGTTTGTTGGATAAGCGCGATTGAAATTCGAGACACGAGTTCGGAATCGCGATACCGTGACTTGGTAACACCCCGCCGCGAAATAAAGATGTCATGAGAACCGCAATAAAAGCGTCAACGAGCTCGTCGGCACATCTATCAATGTACGAGGCGCGGGGTTGGGACAATGGCGAAATGGAACGACGTAGGGCGCAAACGCCCTGTGTAAATACCTTAAATCTCGCGCGTGATTGCTGAAGCACGAAGCACGCTTTCTCCCTCTCTCACTCACTCTCTCTCTCTCTCTCTCTCTCCCTCCCTCCCTCGTTTCTTTCTCTTTCTCTCCTCTTCTTTCTCCTCCTTCGCTCTCGTTTTCGTAAAGATCACCGCGTTTACATCGTATAGTTAACGTGCAGAGAAATGTAATGACTTTAAATATTACATTAATATACGGCACGCGAAATCACACCAATCTTGGATGAATGCAATCTCGGATTATTTGCGGAGCACGTGATTTACTCGTCGAGAGTTCGTAGGAGCTTTCTTTTTTTCATTATTTCATTTATTATTTCAACATCGTTGACAGCGATATTCCAGAAGGAATAAAATCTACCAGCAGAGAGAAAGAACGAGACAGAGAAAAGAGCAGGGAAAAAACATAAAATAATTACCTGGACTCGTGACTCTGGCAGGTTGATTTTAAGAGCAACCTCTTCTCGCATAAAGATGTCCGGATATCTCGTTTTCGTAAATAGCCCCTCCAACACATCCAGTTGAGCTCTGGTGAAGGTCGTCCTCTCGCGACGCTGTTTACGTTGATTCATTCCTGCAACATGAGAAGAGAAAGTGTTTGTTAATTTCTCGTATTTTTGATTGAAAAAATTTCATTTCGAGCACTCTTAAAAGTGCTTCGCAACGTTTTGCAACATATAATTAAAAGCTTACTTAGACTCGATCATTAGGTCGATTTCAGTTCATTAAATCGCTCGATACTTTCATAGCGCGAGATGGAAGTTATTTTACATTTCTGCATAAAATGCGATAGCGATTATCTCAACAATTTTAAAACGCCTTAACATGTATAAAAGCATGTTTTTATTAAAAAACTTTGCGATAATATCTACTATATGGTAAACGATACTATAAATGAGACAATTAAAAGGAGAAAAACTTTAGTTTCTCTCGTATGTTTATACGTTTATATGTATAATAAAATATAGGTATTTGAGGAGAAATATGACGAATATAACCGCCAAAGAACCATCCGGCTATCGCGGATAGATATCGAGACCTCAATACGTTCGCCAATCGTGCCATCGATGACGGTGTCTTCAAATATGGAACGCCTTCGACGTTCGCTGTCTTTCACGAAGACCGGGGGTTGTTGCCGCGCGGCGAAGAGAGATCAGACGTGGAGGGGTGTGAGCGTTTGCGAGGCCGCGATAGCGTAATTTTGAACAGCTCCCTCCCCTCCCCCTTCTCCCTTCAACGACCTACCACCCCATGCTACCTTCCTCGTGCCATCGAGCCTCGCTTGGCTCGTTTCGGGACCCACGTAATCCGCTTATGAGGGGGTCACGGGGGCGCCGGCGAGGGGGACGGGTGGGGAGCACGGGGAGGGAGGGAGAGAGTACTACACCCCGGAATACACGAGCATCCAGGAGGACCGAAGTCGCGGTTCGCTCCCAGCTGCCGCTGAAAATGACGATACCCGGGCTCTCTCTCTCTCTCTCTCTCTCTCTCTCTCTCTCTCTCTCTCGGCGAGTACACCGACAGAGTATAACACGGCGTATCCTCGTGTGTTGCGAACCAATAAAAAGAGAGCGCCTGGAAAACTGCACCTCGCCAGTGTCTCCGGGTTGGAAGCCGGATCGTAAAGTCGCAGGCGGAATGGTGGAATTTCATGACGGGGGGAGAATCGCCGAGGCCGCCGACCACGAAGCACAATATTTTATGTACCGAATTTTCGAATTGTCGTTTTACTCGGGGAATTCGCGACGTTTAATAAGAGAAAAAAAAATAGAACCTCTCGAAATATATGTATACTTTTGATCGAAAGTGTGTTCTAATCTTTGTAGGTCTCTCTCCAACTCACGAGTTTTTTTTTTTTTTTTTTTTTTTTCAAGGCAAAGATTTTACAGTCGCGAATGACGGACTGTCATAAGAGTTAATAAGAGAAATAATAGGGTCATTCACACACGAGAGATTGGCGAAGCCCTGCCTTTGGCGAAGTAATTCGTTATCGATTAAGGCTTGGAAGACACGCAAGGCAGCTGTTTACAAGACGTTCGATGCTTTCTCTTTTTCCTTTTTCATACCTCTTATCTGCTATGCTTCTACTCAGCTCAAGATACTACAGAAAGAAAAAGATTATCGTAAAAAGGAGAAAGTTTGCGTCAGTAGGAAAAGAGGTGTCGAAGAAGAACAAAAAGGCAATGATTTTTAAAATCACAAACTGAAAAACATAGATATACCTACACATTTAAAAAAATGTTGATTTGATGTTTAAATATGCCACAATAATATTACAATGGAAAACAATGTATTTAAAGAAAAAGAGACAGAATAAAATCAATTGTTTAACAAATTTCAATTGATTAGTTGCAGCGAATTTTATGATAAAAAAAGAACGGCGAACATATGTCAACGGTCAAATTAATGTATTCATGTAACTGGAGACTTGCTCGAATGCGTTTTGACACGCACGGCAGACCAATGGAAGCGACTACTGCAATCCAAGCTTTAAAGAAAGGAGCGGCCCAGAAGGAGGAAGCAGCGTCGTATCAGTCGCATCTCTTGCGGCTGCTCTTCTCGGGTTCGAGAAGAGAGTCCGGGATGACGACGAACGACGATACTCAGTGTGATTGGCTAACGAACTGGTCGAGTGGGCTACCAGTATGGCACCGTAGTAGATCCTTGGAATAGATTACGTCAAACTCCACAATGTACAAACTCCACGGTGGTCGAAATTACCGCCATCGCTTCATGTGACGGAGGCGACACACCCGCGATCGTTCGATCTATGATACGTATCTCGCCACCCTCGGCACGAATCTATCATTGATTATTATAAACACGAAATATATATATCGACATTTTCGAGTAAAACAATTGTTCTTGGAATAATATAGCTTCGTCCATTGTTGGGAATATCTCAAGAAGAAAATAAAATTGGTCTAATTACGTTGGGGGGGATAATATTTTTATCAATAGACTTATATACAATTTTTAAAAATAATATTTTTTCAAATGTCTCTCTTCGTACAAAAAGAGACTATAGGGAGATAAAATATTTTAGAAAAATCTTGTAATATATGAGTTTTTAGTTTAAGAAATAAGAGCTGATATACGATATTAGGACGCAAAATATATGTACATTCTTGAACACAAGAATTTTCCTTTTCTTTTCCTTGTCTCTAATAGTTTTTCTCTATAGTTTCTGTGTTTTCAAATTCGAATTGAAAAAGCAATATTTTAATCAAAGCTTTCCTCTTTCATAGGTTATTATATGTACGAAGTTGTTATATAAGTGGATAACAGTTAATAGATAACGTCAGCATCGATAATAAATATTAATATAATGTTATATAACATTCTAGAACATATTGTATTAATTGTCACTTAACTGTAACAATTAATATGAGCCAATATTTATTACATGTATATATTTAAATTCATATGTTATATGCGGTGCCTTTGCACGGATTGAATTATCCATTGAACAAATCCCATTTGATTGGAAGTCTTTTCGTGCCCATAGTCCTTCGATTCGCTGCTGTAATGGTAAAAGAAGAATGGCTTTCTGAGAGAACGCTCTGATTGTCGAGTGGGCGTTAGTGCTACCGTTAACGATGGCCTTTGCCATCGGTCCAGTGAAAGCCAGGCTTCTCCATAACCAAAACAATAGTTCCTCGATTAAGATTCTCGCTTCTTTTGACATAGAGTATTTCGAAAATAAGTTTGTCGCACTTTGTTACCTTCTATCCAACGTATGAGGACTTTAGGTCCGATATTGTCAAACTTAAATTACTAATTAAAAAACGAATTTTAGATTTCCGCGATAAAACAAATATCTCTCTATCGTTTTCGTTATGTTTAAAATTATAAAGATAATAAAGATTTAAATATTTGCATATCTGCAATGTATATATGTATGTATATCATGTTTATCACGCATTTTATTTTACATTAAAATTAAAATTAATTCTTACAATAATTAAAATTTATTTAGATTACGTACAAGAATGACAATGATTTACAATCTGAGTGAGTCTTTCGATTGATTTAAATGCGCGAATGAAAAATCTTGACAACCGTATCTAGGGTTTCGAGAAGAGACAGTTAGCTAAGCGACCCTAATGGCTCGGCAAACACCCGCTGACTCCCGGAGTATGATTCGATTTATTATCGTCAGCGAGACGCGATACCGGGAGGGTTGATATAAGGGTTGCTCCGCCTCATTGGCCTGCAATGAGATCAGACGCGACCCTAATAGCAAATTCGTTTTGCGTTTATTGGATTCTTCCGCGCCCGCCGCGTTTCACAGTTTCGTTGAGATCTGCGTAAGTCAATGGACCACTAACAGAATTTCACAGTGATCTCTCTTACGCACAATCCGATGGCGTAATCCGTCAGTGCTCTTGTATGCGTCCACGATCTTGGATGCATGGCGTATAATTTTTTCTCGTAATCGGGAATGAGAGTATCCGTAAATTTTTTATTTGTACGTAAATTATTTACGTATTGTAAGATTTTTCATGCTCACAATATATTCGCTCATGTATTTTAAGCATTAAAAGAATAAGAATCTTATTGTTAAAAATATAGATTGTCAAAAATAGCTACGAAAGGAATATTGATACGGCTGATTGAACATTTTTTTCCTCTGTTTATATATTATGAATATATTTTGAATTTGAAAAAAAGAATCTATTAAACATATTAAATTATCTATGAAAAGAGAATCTATTACGTTAAATTTAATTGAAACACGTAATTGAATAGCGCGCGATAAAGTACGCAATGATGCGAAAATAATTAATGACATTTGTTGACATGTTATTACGTTGACTTATTACCTCCCGGCGTATATCTAGACTTTCGCGCGGGAAAGAGCTTACGGTAAATTATACAAATAAATGTACATGTCCCGATTCAGATAACGTCGGGAAGCCCGTTGCTGCTGAAATACGGCACTGGAAATTTATCTCGGATGCAACATATCACTGATATGTCAGAGGAACTGACGGTAATTAATCACAATTACACATACAGTCGACTGAATAACAAACAACGCACTGTCTGTCGACATGCAAAATTTCCGCACCACTTGTTAATCGCGGTTTTACCGCGGTTTTGTCAAATCATCTTGGTTTGAAAAAGAAAACAGTGATTTGAAGCAGACCCATCGCGTAACTCGACGTGGTCTTATATTCTCTCGTGGTTTGCGTGGTTGACCGTTAAACCGCAGAACTGGATTATACATCCATGATTGACGAAAAAATATATATCATATCATGAATTCAACTTTTTTATAATATTTAGTCATTTTAGAAAATTATTAAATAATGAAAAATATCTATCTAAAATAAAAATGTTTTGTTAACAGCGACGAATAGTGATCGTTGATGATACAACAAAACACACTAAAAATTCTTAAAATCATTTAGGTTTGATAATTCAAATACAGAAAAAACGTCAGAGTATCGAGAAGCGCCGTAAAATAGTAAGCTTGTCGTAGGATCGGACGACTACTTTGATATTCATAGAGACGAAACGTGGCGGATGGAGAAGACAATGGAAGGCGGGGTACGGTCGGGCACAGAATCGAAAATTAATTAAAAGCTAAAACGCGAATAGGCTGCTACATGATGGCGCCATGGGCGGAGGACTGGATTATTGGGGAGGAGAACCGTGGGATGACAGCACGTGGCGGACGGTGACAGTAGAGGGAATTCTAAAAGGCCATCAGCTACGAAAACATTTGGCCGACTTTGCGTTTACAACGTGACCGTCGTGTGATCGCGCAACACCGAAGGCTCGAGAGAAACTAAAAAAAAAAAAAAAAAATCACACGTCACTTCCCCTATTCTTCCAGCATTCGCGTTATGCGTATCTGACTCACGCGACAAATCTATTTGCATAGCATATTTGATAAAAATATTATTTTTTAATAAACTGTGATAAGTAATATTGCTAACTTTATCCGTTTTCATTTCTAATCTAAATTTTGGGAATTAAATACAAATTTTTTAATATAAAGTCCTGTTTCAAACAAATTAACGACAAAATTTTATCATACATTTATATCTACTGTGTACTCTAATTGTATACGAAATGAATCTGCAACCTGATCATCTTCATTTTTTTAATGATACCGGGGAAATGTATAAGGAAAAAAAAATTATTTGCAAATAATTATAGTCGACAAAACTTTTTTGTCAAAGCCATTCTTTTCGAGACTTAAAGATTATTTTTTTAAGTAATATTCATTAATGACTTATTAATGAATTAACGATGTTATAGCTGATAGTCTCGAAAAAAAAGTAATCTCGGCAACAAAGTTTTGCTTACCACAATATTTGTCTCTTGTAGACGTTACCACCATCACCATGGTATCGTGTTTTTTTAAGAATCATACCTCCGCAATACTCGTATCTCGATGCCATGTGTCTGATCCTGTATGGGCCAAATTGGGCGTGATTCATTTGTTGGCTTGGTGTGTAAAGAATTTCCTGATTTGTTTCTGTGGATGGAATCATTAAAATAGATAATATATAGAAAGCTTTTTGAAAATTCTAGTATTTCAGTGAATATAATGCACAAAGATATTTTTTAATAATTCTAATATCCCCGAACGATGCAAAGATATTTTAAGGCTCAGTCTATAATTTGTGGCAGAAAATTCATTACTTGTAACTTTTTCTGACAGATACTACTTATAATTTTATATACAATATAGGTATTATACTATGATATGTGTATTATGATATTTTGTATTTTGCATATATGTAGAATTTTTGATTTTTTACATATGCTCTATTACATGACATATAAGATTATAGATAGAATTTTCTGAATTCTTAATTCTCTCAAATTATAGATCTAGTCTAAAGTACATATATTACATAATTTATTATTAAAAATGAAATAAATTATTAAAATGTTTCAATTAAAAATATGTCAGTTGTATAAAAACTATTTGTACTAAAAAGCAAAATGATAATATATGGAGGAAATTGAAAGAAGTTGTCATATTATATGAAGTTCCGATAGAAAAAGAAGGAATGTGTGTGTGGTCGTGTCGAATAGCCGTTCTCATGCGATAATCTAACGGATATGAACGTAAGTACGTAACAAAATACTGACGCGCGTCCGAGAGGAGCAGCTAATCGGATAAGTTTCGCGTTGCAATGTTCCAACCGATGCCATCTTCCTCGCGATGTCTACTCTCGAAAAGTTATTCAGTACTTATCAAGTAACGATGGCGAGTATACGTACATGTGTGTGTAATCTAATACTTTTGGAAAGCATAATTGAAAGAGATAAAAATTTGGCGTACTTCTCTATCAATTTCCTACGCGTACCGTTGAAGTGACGAGATGTTTGTAAAGAATTCTTAGCAAAGTATAAGGGAAATCTCTGGATATAAATGGATCTCGCTGTATCAATAACAGAAGGCATAATTCCGGTGGGACATCGCGATAAAAAGACGCGAACAAAACGGAGGAAACGACGAGAAGAAGCGAGATTTTCGAGAGCGAGTGTCGATGTCTCGCCGTACGCGACATTTCACTCAGCCTCGAGTGTTTGTCTTGCAATTAGGTCTAGATTTGTGTTTGGCCTCTCCACACCCGCCTACTCAATTTAACCGTGACACGCGCCGCCATGAAAGCGGCTCTCTCGTTTCGTCGTTTCGCGGCCACTTGGTAACGACGAGTATACAGCACGTGTCCGCGCCACGTGTCGCCCTTAACCTGACGCCTAATTGAGTGATTGGAATCGTACCAACCTGACAAGCGCCCACCAGCGAAGAGCGCTGGCTTTTAGCAGTGACAATATCTGCGACATTTAATTTAAAATTTTTTTAAATTCAATTTATAAATTTTGTATGGCGCAAACATATTCTCGAAATAATAATAACGTTGAGATATTATGTATTTTAGAGTCTTCTCTCTATGTATAGATACAAATCTCTCTATTTAACTTTTTTCATAGTTATTAATCGGTTTTTAAGTAGACAATTTATCATAGAAATTTCAAAAAAAGTTTTTACAAGAGATCAAACGTATGCATATAAAATATTTAGAGCGGATATTTCACTCCGCCGTGTAAGCTTCTTTCAATCATGACAATGTATTTTTTTAATCTTATACATTATGCTTCACGGCTTTGGGAAGTGCATGTCGCGTAGGAGTTGAGGATCAAAATCACTTGTCTCTACCCCTCGATTGACAATCGGCAGAAGGAAATCATCGACAACGGTGTCTTTATTCATGCGCTACCGCGAACGAGCAGGAGGAAGTTAAGTGGACGGGCAATTTCTCTGCAACAACAAATAGAGTAGCTCGGATGAGAAAAGGGCGGAGGCCATGTGACGCGATTCCCACGTATTCTGCTGCATGCCACGAGATTCCTGGGGGAGAGATCCTACGTTTGCGTACCCCTTCCTGCCTCCTCGGCGACTTCCCTGCCCGAAGCTATCGTTCTTTCGTCGACCGTGGAGAAGAGAGAAGAAGGAAGAGGGAAGAGGGAAGAGGCAACGATCGGACCCCCGCCGCCCCTGCATGGCATTGCATAACAAAATAAACACCGACGCGCGACGCGTATCAAACGACACGAAATCGCCCTTTCCATCCACGCGTTCGTCATTGACCAACATCGTCACGTCGAATTAATTCGACGAAGGGAGCCGTCATATCTTTCAGTATCTTCGCAACCTAATTATCGATTCTGATGCGTGCGTGGGCGATGAGATATAGCAGAGATTAAAACACTTCAATGTCTGCAGAGATATATCTGCGAGAAAAAAATAAAAGCTCCTCCCAAATCGTCATACGTCATACATGTTGCGCGGATCGCAAAAATAGCGAGATCACACAGAGGGGCAAATGGCGGCTTCGTAGCCGTGGCTATGAATCGAGACGAGTTTGCTTCACAAACGGATAATAAAAGCGAAGTCTCTCTCTCTCTCTCTCTCTCTCTCTCTCTCTCTCTCTCTCTCTCCGGCGTCGTCGCGCTTTATCACTCCCCCGCGATGTTCTCTCTTCTCTGTGTTTCTATTCCTGTCTCTACCGTGCTATTCTCCAACCTCGTGGCATCACCGTGTCGTTCCTCTCTCGTTCGGCGGCTTTTCGTGTAGCGCGGATACGCCTACAACGGATAGAGGCAGCCGCTGGACGTAGGGTACGTAGGGACCCAACGGACAGATCCGTGTTTCCATGGAAACCCACCTATCTGCGTCGGTTGGACCTATACTGCCTGCTGCCACCCTGATAAGCGGCTTACTCTCATGGTTCTCTCCACTCTTCTTCGCCGAAGCATCCCCCGATCCCCTCCAACCACTCCGTCTCCTCGACACTCTGCCCCCTTCACCCTGTGTCCCTCGTCGTCGGACCCTCTTTCGAACTGTGGGTGAAAGAGAGCGAGATGGCGAAAGATGGACGAGGAAGAGAGAAAAAGAGAGAGGTGAAACGATGCTGCTTTTCGCCGAATCGTGTTGCTAAAGGAAACCAACGCAAAAGCACACTCTCCTCGTCCTTCTCTTCCTACTCTCTATTCTGCTCTATATTCTGCTCTCACCTTCGCTCTTCCTCCTGCCATAGTGAAATCTCTTTTCGTCTACGTGCGTCCCGTGGCACACTGGAAAATTTATGCAGTCAATTACCGACCCGGCAGTTCGCGATCTCTGAGTGGAATCGCGGACACAGAGGGAATTCTTCCCCCGAGAGGTTGCTCGCTGCCTCTTTGTCTTTTTATCTTTGTTTTACGCGCCGTAGCCGACCTTTGAGTTTTTTACGCAGATGTTTGTTGGGTTTTCTCGACGGAGGAACATTCCGTTTTTCTTAGCTGATGTTAACCACAAGACGCATATTTAATGGGTAGCAGCTTTCCTTTTTTTAAGAATCTTTTTTTTTAACCTTCTGCATCGAGTCCCAACTTATAAAGTGAACAAAGAATATATGATATCATCCTGGATTGAGTGTTTATGAGATTAATATATCTAAAAGGTTTTTAAGACACTGTTTGTTGAAAATAACATTCTTTTATATTTATTTGAAGAATCCTAACATACAATGAAAACACAGATTTTCTATCAATGCCTGATAATAGTTATAGATAGGAAGCCCCGTATGCTCGACATCTGTATGGGTTCAGTCGATGCATCGATTTGCATGACAATCAATAACGACGATGCAAGAAATGTTAAATGCTCTTATAGCAGTAGCTAGTATATTAAAATACATGTTGTATTATTCAAGAAAGAATTACACAGATCATCTATGTCAAAAATTAACACATTACATGTTACATTTCAAGATTCATGAATTTAATATTAGACAAAGCAACCGTCTGGCTAAAATATATATTAAAATTAATAATTAATTCCTGAGTTAAAGTAAAGATTTGTCCTGTAGAATATAATTTAATTTTAAAATCGTAAATATTATATCGAACTAATTTTTAATAGCTGTATCATTATTTTATTAAATTTTTATAGTGACTATACTCAAAAATTCATGAAAATGAAAATTTTAATTTCACAGGGCAAATCTTTACTTTAACTCACAAATTAATTATTAATTTTATATTTTAAAAAGTTAAACCATTGCTTCGCGTAATGTCAATTTCATGAATCTCGACATTTATTACATGTATTAACGTTTGATATATGATCTGTATATTAAATGTGCTGTATATTAGAAACAATAAAAGAGTCTTGGCGACGTCGTAGAATGTAAGAAGAATACAGATCAAAGAAAAGAAGGGTGCCTTCCATTTAGCAATTGACATAATAAGTTGAAACAAGCGTTATTTTTGTTATCACTGGATGTTTAAAAAAGATAGAATAACGCTTTTGTCGAATTCTGTTTAAATAGAAAACATTTATAACAATGAAAAAAAATGGGCAGAAAAAAATTGACTGTATGGCTCTATAAAAATATTTCCAAGAGACCTTTTTTTACTCTTTATCTTTTCTTTAAACTCTTTACAATATGTTCCATTAGTGTCAGCGAGGTTTTCAAATTTTCTTCTTTTCTGTAATATTTAATTGCAACCCATTGTTCTTACAGTAGGTTTAAAAAGTTTTTTTTTTATAGTATATTGTCTCGAACTTCTTGAAAATCTACGTCGAACTTTTACCGAATTTATACTTTAGAATACTGATTACTTATCGGTTATACTTTAGAATATGTATTTCAATTTTTTTTTATATAATATATATATCAGTCTACTAAAATAAAAAATATATTCAATAGAATATTAAAATCTGAGACATGCCATAAAAAGAGAAAAATTAGAAGTTTATCTCTCTTAAAAATAAAAATTTATTATTTATTTAATATTAATTTAGCAATAAAAGTAAAAACTGCACGTAAACGATTATATTGAATAAAAAAAGTTTATACGAGTTGAAATCTATTACATATACAAGTGCGAGTAATTTGATATACTTACTCTTTTTATGCACATATAAACAAAGAGGTAAAAAATAAAAAAATAAATTATATTATTATGAAAAAGTTAAAATTTTCAGTAAAGTCCTTTTATATCATTATAACGTTGAATTGCCAATTAAAAGCTTCTTTTTTATTAGTCCACTAGATTGATCACACTGTTAAATATTTCTCTTGACTTTTCTCGTGTCACAGTATTTCGTAGTTTATTGTTAGATGATGTTTCCACAAAAAATGTTCGAAAACAGTATTAAACGAATATATATAAAAAACGATACCACTGCCGCCACCTCACGATTATATGAAAACCTTTCAGTCACGTAAATATATTATCGAATCGTGTAAGTTCCTTAGATAAATTCCTGAGACTATCTCAGAGAGATACAGTCATTAGTAAAATAAAATCTCATTAAATCAATTGTCAATAACGTAATCATTATCTTCAAAAAAGAATGCAAGCAACTACATACATTTTTATTTTTACATTGTTAAATATAACATTCTCTAAGAAGTTGTGAATTTAAATTAATTACTATAATTGATTTATTAAGAAAAAATTAATTTATTCTTAATGTCGAATTTGTCATTGTTTGAATTATAATTTGTGTTTATTCCAATACTATTCCCAATGCAATATTCCGTTTCTACAAACGTCAAATACATGACACACTTTTATATACTTTATATATATAATAATAATGATAATTTTTTTTCTATAATTGACTTGTCCAAAAAGATTAATTCGCTTCATTCGTTCTTAACATCGGTTCGATGAAATATTTGATTAGACATTGTTCTAATATTCATAATATATGCTTATTCTAATGTAAATACAGTAATATAGCATACAGCACCAACCCTTTCAATGTGAATAAAATCTCATGCTCCAGACTTTTATGCAATGATCAATGTAATTATGTCCCAATGAATTCAATTTTCGATGCTATGTAAAGACGAAAAATATATCTTATATTAAACCGCCTCAAAGAAACGTAAAGATTAATATCATCATTTTAAAAACAGTACCACATATGTAAAATTTTAACATTTAATATTTTATTAACAATTATTATAGTTGACGAAAATGAAAAGTTCTTGTACCAGATTCCTAGCGTTAAAGATAAACCAATTTTCTTATTAAAGACAAAAGTACAATATTGCTTATTTTTCCTAACAAAACTCTGGCTTTATGAATAGTGTTGCTCGATTAATTAATCGAGCTGATTGAGCGATGCAACAGCATCGAAATATGAATTTATGAAAAAAACTTTAAAGAATATACCTTGTGGAAATGCTAGTCCATGGTCGAGCGGATGTGGATGCGGATGACCGTGTGTAGCGAGGGTAAAGGGTGACGGTAAACCGGGATGCGGCGTCCCTGGGTGTGGATGAGAATGCGGATGCGGATGGGTGCCGACCCCCATCGCGGGATGTCCGTGTGTGTATTGATGAGGGTTTCCGGTCGAGGCGCAGGTTGCGCCTGCCGCCTTCAGGTAACCCGCCATGTATCCCGCGAGGCAAGCCAGGTCACCCGCCACCGCGGCGCTGTTATCACGCTCCCTTATCGCGTGACCCCCTCCGCCCTGCTCGGCCGGCCACCAGCTGTTCGGCTCCCGATGAGCGACGGCGAAGCCGTTCACGTGTGATGGCCGTCGCGCAACGTCTTCCGCTAGTATCGGCGCCGGTTCTTCCGGTACCGACACGCTGCCGCACCGACACTCCTCCACCTGTAAAACGAATCAAAGTTTAATCAAATTTCATAATTATTTTTCTACGATTTTATTCCGAATAATATTTTATTAATTAAATTGATTAAACTATTTTTTCTATAAGTGATGAATGACCTCTAGATTCCTTTAAAACCTCAAGATTTATAATATTATCCCTTAATTTGGAAATAAGAAATTTTGGTAAAATTGTTCAGTTTTAATTTGAATTCTTCTTTAGATTTTTACTCCGTAAAATGTGATTATTTACACAAAATTTTAAAAAATCGCCATTTTTTTTAAAATGAGAAATGCTATCTTTTATTATGTTCATTATTTTCAACTAAAGAACTTTTTCTAAAACTAATTTAGAATTTTAGAATTCTTCAGGAAGTTTCATTACGGAAATTCTAGTCAGTTTTTCTAAATTTTAAAAAATAAAATTAAGTCCACCAAAATTCTATTATCATGTTATGTACATATGTATATGAGAGATTTGTAATGTTTTCTTTAAATTATACATCTAAAATTATATGAACAGTAATAACCTAGCAATAACATAAATTAGTTTCATGTATATGTCAATGTATGGACAGTGTAATTTGAATTTTATCAGTTATATATATATATATATATATATATATATATATATATATATATATATATATTATTTATCAGCATATAAGCCAAAAAGAGACTTAGATTACAAAAAGTCTAAATCACACATTCTTCCATACCTTTCCTCGATTACATCATTACATCATGCATACTTTACTTTTCATAACAGTAACTTTATCAATAAATATACACATAATACATAAATACCTTATCTAAATTTTAATTCCTAAATCTACCCTTATCCTCTCACATTATCACATAAACTCTTATTCTTTCTAAATCTTTTTTCCTTCCAAATCCTTTTTAATAATGCTCCTTTCTTCACTTCTAATTCGTCATTGAAAATTCTTGTTATTCTATCTTCACCGCATTCTTCATGTAACTCTAACTAAACCATTACTTCGTCATCACATATTCCAATACAAAGTGTTCAATATTATCCCATCCTCTGTTAGAAAATTTACAGACTTTACACGCATCACCTAACCAATACTTATTACATTCTTCTAAATTACCGCATCTTAAGTTTACTTAAGTTAGGGCTCTTATCTCATCACCATACATATACCTATTAAGCATTTCCTTTCTTAAAAAATTGGACTCAACTCTAACTCTCTCTCTCTCTCTGCATTATATATCTCGGTGTACAGAAATCTAGTCTAAAAATCCACCTAACATAGTCTACCATAATTTTTTCTAACTCCTTCTTTTCCTCCCAACCCCAAATTTCCACTCCATAATCCATCACACTTTGCACCAAGTATTTGTACAACATCCATCTCCTACTAAAATCATCTCTACAAATTCTTTCTCCTAATCTATCAGTTATTTATATATTAGATTGTTGCAGATGGAATGGCCGTTTTTTAATTTAATATTTTTGCGTTTGTAATTCAACTCCTTTGTTTGTAAATAGCGCCGTATGTGCATTTGAAAAGTACATATCTCCTAAGTTAATGCATAATTTCATTTACATTAAACGATATACGAGTTTAAAAATCGAGTTTCCAATATCATGGAAAACAAAGAAATCCGAATAATATTTTTGTATGAGTTTAAACTCGGTCATATAATGCGGCCGAAGCATCGCGTAATATTAACTCTATTTTCGGCGAATATACTGCGAATAAGCGAACTATTAAACATTGGTTTCAAATTGACAGAAAAATTGTTTGAAAGAGATAATTGTGTAAAAATTGCTTTCAAAAAATTCATTGTCTCTCATTCTCTAAATTTTTTGTGAATCAGTATTGAAGAATTTTATCACGTTGAAAGAAGTGTATTGAAGTAGATACAAGTTATTTAGATTATTTAGATATTTATTTAGATAAATATAAGTTTGTAATATACACCTTTCAATTAAAAAAAGGCGGCCATTTCATCTGCAACAACCTAATAATTTTTTTGTCGAGCTATTATGTATTAACAACAGAATGTTAATGTAAGTTTTGAATGAGCGATTTATCATTCGTTTTCTAAATTATCAAATCTCGCAAAAAATAATAATATTAAATTTAAACTTTTTAAACTTTTTATCCCAGAATATCTTTTATAAATAAAAATAAAAGAAATTTACAATGAAATAATTGGCTCGCGAATATAGTTAATAAACTATTGACACAATACATAGTTTGCTCTGTCTTAACTATGGTATATTACGTCGTAAAATTTCATCTCAACTCTTTGATAATATATCTTTAATCAAGATGCACAGTTGTATCTCCTGATATGCCATCGCACGCAGCAAATATTAATATAGTAATAAAAAATAAATAACTTATTGGTAATTCCGACCTTTTAATAAATAAATAACTCATTAGTACTTCCGAACTTTTTCTCTAGTAAGGTCACAATTACTATTCGCTGGTTTATTTGCGATATCTGATATTGATCGTTACAACAATACGGCACTGATCTCTTTACAAGAATATCTAGACACTACTTATAGCTTACCGAAAATCACACTTAAAGTTTCCGACGATTTGCGAACGAATTATCCTCGCATCCGGAACTATCGTCTCTAAAGAGAGAGTGTGGCCAACTACTACAGTTAATCTTTTTCTGTCTAGTATTTTCTTTCTACCTGACCTACCTGGCATTACATAGCTTTCCATATAGTCCCTTGTCGAAAAAAGGGGATGGAGCAAGATTGGTGAAAATTCGTACGAATGACCATTCCTGGCTTTCCGAGCAAGAGTCCGAGCAAAAATCGCAACATTGAATCGCATCGATTCAAGGGTCTGCACGAATTATTTTATTGTATAAGTATTATATATATTTATCCGAAACGCAATAAATTGTTGCAACAAGCATATGAATTGTTCGTAATAATTGTTGTTATGCAATTCGGATGAAAAAAAAGTTAAAATTAAAATTAAAATAATTACAATAAAAAATAAAAATAAAAAAATTACACTAATTAGCTGTACAAGCATACACGCAAGCAAGATGGCGTGAAAATATAACTATTTACTCGGTCTCGACTGGGTCATTCATTTTTGCG
The DNA here is from genome assembly GCF_047496725.1 of Anoplolepis gracilipes. Taxonomy (NCBI): domain Eukaryota; kingdom Metazoa; phylum Arthropoda; class Insecta; order Hymenoptera; family Formicidae; genus Anoplolepis; species Anoplolepis gracilipes. Next base: position 5,259,282 of record NC_132976.1, on the reverse strand, counting down.
CCATGTGTCATCTGGAATGCACGAAAAGGAAAATGCGTGAGTAACGTTGTGTTAGAGATCTCGGGAACTGACGACGTGTCACGTGCTGAACGGAAGTATAGCCACGCGATGGGAAGCGTGCCGAAAAGTCGGCTTAGCCGTGTGAAACTTAACTCGGCGCTAAACGGTTAAATAAACTTGGAGGCGCGTTTTTATTTGGGCGGCAAGGGGCTAGACACGGCGAGAGGAGAGGAGAGGAGAGGAGAGGCTGATGCGCCACGTAGGTAGGTATGTTTACACGGGGGCATTATGGCGGATAATGTTTGTTATAGGCGTCTATGCTGCGCGCAGCCGGGAGAGGCGAGACTATCCGACGTTAAAAGGCCAGCTTGGTCGATCCGCTTACGGCGGATGAGGCTTAAATTGAGTGAGAGATAGTGAACTCACTCTCGCGTGCAACGAGCACGGCGCGCGAATAACGCGCGTGCTGCTGCACCCGATGCTCTGTCGCATGTCGTACGCGTCGTTTATAATCTAAGCGACAACCGCGCGATAATTCGGCGGATATTCGCGTTAAGCAAGAGAGCGTTGCGACGCGTGATAAGGAATTCCATTCGGAGTCACATATTCCTGGCTCACACTTCTGTCATGTGTATTGCGAAGTACATTGTTGGCGGGGAGGGAAATAATGTCTCTCTTTGCGTCGTTGTTTTTTACGAGTTGTAAAATAGAATCCGGTTACACAGCAAAAAAAGTGTGCGTGCATGTGTTATCACGTTTTGATTACTATTTCAATATAAAGTTCACATATAATTAGTATGTTATTAATTTTATAACGTTTTCAATGTCTTACATTTATGTCAGCTTCGTAACTTAACACTTTGTGTATCTCCTAGAAATTCAAATAATCATGAACTTTAAAATGTCCTATCGATATTTTTTACAAATTATTATAACTACTCTTCCATGTAGTTTTTAATTAATTTGTATGTCATTTTTACATCACATTTAAAGTTACAATAACAAAAATAAATGTAAAATATTGTATTGTATCAATTACTTAACATTTTTAGTTTATCAATAAGTAACACATGACAAATGAGTTATTTTAACTTAAAATTTAGAGTGGACTTTCTGGCACACGTAAAAAATGTTAAAATTAGCATTTTATTTTTTACTGTGTAGTAATGATGCTCAATTTTGGATCCGAATCGATAGGCGATCTATTAAATAAATAAATGAATTTATAGAATAAATTTTACGATCACTATCGATCTGCTACTGTCCTCTGATATTTAAAATTCTAAGGATTTAAACATACGTCATGTCATATGACTCATTGTCAGTATAGTGTTTCGTCGTCATTATTATATGTACACGATACAACAACAAAAAATCACCCTTTTCTACCTTTTCTTAGCCTATTTTTAGCATCATTAATTTTTTCTTCGTTGAAAACCAGACTATAGGAGGTCGTCAATATTTCACAAATTATGATTCTCAGAAGAATCGCATAGTCTTCAGTTTTCAAAAGAAGTCTGCAGGCAAATAATGTGACATATTTATCTTTTCTAACGATAAGATTATCTTTCAAAAAAAAATAAATTAGAAACACATGTGTCTTCCTGTCCATTTTCCTCTCTTCTTTTCACTGTATTCAGGATGACAATTTTTTTATATTCTATTATTTAAAATTTAAATAATGTAATGATAATGCATATTCTATATACTCATCGATCAAAAATTCATTGTTTCCTCCACACGATCTTGTGATTGGAATGATCTATGTTGTATTTCGCTGATTTATCGCGGTGTTACTTTCGCGAAAATCGTACTAGCGACGTTAAACACCTCAAAGCTCGTGAAAGCCGATTAGTGTCGTCGCCGTCGGGACGATTTCACTGAAATGCGAATACCACCGGAAAAACTTTAACAACCCCTCTACGAAAGGGGTGAAGGGCCGAGCATACGATTGTTCAACGATTAAGTGACGATTCCGCATTCCTTGAAAACGCTCGAATCGTTGCGTTAGTTTATAGGTCAATCCTCTGACTGTAAAAGACGATCGTGGTAATCTGTGTCACCACATAACCCCAGATATTTCCAAAGTAATCCTTTCACGTTAATTGGATTGAAAAATGCTAACGGCTGATTTCAGCACTCCCCTCGATAGTTGGAATGTTGTTCTCTTTTTTTTTTTTCTCTTTCTTTCTTTGTGTTTGTATGTGTGTGTGTGTGTGTCGTTATTTAATTTCTTAGACAATTAAAAAAAAATTAATAAGATCAACCATGAATCCAATCGATATTCTAGAATTAATACATTTATACATTATTCAATTATAATTATATATATATATGTACATTATATTAATTATATTTCTAAATATTACATGTGAGAGATAAAATGTTAGAGTCACGCGAAATTGATGATACAAAATATTTTTATATGTCATAGTATATATGTTACATAACGGAGATAGATCTACACTACATATATGTATATGAAAACTAATAATATTTATATAAGCTTAGGGTTTCCAAATTTGATAAAAGAGCCTTATAAAAAATAATTTTATTCAAAAATATTTCAATCGTAATTCTCTTATTTTTTTTAATGCTTGTTCCTTTTTTCTTTGAAGGCTTTCTTCTCTCTTTAATAAGCTTGAATCATAGTATTAATTATTTAGAGAAAAGATGCGCTTTTTAAACATCATTCGAAATCTGACCGCTGAGTGCTAGCACACAAAACGTTATGTCTGCACTCGTGTGTACATTTTGACGCTTCAAAAGTTATCGGAAGTTAATTAATTCTAGGATTAAGCGTTTGCGCGACTGATAAAAACCACATTTGACTCAGCAAGTAGTCTCCGTTTTATACCCGATTAACTGTCGCTGTTGCATGGCACGAGCGTAACTCGTTACGGTGCTGGAAGGGATCCGATAAATTGAGAGGAAAAAGAAGTTAACACAGAAACTTCCTGCGAACCGGTTCGAGGGAAGTCAAGCCGGAGAGTCGACAGCGAAACGATCGCGAAAAGTCGCGAGATTTCGATTTGCACGCCATAAATCGAATCATTATTAAAGCGTTCCCGCTTTCATAATGAACGTCGCTTCCTCGGATTTTATATAACTACATGTTAAATATTTCTCAGAAACAGATGAGAAATAATTAAAAAGAGAGAAGATTAAAAGAGAAAGACAGACATTCTCGTGGGAAAATATATTTGAAGAAAAACGCGATACAGTAACGAGAGACAATTTTTAAGAAAAACGGAGCGATATAAAAAGCTTGATGACCACTTTTGACGAAGTAGGAATAGACGAGGCATTAAAACCACTGAATTGTAGCACCTATGAGAGAGAAAGAAAACTAGGAAAGAAAAAGACGGAGATTGAGAGTGGAAAGAAATGAGGAGGGCTCGTGCAGCAAGTTTGCGCAAGGCTCTCGACGAATGAGAGGAAGAAGGGGCCACGGGAGGCTAAAAAAATCCATATAAAGGTGAAAACAGGAAAACCGGATGGGGTGACTCGAACCGAAGGGAGAAGCGGCGGGGAAGGAAGAGAAAGAGGGGAGGAGGGGACGGAAGAAAAGGGGAAGAAAGACAGAACAAGGGAGAAAGAGAGGCCCTCGTCGCGAGTTTGCGCGTTTTATTCCTCCTCCCGTGTTCAAGCTCCGCCCTGATGTTTTCCCTTCTCCAGCTTCTCTATCCGCCCTTCGATTCCTCCTGAACCGCTGGTATCGTACTTTGTCGGCATCTGGCAATCTAGCCGTCTAAACAGTAGATACGGCTTTTAAAAACATACTGCATATCGAAGAATCAGGAAATTACACGAGTTAACAATATGTTGCTTTGCTCTGTTACAGATTATAATGAATAAATCCTATGCCTTTTAAATTCTCACGTAGCTTCTCGTATTTTCAACATCGACATAAATTATAATTTCGTTGATAATAAATTGATAAATCGGTGCTAATAAAAATAATGACCGACCGATATTTTTTCTTTATTTGAACAATAAATTATATTGTCATTTTTTATCAGGTAAATTACTTAGTATCTAAGAAAAATATTTTTACTTGATTACTTGCCGACAAAAAACGCTGAAAACCTGTAATTCTTAAAATTACGCAGTGGTTAATTCTTCGAAAAGATGGAATTTTGAAATAAACGGTAAAACAAAAATATTGTGGAAATATATGCATTTTTAATCTTAATATCTTTAAATATTCAAATATTTAATTAGATATGTTCACTGTTACATAAACATGTAAATATTTATGTGCTATGGCACCTTTATCTCTATTTTGGAATGCATTCTGGCAATGTACAATAATTTAATAGAAACGTGAATTAAATCGGAATCCGAACTCTAAAAACTCGAATTTATAACTTACATTGAGAGAATAAAATAGTTGTAGTTATATCATAAAATATAGCTATTTGTTTTTTTTGTGACAACTATATTCAAATTATTATTACTACCAGATTGCATAAAGTTATTATTATCATGTAAATGTGATAGTAGCAATAACTATAAAAATAGGAATCTCAGCTTTTTTGCTATGCAATTATAGTTGATTCTTTTTTTTCGTAGTGTAATTAACTTATAGAATTCTAATATATGACTCACTTAAAATATTAGTAATTAATATCTCAGAATACATCTCTGATACATATTAATATCCACGCGTACTTGTAATTTAGTTCCTGGATAGACGAGAGTAACATTAATAATTTCGCGGTTCATTAAGCTTAGAATTTTCGATAAATTGATACAAATGCACTGAGATTAATGATCGGTAAAATGATTGCGAGATATCCTGCTGGAAAATTAAGAAATTTATTAACAAATCTTTTTCCTGTGTGCATGCATTTTTACGAACCGTTTCATAAAATAGTCTTCGCGTCATTTACCTCATCGGCTTTATTACTTTCACTCGAATTCCAATGTCATATTCGCGCAACCGGTTTGCAAACATTTTTTCTTCTCCGTCCGTTCCACTTCGCACACTCTGATTCCAAATTCGCGCCCAGATAGATATCAGCTGCCAATTACTTTGCGAGTTAGATTCGCCAGCAAAAATTCTGCGCTAGTATTCTGTATCGCAGTAGTATAATAACGAAAGAAAAATATCTCGCATCCTCCTATGGCACGCATTATTCGTCCGAGTTATACCTCTCGACAATATCCGGGTTGCATAAAAGTCACGCATCATCGTCTTTGCAGAACTTTGATTTTTTTGCGAACACATGAATGCACGGACATGCGCGGTTATTTATCGAAATTATCGATAACTTGCCTACGCCGATACCGAATGGACGTCATTGGCAGGCGGCGATTGCACTCTGTCACGGGAATACAATCGTAAATGAAATACGCTGAATCGACGTTGGTATTTTTATACCTCATCCGCGGGGTTGTACGGGTTATCTACGAGATATTCCACTGTAACTCAAGGTTCGCGTATAACTGCTCGTTAAATTCTAACGCTGCCTATACGCTTGCACGTGTATACATACGTGATACTTCTACCTAATGTTTCCTCGTTCTTGGTGTTAAAATTCTCGACTTGCCTGGCGTCTTTGCGAACATGTCGTTTTACGATCGGCTGGTTATGTATCTTATTCGCGCGAATCTTCGCGGAGCACTCGATCGATCGACCGAGAGAGAGAGAGAGAGAGAGAGAGAGAAAGATAAATCGATGGAGTAAAAATGAAAACATCGATAGGCCTTCTCGAACAGTGTTTTTTCAGCTGGCGAATATAAAAAGCACGCAAGTCTCACGGTCTTAGCTTTTGTCGTATCTGCCGGCTCTTCGATTCTCGTGAAGGACCACGGATTCGTCTGAGAGAAGCTATTCTTTCTTTTTCTTCGCTTCACCTTCGTTTCTCTCGCAGGATCATTCTCTTCTCGTCCTACCGCTCCCACTGTCTTCGCAGAGCTCACGGTCGATAATAAACGATATACGCGTCACACAGGCTCGCGAAATATTAAATACAGTCGCGCTTTTACGACGGCTCCGATGAGAAAGGGAGGCTGAAGAGGCCTCGATCGTTGGGCCCCCGTCCCCATCGGGAAGAAGAGGACGAGGTGAGCGCGAGCGAGCGAGCTCAAGAAGAAAAGGCCGACTTGCGGGGCATGGGGAGGTTCCCCCTGCGGTCGACGAATTTATAGAGGAGAAATTAGGAGGTTTATAGAAGCTGTGCGCGGTAGCTAACCGTAGATCATCATTAAAGGCCCAACTGGGCTGCTATGTGCGGATACATATGTGCCGTGGGGCCGGCCACATATTTACCACGCCACGACGACCGACAGGTATGCCGATGCGGCGAGGAGCACGCGTGTTGGAGGCGCGGTTCTCTCGTGCGTGTGCTCGGGGCTCTTCCATGGCGCGGGAATATTTTTCTTCGATGCCTTCTCCGACGCACCATAGCCATTGCCGCCGCCACCGCCGTCGCCGTCGCCTGCGGATAAACCCGCGAGCGAAGGAAGGTTCGAATAAATTAGCGAGAAATGATCGAGACCCCATCATAATTGCAGAAAATGGTACAAGTATTATATTCTTTAAATATAAAGAAAAAAAAGTATATATATATATATATATATTATTATGCAATCACAGAGAAATTATAAAAAAGTTTTATTTCTTCTACTATTTAATTAGAGCGTAAGTGAAATTCGCATTGCGCGAAATAATGTTTTCGCTTTTAAGATACTCATCATAAATTACACGCCAGAGTTGCGATACGCAACAAGCTCAACAGACCACGAGGGAATCATATTTTTTTTCGTTTGCGTGCCAACGTGTCGTTGCGACGGGAAAATAAATGTTCGTCCATGTAGGAAACACCTATGAAAATATATAATTATTAACAGCAGACAACAAGACGCGCATCGCACTAAGCTTTCCCCGGAAAGGAGAAAAGGCGAGGGAGAAAGCTTTCAGTTCTGTGAATTTCGAGAAAACTTGCACGTTGATTTATGGACGTATAGAATGCACAAAGGCTCTAGGCACGGCAACAGACTGCTTTGTGAGGGTTCTAATGGACGGATAGGTAATGATGTCGACGAAAGATTGTACCCTATGCGTACATTTATTATCGGCGATATTATATTTGCACGAGGAATTTTTACTGGATATTTCATCCTACTATAACATCGCCTAAGTACACGACGCTAAAGTATCTTATATAAAGACAATAAAATATTATATTTTATTGAAGCTTGTAGAAAGCATCATCGATTATTATTGATTCATAGAAATTGACAATAATTCACAACTTATATATTGATTGACTATATCTAAGTATTATATATACCTAGAAGACCTTTTAATTGTCTCGTCGGTAATAGTCTATAAAATTATTTATTCCGAGTGATTATGTTTATAAATTAGATAATTATAAGATTAATATTATTCTGCATTGTGTGTGTGTGTGTGTGTGTGTGTGTGTGTGTGTGTGTGTGTGTGTGTGTGTGTGTGTGTGTGTGAACGCGATTGATGTTATCTCGCATGTGTACTGCACATGTTTTTTAGCTATCTAGGAGTACATCAAAGTATCATAATCGTTATAAAATGTTTGATATTATTAAAAAATTCTAAAATACTTAACTCTTATTTCGTACTAATGGTCACTTTTATTCGTAATTGTTTTAGCAGCATTTTTTCTATCAGTTTTTAATTTCTCAAAAATAAATGATCGTAAAAAATAATATATTTAAATAAATTATTTTTAACATTTATTATTTTAGCCTTTATTTATTATAGAAGTAAGCACGTTTTATTACATCCATGGTGGCCATAAATACTGACCCAGTCTCACTTGTAGTCTAGGTATAAAATTCCATATATTGAAATCTACATATAAAATAATTTTTTTCAGAAAAAAATTAAAAAAGTTTTTAACTTGACTTAAAACTTTATGTTTTTATTGCTGTCCAGCCAGCACCACCATACCCATGCATTCGGAAAACATCTTGATGACATCTTTGAGACAATAGACATCTTTAGAATGTACATGCTCTCTAGAAATATGTATTTTATTACTAATGTAAAATATACAATTGTAAAATATACATTTATTACTTTTTATATATTGTTAATATACAAAAAGTGACATTTGTTGCCATTGACAATATGAAATTCTACTTCTTTCACTGACTAATGACGAGAGAATGTCTCGGAGAAAAAAAGTAATAACGCCCCTGTTTAGAAGGGTTAAAGAAGGCAATAAATTTTTTCAGATTTTTTTTTAAACACTTTTACATATTAATATACATTAGCCACTTGTACAGTTAAAGGGTGCCGAAAACAGTCTAGAGTAAGGGTTAAAAGTATTGTACAAATAGCGTGTATCTACAATGGTACAGCTAACAATCGGCGATCAGTAAAGTCTTGCACAGAAGCGGTATATTCACAATAACGGTATATTTTTATGACCAAGTAGTATATCTTTGTTCGCCGAAACGAGAGAGAGAGAGAGAGAGAGAGAGAGAGAGAGAGAAAGAAAAGAATTTTGAAAAAAAGAAATAAATGAAAGTTCATGGAACCTGCCCACAAAATCTGGACTATTCGATACGGTCTATTACGAAATGTTTGTAACACATAACGAATTATCAGTATTTATGCATCATCATCATCACTATTTTAATTCTTCGCAGCGTCTGCAATTAACTTTCCACGTTTTCATCAAATCCATCGATGAATGTTGTTGTCATTACAAAGCGCACCTTCATGCGAATTCGTTCAAACGTTATTTGAGAGTCACCTCGACTTGCGCCATTGCTATTCTTTCAAAATTACAACTAACTATTATATTAAAGATGACACTCATTATTGTCATTTCTGACCACAAGCTAACCACAAAAAGGACTCGAGGGACACCTCAAGTTGATGGCAACAAGACACGCCTACCATTGACAACTGGTTTCTTGGGACTTTACGACGGACATTACGGCTGTTTTAGTTATCGTATAAACGGATTCCGTAAATTTAGCAATTATGCATAAATTGTATTGAAAAATCATGGAAGCTTCATTATATATCGGTTGAATATTAGAAGAAAAAGAATTGTTATCATTGTGCAGAGTTTTTTCTTTTAAATCTTTGAATTTAAATAACGTAAAAAAAAAAAAAAAAAAAATAATAAATATTCAAATTATTTCATACTTTATTAAATGTATATCACAAATTTTCTCACTTTCGTCAAGAAAAATATCAAAGGGTATCTTTTCGTTCTTTTTATATATTTATATATTTTAATTAGCATTTAAATATCTACGTCCTATCACATTTCTCCAGTAATTTTCTCAAAAGTATTTCAAATTTTGTGTGTGTCTATTATATTCGACAAACAATCTCATTCTTTCATTTCAATTTTAAATGAAGTAGGTAGCAACAGTCACGGAAAAGCGGCGTCATGTCTGTCGTGCTTCCGCAAAATATGTATTTCTACCTGGCCCAGCTAAAGGAACATGGCGCAGTTCAAGGACGGTCTGCCGCAGAAACTGCTAAATCTACCATAGTGGTAGTAAACACCATCAGTGCTAAGCCACAAATCCTGGCTTAAGCCGAGCCTATGAATTGGTTAAAGGTCGCGTTAAACTTAGCTCTCTCCCGCGCGTTGTCAGCAATGAGAAGAAGAAGCGCGCGAGCAGCTCTTTTTCTCTCTCCTTTTTACCTTCGTATTACCTTCGTTTCTTTCACGACCTCGTTCTTCGTCCCTTTCTCGGATCTTTCTCTCGTCCCCTCCGGTAGACGAGAGCCTAATTGGCGAATCCGAAAGATTCTCCGAGATCTCGCTCGGATTATCACCAGTAGCTATATACACAGCTATTTGCTTTCGAATGCACGACTAAAAATATTGTTCGGCCGCTATATATCGGGGAAAAGAGAAACGTGTATCTCCCGGTAAGGGTTAAAGGCGCTCGTTGACGATTCTTTAAGTATCGTGGACTGTGTGAATAGGGCGGTCCTTTGATCAGCTGGCGCGTCATGCATTCCGTTCCATTTCTATATAAAGCTCGTTATCGAAACCTTCTGGTTTTTGCCGGATGTGTTACGATTGAACAACAAACCTTCAAATTCGGGTAGAGAGACATGAATAGTAATCTCATTATTACTTGTCGAACGCGTCGCTGCAATGAATGAAGGATAGCCTCTATAGCTTTACCGCATATTTTCGCCCATTCACTTTATATTATTTTTATTTACTCGGTATATATAAACAAATTGAAAAAAATTATTCGAAATATAGATAAAAATGTAAAAGAAAATTTGTCAGTAAAGTTATTTTTGTCGTTGTTTCTCGTTGTTTCAACTCTATTATAGATTACAAGGAAACGTTTTTCGCAACTTTATCAAATTGCTGGAAGATTATGAGAAACAATACGATGGTGTCTGATAGTGTGACAACTTCGATAGTGTAATAAGATTTTCCGCATTGATAACTGGTTTTTCATAAAAGGATCAATTGATATTGGTGAAGCGTCGAGCACGTGCTTCATGGGTTGTCGTGCACCAAGAATTAAAACTGAGATTACGTATCGATTAGCCAGCTTCCGTTTAATCCTACCCCCCTTCAGCTCCAATCTATCCAATTTCGAGAACAAAAGAGTTTCCTATCAGAAAAATCTTTCCTTCTTCTTTCCACGAACAGCACTCACTGACGCGCATACAATGTAATATCGTTATCGATTTTAATCGACTGATGTATCTTAACGATTAATAAATTACATTCTCCACAAACTTTTTTACTAATGCATACGAAAATTTCGTTTTAAATATTTCTCATCTTGAAAGAATTTAAGAATAAATTCAGCGTACAATGGAAGAAATAGTTAGGTATAAAATACTTCTAGGAATTTCCTGTTAGGTTTCTTGTGAAAACTTTCAGAGATATTCCCAAGAAACTGGTCTAAAAACTCATGGGAATTTGGAAAGAGTTTTTTATTTCCACTCAATTTTTTTCAACTAAAGAAGAAAAATTTTAATAGATTCTAAAATAAAATGTTACATTGAATTTGCAACAAGAGATTAAGAAAGAATCTACTATTCTGGAAGGACCGTTCAAAAAAATTTCCATACTTATGTCGTAAATAAAAAAAATTTAGTGTCGTCCCCCTGGCAATATTGATATTTATAAAAAGAAGAAAAAGAAGAGACCATAAAATAGAAGAAAGAGTAGACGAAGAAAGCGATTGCTCTCGTGGAATTGTCGCGCAATGCACGAATTTGCCGTGTTCTGTCTGTCAAGGCTGTACGCATACACGCACGCGTGTGCGTACGCGCGTTCAGAGAATGGGACGCGATCGCGTTTTCAACGAGGGCCTAACAATAGGTCGGCTTCGATCTTCGTATTCGGGAGTCGTACACAATGCGGCGCGCTGACGTGTTTATATAGCTGCAGGCGGAGGGCGACGAAACGGGATGGGTACACCGTGTAATTTAGTTATAGATCAGTTTGTTACAATTTAGCGTTTCGTTTGTGCGGGCCCTGTAAACGCTGTTTACCCAGGCTCCCGATGATCGACGAGTAAACGCAGTTTGTTTAGGAGCCGACGGGCCCTGACGCACCACGTCACTTTCTTCTTCCTTTTTCTTTTCTTTTTCTTCTGCATTATGTACTACGAATTTTTTTAAAGACGCATGTCGAAAGAGAAATATTGCGCGAGAACTATATAAAAGTATACGACATACATAAGAATCTTTAATATATTGTACGTTAGCTTTAAATATTACAATAAAAATAGGAAAAAAATGTAATAGAAAATTTCAATTTTCATTAAATTAAAATTAATATTAAAATATTTAATTAATATTACTATTAAAATTAATATTTTTATTGTTATAATTTTATTATTTTAAGTTTGTTATAGCTACAATATGCATTGTTTATATTATTTTTTAATATCTTTTTCAAATTTTCTTTCATTTGAAAGTTTTAGTAAATAATAAGTACTATATTAAGTATATAAGATTATTTTTCAAATTATCTAATAATAATAGATATCGTACATTAGTATACTATTATATTTCAGTCTTGATATATAAGAAAATAAATATAGCAGAAATTACTTATAAAAATAGCACCTTAATTATTTTTACTTGAGTAATATGATAAATAGTTGAATCTCTTTAAAATTTTAAGGTGTATTGTGTTTGTCTGTAGCAAAATTTTTGTTTATCTTTTAAATTTTAATCTTACTAAACATGCAAAGTTATTCTGCGGAAATCTATTATTTGAAAATATTTGATTAATGATATTTTATCAATTGTGATATTTAAAAATGGTATTGTAATGTTTAAAAATGATTAACATTTTTAGCCTTTCGACTGCATTTGTAGTTTCAATACAGCTTTCAAACTAATAATAGGATCAATGTTCCTTAATAAACGGCTAATCCTTTTTTTCCGAAAGCTATGTCCCACTGGGGACTGAGATACATAATAATTGGCAGTACTTCTTTTTATATTAATGGTTTTTTTAAATTTTATATTGTGGTTTCCTAGGTTTTGACAGATGCTAAATTGCCGTAAAATATGAGTTTAAAATAATTGTGTTATTCTTCTTTTATTTACGGAAAAGCAGTCTATTATATCTAGAATCCTTAATAAGTTGAAACGTTATTACAAAATATAACTCTTTTAGTTATTTCAGATATATATATATAAATAATACACAATCATACATAATCATACACAATATACTATTTTTTTATCAATTTAGTCATTACGTAACACTATAATCATTTACCTAATCATGTAATCTAAAGAAATTCGTGTTATGTGATATATATTTTAACGATATCTCAGTTTATCATCTAATTGTATCTCCTCGTCTTTTGGAAATCAGAAAAATACTGAAACTCGAAAGTAGGAGCGAACCTTTCTTTGCAAAAATGACTTTTCCTGCAATCTCCTATCGAATTACGTGTTTACGCAGGCAAGAATCACCCGTAGCAAAAGTGACGAGAACGCGATAAATAAAGGGGAGAATCACACGGTGACATGGTGACGTGAAACTTCTCGATTGAGGTGCGACAGATATATTATTCCCGTCGACACAATGTTCCACGATGTACCTGTCAGATGAACAGATTCATAAAGGGGCTAAAGCAAAGAAGCAGGTATAAACATGAAAAATAGAAAAAAAACAGTCCAACTTTCACGAATTCAATGTTTCAATGGAATTTTCTCCTATACCTATATCATTACATCAAAATGTCAACAAAAACTCATTTATGTTCAAGTCTATATGCATTTTCCAAAATTAAATTAAAGTAAGATACGAAAATATATAATAAAATAAACATTATAGGTCTTCGGAAGTCATCGGAGTAAAATAAGAAATAAAAAATTGCAGGTAAAAAACGTGACAACTGTTGATCGTGAGCGCGTTGAGAGGGACGATTTTCTTTGTACCAAATCTTTACAGAAATTCGGGCGGAGGACGCGTAAGACGCCATGGACATCGAGATACACGACCAGGCTTGTCTCAGAGCCTTTTAACCGTTTGACACCGGCGACACATAGAATACATTCTGCGGGCGTCCCTAAGGTGCAGATTCCATCTCGCGCGTCAACCTGTCCGGTCGTCCCGTTTTTTCTCGAAAGCTGACCGAGACGCGGACATGTTCGAGTATTCGAGGCGGGCGGACGATCCCTTTTGCTGTAGCACGATCTGCCGACGAAAATGCTTTTTTTTTTCTTTTATTCGGTTAAAATTGGAATAAAGATACAACAGCGTGCAACGGATACGTCATACTCTTCTGAAATCGATCGCATTTGCTCCGGCTTCGAGCACTGACTGAATCTTTCCACAACAGGTTGCACTTTTCAGCCTGTCATATTGTATTGCTAAGCGTAATATTTAACGTTTGATATTTTTGACATAGATATATTTCAATTATAATATCTCGGTTTTTGAATTTTTCGAAGCTCTCAAACTACTATAGGATATTAATATTTCTCCCGCCCTCTCTTAAAAAATCATATTATTTATATGAAAAATACAAAAATTTTAATATACATTTGACCTAATAATTTAGTATATTCATCTCGATGTAATTATTTTTCTGTTGAGATGAGCGACGAAATCATCAAAATTTAACTGAAATTCCAGAGGCCCAAACGTGGAAATGACTTTCTACAAATATTCTTAGATTAAATTCCATCTCACGCGTCAACCTGTCTCCGACATCTTCTGAAAAGGAGATCAGAGACAAGGCCGTGAACACGAATCGAGGTGGAATCAAGAAGACGGTTTCTCCATTTGTATCCAGGAGAAATGCCAGAGAGCCAATCACGCGTTCAGAGACTTCTCTCGGTTCGTCCACGCACGTTTGTCGTGTGTATATTTGTATATCTGTCCACAGATATACATATATGTATATAGGTATCAAAACTCTATCATAGATATGCATCCGTGACAAGTGACAACCTATTTTTCCGAAATAATTAAAGTACCGATTAGAACGCTCGGACATATATCTCATCTATCTGTGGATATATATATATATATATATATTAAAAAAGCGCATTTGCAGTCATCAATGTCAGTTTTGTATCGTTCACGTGACCAATTTTTCTGTGATTAATAAAATAGGTAAATTTTTCATTATTCACATTCTTCTTCGACTGTAACAAAGCACAATTTTCTCTCATCAGTTAATTTACATTGATAATAAATAATTAAAAAAAAGGTTTCATACGATACTTCATAATTGTAATATGAAAGCTATTCATCGGAATTCTTTCGATGGTGGCTGCGAAAATGACGATAGAACGAGCTATCAGACGGACACATCATACTGCCTATTTTCACGGTTGGTGAAGATCCGAGCATTGTTGCAGTACGTCGTGGGTTTATGAGGTTTTGGCAGGGTGGGAGGGGAATTTCCTGCGCGCAAAGATTAGCACTCCCAATGGGATTAAACGGCCCTTTTCTCTGTGGTGCGTATTGCGCCACGTGTGCGTCACAAGAAGGAGAGAGAGTATCGACTGGAAACGGTCCCGGTCCTATGTTCTGACAGGCTGCGGTGAAGCCTTCATGGGGGTTCCCCATGACTGCTCCTCCAGGGACTTCTATTATCTCCCCGCATAGTTAATTACTGACAAACGACTCGTTTATTGCTACGAAGATAACTAAGATCCGTCTCCGATCGGACCGCTAATAGAATACCGAGATTTTATCTGCGAATCGGAGCGGAAGAGAGAGATTCCTTTAACGGGATAACTTGGATGCAATTCATTTTTTATTTATTTTTAGACATTTACGGTAAAATTAAAATTCAAGCGGTCAACACTTAGTATTATAGAAGATTTTAAAACTCTTCCTTTATCTCTATTAAAATCTAATTAGATTACTGAGCATTTTAAAATTCGCGTAAGATAACTACAGCTAAATATTATAATTGTACGTATAAAGAGCTAATTTTTTTTATCTATAGTTCAATAATGTATTATCCTCAATAAAAGTATTTTGTATTTTTCTTTAGATGAAAAATAGAATATATAAAACATTATTCTGTGTTATCTTTCTTAGACTATGAATATATGATTATGCAATTATCATTAATATATCATTACGATCGAAAGCGTTATATTTTAGTGCTCGGGCGCCGAAACAAGTACGCGAAGGATTAAAGAGATACGCGAGAAAAGCATCCATACGTCCGGTTCTCACGGAGGGATCGTCGAACTGGACAATGAATCTGAGAACGTAGGATTTATAGTCCTGCTAGGACGAATGAATGGAGTCTGAATGGATGCCCACCCTCTACTACGTCACGACTTTCGCCCCTTAAAACGACCCGAATTAATTTATATTTCCTGCTCGAGGTATTGGAGTGCCCCTCACACGATCAGGTGATTCAGCTAAGTCGCGCTAAGGGAGTTAAAAGACGTTATCGAGATGCGGGAGAATCTAAGTCACTTATCTGGGATCATTCGGATAGTGAACCGCTCCGTAGTTCTGAATTTCATTCATAGGCTAGCGTAACTCGTGACTAACTCTGACAATGAATGACATTTAGTGAGATCTCTGTATCGATCTCGGATTTATGTCTCCTCTGGTGATTTAACCCATTTTAAAGTAAACATATGTATGTAGAAAATTGTTGAGCAATATGATAAATATAAACATCGGTCATGGATTGTCAGTATTTTCTGGGAGACATATAAATTCATTTTTTGTTATCGGTCGCCAGATAATAATATAAGATATATTTTATTTTCCACGATTATTCTAACAATTTCATTTTACATTTTAAAATTATAAAGAGATTAATAATCATAATTATTAACCACGTAACTATACTTTAGATTTTACTTAAAATTGATCTACAAGTAACGCGATCATTTTCAAGCAATTCGTTTTAAATCACTCATCTGTATAAATAAGTTGTATAAGTAAATTACGAAATTTACTCAATTTAAGCTTTCAGATCGTTTCGAGAATTCAAGTCTTGCATTTGAGAGTGATATAATATATAAAAAGCAGCTTGAACGAAGGCATTCGCCCTAAGCGATGCTGATGGCAATCATTTCGATACATCTGTCGTAACATGGTTGAGACAAAAAGTTCTAGATATCGCTACCAAATAAAAGTATGCATGTGCATAACTGTCATCTAGTTTTTATCTAGATATTCAATTATCGACGGTTGCGTTAAATCAGCCGGAATTTTTCAGCTTCTGGATCGAGGTTCGTTACCGCTGAGATTTACGATGGAATAATTGAACAAGCGTCTTACGTAGATCATACGATGGCGAGATCAAAATCAAACCGGTTTCAATCCGAATAACCGCGACTGATCGTCATCGTCATCGTCGGCAACAGCCACGAATCCGTCCGCAATTTCCATTAAGTGGTCGCCGACTTACATGATTCTTAAAATATGTTCTTGTCGTGTCGGAAAATGATCGGGATTAATGAAGCATACTTTTCAAAAAATAGTGCGCACCGGCGTCTGCAGCGATAAAATGAAAATTTGTGTCTCTTGTAGCATCTCTCTGGACGTTAATAGTAAAAATTCCTTGAATATAAATGATTTCTCTCTTTATTAGTTAACGTTCAATAAATGCAAGACTCAAATATGTAAAATGGATACCAGTTTCAAAGTTTGTTAAATCTTGTTAACAAAATAGACATATGTACATACATACATACTACGCAAGTATCAATTATCAATTCCATAGACGTTAGAAACTAATCTTTCTCTAAGAGATTTTCTTTATTTACGATATTTCAAGGAATATAGAATTTTAATAAATTTTTCAAATAGCTGTAGTCTCACTTCACGAATTGAAGTCGCATCCGTTTAATTTCCGCGATGTGATGCATCTTTAATACCAATGATTACATGATAAATTATTATTTTGACGAAATGAGGATAACATATATCAATGAATTTTTTCGATATTCAAAATATTTCTATCATTTGGACAATACAGATGGAATCGGGTAACAGAAATAGAAAAAAAAAAGATTTCCTCGGATGGAACAGTCGACGAAATGGTCAGATTAGTGACATTTTTGCGGTTTCTTTAGTGGAAAAACGATGTAAACTCTCCGAGGGAGATTTCATCTGGAGGACCTTGTCACGACCCTTGACGACCGACGCCTGCGGTGCGAGACGGCTACTTAACGTATCCCGTCTGGCTCCTCCCGCCCTTGTAAAGCGCACGCTGCTGCCGACCCCCGTTTTCTGAATGAATGTACCTTTTTGTACTTTGCATCACTTAACGCTTCGATGGACGCTTTCAGAGAGCCAGTATTTTCGACGAAAACGCGGCCATAGCAAAAAGGAGCGACCGCAGAGACAGGGCGTGTTGCAGGCATGAGGTTATTAGGTCTCCATAGGTAGAGAGGGTGAGCTCGGACATCTTGTAAAGGATCAAATCTTCGATACGCGAGATTTTATCTGCTTTCTGGTTTGTCACAGCCGTCCAATATAAAAAAAAAACCTATATACAATATCCTACATAAATATAATTTGGTAATATTATAGATTTATAGATTCTTTTTCTTAATAATTTTATATTATGACTTATAATCAACATAAATAATATATGATATTTAAAAAAAGACAGCTTTCTATATAATATAAAAATTATAAAAAATATATACGTATAATATATAATTTATTAAATATGTAATATAATAATTATAAAAATAATCTCTATATAATTGTAAATATATATATATATATATATATATATATATATATATATATATATATATATAATACAAACTCTAAAAAAATAATATTTAGACTTTTAAATACAAATTGACGTACGAAACGATTTGTTAGATACGAAACCCATTCGATTACGCACCGCAATTTTTCATCGTCGCATTTTATTCGCGGTATACCCTCCGCAAAATCGTCACCGCGGGTGCGATCCTTCGGCGTTTCACGCCCGGGCGAGCTGAAAACCGACGAGCGTAATAAAGCCACCCCTTCGGTAAACCATCACCACGCGGCACATCCTCCCATCCATCCATCCATTCATCCATCCATCCGCCCGACAGCTATGAGTGGCAACGTGATAATGGTCCGGGGAGGAGGGGGGGGATATTGCGTCGCTCCTCTGTCGCTGAGATCGCGTGGACGAGGATAAGGAAAGGACGAGAGGGAAGCGAAGACTTCGATTCTCATCTTGGACACGCCTCGACAAATTACTTTACAATGCTTCCGCACGTTACTTCCGTCCCCCGGAACTTCCATCTCGTTTCTTCGAGTTCCGTTTTCGCTTCGCTCCCTCTCTCCGTAGCTTTCCACCGCGCTAATGCTCCTCGTATTTTCTCTCTCGTCCGAGCCGCCCTTACTTCATCCCCCGCGTGCCCTCGCGTCGGAGGATGCTTTTAGAAGGCATTAGACGGTGCGTTCACGGTTCGTCGCCCGTAGTCGCTCCGCATTAAGGATCCACGCTCGGTGTGCTCGACACGATCTCCCTTCTCGTTCGATCCTCTTCTCAGGCGAGTGCTGGCTGGCTGGTACGTGGGCGACGGTAAGCGATTCGCATGCTGATACAATTCGATGATTCGAATCACACGTATATTAGATACCCGTTGACGAAGAAACGCCCTGTGATACTTTTCGGAGCATATTATGGAAAAAAAAAAATGCATTCGAATCTCTATCAAATTTATCTTCTTATTACATTCATATTCATGTTCATGTTCTTGCAAATATGATTAATACTATCTTATATTATAAAATCATACAGGTATCTCTGTATATTCAACAGTATAATCACGACGTGAGAATGTAATCTGTGATTAAATTTGATTTAGATACCCGCGAAAGCTCTCTTAACGTATGTACCTTTGACGTATTTTTAGATTACTTTATAATTTGAGAAACATTGATATAAAGTTTTCAACAAGTATTTTCAGTTTTTTATGATGAGTTAGTAAATATCCATCTTTTATTGTTAAATAAAAATTAAGATCAAACCTTTTCGGACTCCTTGTCGTCTCCTATGTTTCGTCGCAGGACAGAGAGAGGTCAAGGTCATTAACCACGATCGCGATGAAGAAGAGGCATATCCACGTAGGGGACGGCACATCGGTGGCACAATCCTTAATTAAGGGATGAGGCACCCGGTGGCCCGAGTCACAAACTACGCTCGTAAATTCTTCGGCAAACGTATGCAAAAGCTAAAAGTCCAGGAGGGCGCGGAGAGGGCAATCGAAATAGAAAGGAAGGCGGGAGGGGAAGAGGAAGAGAGAGGGAGAGGGTGAAGAGGTGCCGCGATGACTTCGACAAACGTACAGTCCTTGTAAGAAATCGTGTCCATCTAACCATGAACATTTTTTTCCAGAAGAGATAGAGTTATACTTGTTAACGCAATTTATTTTGGTTAACATTTATCCCGCACTTAAGATTGCATTTGATATTTCTCGTGCAATTAATGACTTTTGCCACCGTCCGATATGATTTTATTTTAATGAAACTTGAATAGAGAAGCAGGGTAAGGCTCGATTTAAGGCTAAACAAAATGTAAAAATATGAACTTTTAATTCGATTTTAATCCATGAAATTCGACACCGGAATTTATTTTTAATAAAAGAAAAAAGTGTGTCATATTGAAAATGATGTTATGTATTTTTTACTTCTCAGAGTTATAAATTATTAATTGTAAAATTTTGCAACAGACGAAGCAGAAGGTGGAGCGTAAATACGGATACTTAAAGGAAAGTAATCGTTGGAATTAACCTCGCCCAGTATACCAATTAGCATTTCCGACTAGTTCTATGGTCTATGCTTCTCAACTTGCATAGCAATGCGATTACATAATCGTTTCTATGCTGACTGGCTTTGGCGGGTCTAAACAAATGTGCTTTCTAAACTAATGTATTCTCAACACATTCCTAAATGACAGCTATTTGCACTTAATTAATCTTGTATATTTATTGCATCAGATTTATAAGTTATGAACTGTGCAATCATTGCATCTTGTACAACTCTATAAATTTTATTAATTTTAATAACATATTTTTACATATCTAATCTTTAGATCTTTTATAAAATTATCTAATCAAAACAACAATTTATAAAATTAATTTGAAATATTTTCTAAAAAAAAACTGTTTTTTTTCACATAAGTTTATCTCACAAGATTTATCATAAAGAAAAGATCAAGCTATCAAGCAAAAAAATTTGAAAATCTGCGTGAAATCTCTCGTAATCACAAAAAGCAAACCAAGAAGTTTACGCCACCATTTGACTTTTTTCAATTGCACGATGCAACGATCCACGATTCTATATATTGAGCGAAAGCATTACATATTCGTATCTAATCGAGGATTTTCATAAACTAGGCGAAAAATTTGGACATAAGTACGATGTTCCTGGCAATAGTTGGTGTCCTCGGGATCCTTATGGTACTGGCTGTACCCTGTACCCCGTACACGGCACCCCGCGTCTATATATAGATGTGGGACAAACGCGCACACCTATAAAGGATATCCAGCGTGAACGTGGAACGAGCCTTGAGCATATCATGGTAGGAACGGAATATGGGATGGCACTGGAGATGACACATGGTCCGGCCGCCGGTTGCGCGTCCTGCACTGAGGACTGAGGACTCCACGACGGCGACGGTAACGAAGATAGCTGAGAGAGAGAGAGAGAGAGAGAGAGAGAGAGAGAGAGAGAGAGAGAGAGACTGCAGAAGCGCGACAGACCATGTCCGAAGGAGAAAGGGAGAAAGAGAGAAAGAGCGAGAAAGCGAGGAGGAAACGGAAGGAGGGAAAAGAGGGAGGTCGGTTAGGTTCTCTACCGCAAGCCGTCGGCGCGAGAGCACAGTAGCGGCAAATACCCATAAATATAAAATATGTCCCTCCTTTTCACCCTTTTGCACGCACACCGACGCATCTCCCTCTTCCCCCGTAATATATCGATAACCGCGTACACACGCATCTCTCCACCGATGCGGCGAGTTGCTTCGGGCCTCCGAGTCCTCTCTATCTCTTTCTCTCTATCTCTCCTCTCCTCTCGCATTCGCTCTGTCCAAGAAGCTCGCGCTTGTTCTCTCCGGCCGTACCTTTTTTCCAGCGGCTTTTTCTTCGGCTTCTCTTACTCTCTCGCTGCTATCCGGCCTCAACACCTTTGTGTACGACATTCCTTGCTTCTTCTTTCCTCTCACTCTCGCATCGTACCCACGCCTTTCCCCGCTTCACCAATTTCTCATCACCTTTCTCTTTCTCTCTGATTGCGCCGACTATCGGACTCTCGTTCATTATCTTCGTAGAGAAGATTCAGCGCGGTAGACGTATCTTTTTCTGCTTTTTTTTTATCCACCGTTATTGCTCGCACGGTTCGTGATCTATACCTGAGAGAAGAGAAAGAGAGAGAGAGAGAGAAAGAAGAGATGGAAAAGGAAGATCGTTTACTGTTTCTCTCTCTCTCTCTCTCTCTCTCTTTCGACAATCTCTGTGCTTCTGCTCGCCGCGATTGTGGGAAGCTGCAAATGCCTCCGTGTGCGCATGCGACGGTCGCCTTCGACATTGATTAATCGGGTAATTAATTGATGGGGAACTCCTGAGAAGCCGCTGCTTCTCCTGAGAAGACGCGGGTAAAAACGAGAACTCTTCGAACTGGTTCTTCGTTTTATCGTGATTGTCGCGCGTGCGAAAATTAACGAGACGATTCATTATTTTGCATTTGTGACAAATCCGTAGTTCTTCACCAGATATGACGCAGATTTCTGCAAAGTGGTGAGAGAGAGATTTCAATGTAATTTTCTTTTACAAAAATTATATTATCAATTCAAAAAATAGAGTGTAAATATATAATCATTCCTTAACTGCGATGGTATTCGAAGAATATCCGACAATACAATTTTCTCGAATCTAATAACAGTGTTATATTGCTGATATATAGGGTTGAGAATCAATCAGATTAGAATTAAAAAACTTTTGTTCAATTTAAAAAAAAAAAAACCATTACAGCATAAAAAAATAATTTAACAAACAATTTAAATTAGAAATCTATCAAGTAATTTAAATCAGACATAAGCGATTACATCTTAGTCAAAATTTACACTTTATATAAATAATAATATTAAATATAATATGCAAAACAACGTAACATGTCCATTGTTGCATTCAACATATATGTGAACAATCTCTGTGATAGATTTCAAAAACAAAATATTTGTTTTCTCTGAATTGCAATGAACGAATGCACACATGATGTAACGAAAAATCTCGAATGTGCAGAAAAATCTAATCATACTTAAGTTCGTAGACTAATGTTTCATTAGTAGTACGTGAGGCTGTATCGATCTTTGAAAATTTCTACATTTTTTTATAAGACTTCGAAATTTTTGATAATTAATTGCTACCTCTAAAATTTGTGATATACTAAACAAAATGTTAAATTACATTTACATTACTTACATTTTTATTGTATATATTAGACATGTTTGCGACTTATAATTACTCGTAGATCAAAAGGTCTACCTTTTAAAAAAAGTGGTCATTTTAATACTAAACGCAATAGACTTTCAAGGACTCTCCACGAAATACAATCCATATATATTTCTTCTACGTGAGATGTCTTTTAACCACTTCTAATCCTTTGCATACATTACATGCATACTTCAAAACACATGTTTCTTTAACTGTATCTCGGAGATTCTGAACTTTATTAAATATATACAATTGTATCTATTTATCCGCGTTAACTCTTAATACACTGACTTTATAATATGCTTACGGCATATGGCGTTCCATTGGTTTATATAAATATGCAACAAGCAATCTGTATGTACATTATTTGCCATTTTTTTAAATGACAAATATTTTAGAAACTGACAAAAATTGACTGTATTAAATTAAATATAAAAAATTGTTTTGCAAGACCGAATAAAACGTGATTGCATAAAATTATGTCAAAAATACATATAGCACGGCTTTTTTATCTTACATATGGATAAATTTGCATCTCCTGCAGTGAAAATATTAAAGCATTAGAAGAGAAAACAGTCACTTTACAACGATTATATTTGTAGCTGAAGGTACGACGAGAAAGAAAGTTAGGAGGTATATGTATATACACGCTCGTGATTCCGCATCGCGCATTCGTCCGCGTATTTTCCTACTCTTTTATCCGACTATATTACATCGACCATTTCTCTTATAATACTGTTTGCACGGCAACCAGCGCGAGGATACATTAGCAGGTGCGCGTCCACATGGGCGTCCAATAACTGGCGGCGGATCGATTCGCATCAGAGAGAAAGAGAGAGAGAGAGAGAGAGAGAGAGAGAGAGAGAGAGAGAGAGAGAGAGAGAGAGAGAGAGAGAGAGAGAGACTGCAATCGGCGGCATCGCATAACACGCTGCGACGTGAGAGGCAATTTAGCAGGCCGCAATGACACACGTTCAGTTTTTGTTGTTGTTGTCACTATGCCTAGCGTATCCACGCAGGATCGCAGGCGAGAAAGGGAAAAAGAGCGAGAAAAACTGGGGAGGAGATAAGAAAAAAAAAAAACAAAAAAAAGACAGAGAGAGAGAGAGAGAGAGAGAGAAAGAGAGGAGCAACTAGCCGTACGCGAGAGAAGAAATCCCAGCAAAGCCGAAGGACGAGAAGCGGAGAAGCGGAACGACGACGAAACCCGTTCTCATTATTATATTCATATTCAGGCACGATGGGGCGAACCCTCCCCCTCGTTCCGCGTCCTGCGCCCTCCTCTCTCATTCTCTCTCACTCTTTCACACAGGCCGCGGGCCCTCTTCCTCTACGGGCTACTCTCACTCGCGTAGAAGAGGCGGTATAGATATAGCGGTATAAAAATCTCTATAAAAAGTTGAAAAGTGCCGCCGCCGGAGTTGAGGGGCGACAATGGATGAAATATGCCGCTCCGTTCGACCCTACTGGAAGCCTTAAGGTGCCGGACACCTCCTTACACCTGCACGCGCGCGCGCGCGCGCGCGAGTCCTCGGCATATTATAGCGCCTTATTATAAACCGAGCCGACGGTCTCAGAGAGAGAGAGCATCTCGCCTATCCACGAAATCGATGCGGCCTTCTACCTAGAATTATTCCCGCTGCCGCGCGAGACTGCGAGGCGTTCGCGGCGATTCCGTGAAATTTGGGGTTCTCTCCTCCTTAAAAAAAAAAAAAAAATGACACGTTTCTACTCTACCTCTTTCTTTCCTCCGTCTGGGTGAATAGATACTCCTTTATGTCGTGGCAT
This sequence comes from Anoplolepis gracilipes, assembly GCF_047496725.1. Lineage (NCBI taxonomy): Eukaryota > Metazoa > Arthropoda > Insecta > Hymenoptera > Formicidae > Anoplolepis > Anoplolepis gracilipes. The sequence goes on along the minus strand of NC_132976.1, from coordinate 5,234,588 downwards.
AATTATGTAAGATAAATAAGGAAAGATAGGAAAGAATTTTTTCCAGTGATGGGCTATTATACGCGTATAAAGAATACAGATGTCGCAACTTTAATTAATTTAACAACAATTTAATAAGAAATAATTTATGATATGATAAATATGAATTTCAACAAAATCACGTAGGTGTAGGTATAATAATTATTTGAGCTAGAGATGTTTCTAATTTTTTTCAGATCAAAATTTTCTTCAATATAATTACGAGCGTCGCGAATATCAATTCGCGCATCATCAGAGTTTTTTTGGTCGTCATGATACATGTACTGCTTTGTATAACCATTGATCTTTTCCAAACATGCGAATAAATTAGCTCTTGAGAAGTTGGCGATGATCTTTCCAGCTCTATACACAACATGCGAAGCTATCTGAAAATTTTATATGCGCATATTCCCAAGAACGGTGCATTGATTAGATGCAACGGCATCTGTTTATTAAAGTACTGCGTATAATTTTATTATACTGCATATAATTTTAAAACTTGCTATTTGCATTTAAACATATTTATATTAAACACATTTGCATTTTATATTTACGTGCCATAATTGCATTTTATACGCAATTATGGCACGTTACCAATAACAACATTTCATCCATTTGACAGATTTATCAATGTATGTACAACAAAATGTCGACAGATTTATCAATGTAGCAAAATGTTGATATGCAACAATAAAGTATGGCTCTTCGCTAAAATATAACTGCTCTTCAACAAACTATGGAAATAATATCGTGATTCTTTCGTGCGAATCGCAGACGAATCGTAGACCGCAGGTTAGACCAAAGCTGCTAATAAAACTCTGCCGTTCGCGATATTTCACGAAATGCACAACGGCTGTCGCGCTACAACAGTCGTTAATAATGATTTGTGTTTGTATCCCCCAATCCGTAGAAATGTCGGTAGTTCTATCTTTGATTTAACCAGGAATAAGATAATTTTTTTAAAAATCTTATTGATCTTTCTATTCAGAGGTACCCGCGAAAACGACTGATATTAATAACTGTCATCTCTTCTAAAGTTTAAGTATAAGCGACCTTCGAATGAAGACGTGAATTTCATCATCTGTCCGACATCTTTCCTCTCTCATAAATTCGCAAATTGCATTTTATTTACTGCACTCTAATCATCTTGATCATCTAAACTCAATAATTTATTAAATCTGAATTATATATCAAGTGTTAAATATATTATTATTTTATTATTTACATTTTCAATATATGTATATATAATTAATATATGTTATAAATTATATTTATATATCTTAATACATACCTGTCATATTTAAAGAGTAGAGAAAATAATTGTAACGGTAATAGAACAAATATATACATATCAGAAACTTGCATAGTTATCTTTCTTAATACTTTGATTAATATATTAATTTCAAAAATTGCAGTTATTTTGGGAAAGGAAGAGAGAGAGAGTCTAATCTAATTGTAATATAAATTATTTTTTGTTGCTTTTTCCTTGCAGCAAACGGATGGTTCTTTTTGAATTTCTGTTCACTAAAATTCTTTGCATTTCTCTTTGCCGAAACTTTACAAATTCTTTCGATCAAAAATTGACATACAAGATATTTGACGGAAATTGACAGATACATCAAAGTAGAAAATCGCTTGACGACCTTGAAGTGTTTATACAATATACGGCTTACGGGTCTAACGTTTTTTTTTGTCATAGAAACGGTCAGTTCGGCCGACGATCGACGAGATGCTAACAATTTTCTTGGTTTTTCACAAAACCACTAATTGATGACGTCGGTGAAAGAAGAAAAAAAAAGTATGGCATAAAATGTGGAAAACTAAAAATTCAGAGCATCCGTCATCAAGAGAACCCCAATGGTCTGATGGTTTTTCGAAGTGACAATGAAGCGGGTTATTTCGCTCCAGGAAGTCTCTGTTGTGGTTACAGGAAAGACGTGTATTGTGTATGAACTGTGGTTCGAGCCAATAGTTTGTAGTTACATTTCTAGACGCCAGAACAAGGATAATCGCCATTTTATTTTGTCTGTTCGGCAATTATTTAAATAATCGACTCAGAAGTATTTGCAAGCTTCCCGACTAAGAAAAAGAGCTCAAATGACGTGGTTGTCATGAAACAGATTTTTTTTAACCACACGTGAAATCCTGAGGATCGTTGAGGATCCTTTTAAGAAATAAGAAAATTTGGCACATATTAACTATTTCGTATTGACAGCCTAAATCAGCGAGTAAACATATATAGAGGCATGTGAATGCACGCTTATTTATGTAGTCGCACGTTTCGAAGTTTGTCAAGTATTATAAAGTCTAATGCCTATACAAGACAAACACTGTGCTAATCTAGTAACCAATACTTTGTTGAAGCTAACGTCAACTTATCAAATTATGTTGTAACCGCAGTTAAAGAGTAGCAGCTTTATCGAGTATTCTGCATGATAGTACGTATATTCAATATTCCAAATTAAGTTTAATTTTTAAAACATATTAGTAATCAAGCAGACATGTTAAAATTCTGCTGAAAATTCTTATGTCAATGCAATAATAGAAGATAGATTAAGCGTGAGTCGCATCGACGATATTGTACAACACATTATATTTCATGAACTGTATGCTTTTATCGCGAAATATAAATGATTGCGATTAGATGAAGCAAGAGCATTTAACGGGTATGATCGTGATAAAGTTTCGCTGGGTATCTCGGACGAGTAAACGCAATAGGTCTTACGCGAAGCCTTTTTTTTTAAGGCGTTGCGAAATTTCGCTCGAGCAAACGCTTATGTCACAAGAACGATGGATGATCAACGCGAGCGATCTCGAATTTCCTGGACGCGTACGTGGGGATGTGTCGTCGCTTGTAAATCATGGGACGTGGACATGGACCAATCGGCGCGAGACTTAATTTACGACCGCATTACAAGCCAACGAAGCGCTGAAATGGCGCTTCGCCATTCATTGTCAGTCGCGCGAAGCTCGAGCTTAAATTGCGTAAGATTTATACCTCGCCTCCCTGGCGTTAATCGTCGTGTCCTGCCGGGCTCGCCGTCGAATTTCCGAAAAAATTTGACAGATTCTGCTTTATATTCCAGACGAATATTCCCGGAATCGTTAACTGATTGTTAAGCGCAAATCTGCACATTGTTCAGTGAATATTCGTTACATCCGATTACGAATCATTTGGTGTACATCTCGAAAATTTTATGATAAATATTACAGGAGCATAAAAAAGCACAAAAGATTTTTTCGACGAAGCAATTTTCTTTTTTAATTTATCTTTCTAATTTCCTTTCTGATTTATCATATCTTTGCTTCTTGCTATTTATTGTGATTATAATAACTTCTATCTTCGATGATAATAAAATTTAATAATTAATTATTTTTAGGTTGTTCAAAAATATATATCAAAATTGTCAATATTTGGCATCTTTTATGAACTTTTATTAAATAATAAGAATGTCTCCGATTGTTTTAGTCTATATATAAATAAAACTGTCAAATACTCTCTAAATATTAAAAGATATTTTCCTGTTTTTAAAATGATAGCTGATTAGTTTCAGCAACTTGAGACATTCTATATATAGAGAAATATACTTCTTCAATAATATTTTACTTTGATTTCTCTACTATAACTATACTAATTCTCCATTTTAGCTTCCCTCTCTATTTTCATTAAGCTTTATATTTTTCTTTTTTACTTTATTGCACTGTCAGTATACAATAAACATTCATTATATCATTTGTGATAATTTTTGTCGTCATCCGTTTAAGAGGATTCGATTCTGAAACGGTTTATTTCTCTGTCTGTTTACAATGAACCGCGTGTGAATTTTGACAATTTCTAATCGCGCACCAACTGTATGAACTCGACGATACCGATAAAGACATCCGCGGAAGGAATTTCATTTCGAAGACGATTCTCCGACGCGACGGATGAACGACACGAATCGGCGCTGACTCACTTGACGAGAAAACGCAGCTGGTGCTGCACGGAGCCAGCTTCGAAACGGCCAGATCGGGTCTGAGGTCTGACCCTATGTTCTGGCCGTTACCATTTCTGAGTGACGTCTTCATGTCTGGCTCTGCGGGGCATTCCACGTTCTCATTGTGCGTTTGTCCGTCAGCCCGTTCGGTCGAGCCCGGATCGGGACACGTATATCGCCAACCCCCCGGGTAGTCGGCCACTTCTCGCCATGAAAACTTCGCGCGGCACCTACGGAGATGACTTGTGAGAAAAAGGGCACCACGAGAATCACTACGGGACGAGGATGACGCTGATACCACTTCGCTTCGCGAGAACCTTGCGGGAACGCGACGCGAGTGAAAGTGAAGCGGAGGCGACGATGTCCGACGGCTCTGTCGGGACATTGAAAGGAGTAATTATCGAAACCTTAATGCCTTAAATCGATTGCTTTTTCGTTATTTTGCTACTCCAAACTAAATATAATCCAGACTGTTGTGATTTTCATTCTAGTTATGTTAATTATATGTATATGTTATTAATTATATACATATTTCAAGAGAAAATATGTTTCCAATAATATCTCTAAAATATATATCCGCATTTCTGGCATGCGTGATGACTATATGCTGAACTATTGAGATTTTCATACATCGATTATAAACGTGGAACATTAGTTCGAAAGAGAAGAGCGATTATAATCCATCAAATACGTCATCTAATAGCAATTAAAGCCTATTAGTTTCTAATTGATATTTATTGTTCTGGTTAATTCTTCGATGGATTAGGGCTGCCATACGTCCCGGTACACCGGGACATGTCCCGGTTTAAAGAACAAGTCCCGGTCGAGCCACTAAATGTCCCGGTCAACCCGCTAAACTATTAAATTATATCTCATTTTAACTTTACGACATGTACCGCTTTATTTCTGAATATTTATTATTAAAAATATCAATGTTACGCCACAAAAATAAAATCATAATAGAAAAAATAGACATTGCTCTATAATATAGAATAATAAAATATATGTAGAGTCTATATATTTTGAAAAAAATAAATATTGTAATGTAAAAGTAAATTTTGTGGTTTTTTTATTTTGTTCGTTTACTTATCGACAATTATAAATGTTAAGAAAACATTTTTATGTTGAGAAGAGTATATTTATGTTCATATTGAGAAAAAAGTAAAAAATATGTTTTTCTTTATATTGAAAAAAGAAATAAAGAATATATATATATATATATATTATTGACTCCCCCCCCCCCCTGTCTTCATCCTTGTCCCAGTCGGCTCATGACTCGATATGGCAGCCCTACGATAGATGTATGTAAGTTTCATTAACACAACGTCATCAATTTAAACATTAAAATACTCAGCACAAACAAAAAATTTTCTACCTATATAACTTTTAGTTTCTGGATTCGAATGTATCAAGCTCAGCAATTAAGACTACATACGACGTTGCTCATTAAGAAAAAAAAAAAAAACCAATTAAGTTAACTTGCTAAAAAGTCATCTGCTAAAAGTCAGTCGCTAAAACTTTTGATTAATGACAATTTAAAATCTCTCAAGTACATTCATTCAGAATATCGTGGCCGGTTAAGGCTATTAATAACCATCGTTCTCGCCGGAAGGAGTTAATTTCGCGCCCGCGCACAAAACTGAAAATAAGCTGGCGAACGCTTGGGGAAAAAAAAAAGTCTCTCTCGCGCTCTCTTCGCTTACAGAGTCGCTCCTCGACGAAGGTACTCGGTGAGCGCGAATGTACTTCGCTAACGAGCGGCGATTTCGGTGCCGGAATCCCGATGTGATAGGTAACTAAACTCGTATTACCGATCCCGCCGAGCGGCTAGAACGCTCGCTCGGCCAAAGAAATCGGTACAAAGATTGATGCTCGCGCGGTGCGTTTTACTCTCTCGCGCGGCCGGTAGCGGTCTTTATCTCGTCGTGAGGACGTCGTATAAACGCGGCGTACTTTTCGTGACGATTAGCGGGGATGACGTGGCGTATATGCCGACAAAAGCGCGAACGATGGTTTACCGCTGCTCGTCAGGGTGTACGAGCCGGCGGGAGAGAAAAGACGGCGGTGGCGATCCTGAATAGAGCCGATAAGGAGGTGGCCGGTAAAGCGAGAGATGAGACGCCGGCTCGAGAGGTGTACCTCGTTAATTGGCGACAATTAACAGAACGAGCATGCGACTGGCTACCGGACTGGCCTCACTCACGAGCGTGATACGCGCGAAAAGACGCCGCGCCGGCATGGCATATCCCCCTTTTCTTCGCCGTGTCTTCCTTACGCAAGAAGCCGCTCTCCTCGTCGCGTCCGCTTTCTTTCGGAGCGGCCGATTTCCGCGACTTCATTTATCAGAGACGTATGTACATACGCGCGGTCGATCGAGGATTCATAAGCGCGACGCGGAAAAAGACTCGCATCCACCATCAACCGTTACGCCGCCGATTTCAGTCGTCGCGCGAATAATGACCGCGAAATTACGCACGCACATGCTTTTGCGGTCTTTCATGCGGTTTGATGAAGCCGCAATTTGAAATTTTAAGCCGATCTACTTATCCATAACCATCGTTCAACTTAAGATTATTGTCAAGATTATATGCGCTTCCATCGTTTCAATATATACTTCTGTGAGCCGTTCTCTCTGTACGCAACGCTCGCATCTCATTTTGATAAGAAATTCTCGATAAACTTCTACAGAGAAGTTGCTAAACTAATCAACTGTCATTTTTAAACGCACATAGAGAGCGATAAAATATCTTCTAAAGATCGCAGATATTTTTATCATTTAATAAACGTTTATAGAAATCTTACAACAACAATCTTAATGATATATATTTGAAATGCGCGCATCATCAAAACAAAAATCAAATCTCTTTTGAAAACTAAAAAAACTTTACGTAACATTTCTTTTGAAATGTTATTCAACGCTTTTCTTACACGCTCTGGTCAATTCTTTTACTGTTTTGTGCTGTTCGCATATATATGTATCATTAAGATTGTAGATATTTGATATCATTTATATTCATTTATAATAACCTTTATTAAATGATAAAAAAACTCCGATTGTCTTTAGATCTCTATATATAATAAAACTATCAAATATCTTTTATTAAAAGATTTTTTATTTTTCCTGCTTCCATGTGCGTTTAAAAATGAGCTGATTAGTTGTAGTAATTTTCCACGGGACCCTATAGGATTTTCATCAAAAATCGCGAATTCTTATATAACATTAATGTTATTTTCAAGAAAGTTATCATTTTACAAAATAATTCAATAGTTTTTCAACATTATTTTGTCTTTGTTATTACACAGAAAAAAAGAATATTTTTATTTTGACAATATCTTTAGTTTCAAAATGTAAATCTTGAAATAAGATTATATTGCGTTAAACAAAGAAAATTTGCTTGGATGAAGACAGATAGAATTCAACCAAGAAAAATATATTCTTGTTATTTAAGAATAATTTTTTTGAATGGAGAGGAAAAAATGTTGAATAGAAAATAACACATGTTCAAATCGAAGATTATAATATTCTTAGAATTAAAATAATTATTTTATTTTTGAAATCACAATAATAATATTGAAATAAGATTATAATATTGTTAAAATTTAAGAGTTTTAAATTCTTCTAAGAAGATTATAAATTGTATGCGTATATATATATGAAACAATGAACGCGATCATATGAATATATAAATTTTGATTTGACACTTACTTTTTTTCTGTGTATATACCGGATGTAAATTATTGCATTATTATAATGTATTATTAATAAAATAGATTTATAAAAGATTTATCTTTAATTATCTACATTACAACATGCATTTGCATATCACAAATGACGGAAGAGCAAGAGTTACTAAAAAAAAAAAATGCAATATTGCTTTCTCCTTTATATTATACGCGATGCGTAACACAAGAAGTCAAGAAATGTCACGATGAGGACATTGACCTCATATTATATGGGAAAATTTACAGCCCCTAGACAAACGTCAAACATCAAAATTTCACTCGTTTCACTATTAGCGGAGGAGGGTCCAGGTTTCTCCGTGAATCAAACGATCGGAGGGCGTGTCGGGATAATCGTCAGCGTTTCGACCAAAATCTAATTCGAGAATAGCCCACGAATTTTCACAGTGGCTTCTTCAGCTATTTCTTAACACACTGCATCGATAAACTTTGTTTTTTACGCCTTAATTTAAAGCGTCGTTAATTTTTAAGCATATGTGTAGAGTGTAGAGTGTATAAATAATTTTGCATGCTTGATATCATTTTATCATCGGCAATCGATGACAAAATATATTAATTGAAACTATTTCCAATAGTTGTAGAATAAAGATATTTTACAGAAAATCTCGTAAATGTAAAGGTCAACGATCTGATTCGTTAATTTACATAATTGCGAATTGTGTGAAATGAAATAAATTTTTTTCTGTTTTTCTCTCCGAGAGAGAGAATGTGTATATAAATATATTTTATCTCTTTTCCTTAGGCTACCGACGGCTCAATATGAGAAGAATATATATACAAAAATAAAACTTACATTTTACATAACACACTGATAAATATACTATATACAAGATTCGAATTTCATATGTGTAGACGATTGAAATCACATCGTACATGACGATGTTATTAAACAAAAGTCGTGTTTCGTTAAACTTCATTGTTTACGTTATTTATGAGATTTGTGTTATCAATATCACACTAAAACCAAGTTATAAAATTTAAATTATAATATCATCTACAAGTTCTCCTACATTTATAATATGCGCGAGAACAATTCAATCAGTTTGACTAAATATAAAAAGTATTCGATCATGTTGTGATTCAGGAAAGCCTCAGAAATTAATAAGATAAAGTCAAAGCACGTATATTTTGTTGAACTTTGTTGGGCATTCTTCACTGATCAAAATTGACGTTTATCAATTCATTCATATAATTAGAAAAATTAATTATCATGTTACTCTTGACGTCTAGACAGATCTTGAGAGATTTTCAGATGATATTGTATAAAAGTTCTTACGTAAGACATATGCAGTTTTTACATAAAACATAACGCAGTTTCAATTAATATTTACGATGCTGTTTTTACCGCCTAAATATCTGTACAGCATTAACGTATACTTTATATTTTTCAAACATGCAATAATTACGTTCAATTATATTCAGTATTAATTTACATGCAATGGTGTGCAACGCAAGTTTTGGTAACAACCGCAGATTAAAATAAAAATGTTGTTTCAACACATTTATTATCGTTAAGTAACGTATCAATATTTTTATAATTGAATGACACACGGGTAAATTTTCGAGTAACATGATTCAATCTTGAAATCGGACATAAAGAATGTAAAGAATTTATACAAACAAATTACAAGAAAATGCGTCGCACACATATTTTGCGATAATATAAAGCTCTCATCTCGACAATCTTGACTATCCCTTGATGAGGGACCAGAATGCTTTAATATATATGAATTTACATAAACATAAACATATATAAAAATGCACATATGCAATCGTAGCGCGGGAAAAAGAGATGTCAAAATATCGAAAGATTCTCTTTCGATTTTTTCACGAAGCGTCAAAATATTCAAAATCCACTTCGTGTTTATTCAGTTTACTGTTTACATATAATCCTCTGACGAGTTTTTACTTACCTTTCCTGACGTATTCTCGACGCCTCGTTGCCCCGTGCCGGTTGGGGATGATATCCTTGGACGTTTTGGAGACGCGAAGACGCTTTCTTTCAAGATCTCTTTGTCCCGTTATCGTCCTGTCACCGCCACGTGCGACTGCTACCGTCCACTTTATAGTCTTCTTCCTTGTTCTTCCTTGTTCTTTCTCGTAAAGTCGTCACTCGCGAATCATTTCAATGAAACGGCGCGTGTCACTCCGAAAGTGTCAGGACTCCGCGAGTACTTTCGCGATGTACCTCGTGATTGACGACGACGATGACGGTGACACGAGTTTGTTATTATCGCGTTCCTCGCGGACGACTCAGAATCCGACGCCGGAGAAGAGACTACTACCAGTACATGATTACTCACTTCGTAAATGGTTGATCTGCCGTGTCGCGGGACGGTAAACGTGTCGCCGTCAACCTGGACTCGCGTAACGTCTGTTCCGCGCGCGAGCGAGCGTTCCGACCCGGGTGCTGCTCTCTCAACGCCGTCGACCCTCGGCGTCGATCCTCGGCGATGGCAGGGCGACGACGCCGTGTGCTTCGTGGTACCGCCGTTTGGTGGTGCTCACGACGTGAATCCTGCGAATCGTGCGATCCCCTTCCTCTCGAGATCCCGCCGCGGTTTCACGCTTTTCCCCACTACTGTCCACGAGAAATGCCTACCGATCTGCGTCTCCCCGTGAACCCGCACGCTCCGCTCCGGGGACGCTGCCGTCGCGCGTCTGCTTGTATCCGTGATGTCGAGAGATACACGGCGTCACGAGCAGTCGGAGAGAGGATGGGGAAAGAGAGTGGGGAAGGGAGGAGAAGAAGGAAGGAGGGGAGGGGGAGGAGAGGGGGACAAGCAGGAGCGCGCGAACTATGGGCGCGAACTGTATGCGCGGAGAAAGGGCGATGACGGGAGTGGGGTGGAGGAGAAAGGTAGGATTACTCACACAAACGAGATTCGTCTCGCTTCTGGAGCACGCACGGCAATTCCTGACAATAGCGCTCGTATGTAGTAGTCGTGGATCGTCCTGCCCTCGATACCACTCCTCCCTCTCTGTCGGCGGCCTACCTCCTCGCGATATGTGGAGGATGGGCTCACGTGTCTGTATCTGTATAATGATGCGGCGGGGAGGTTCACCCACACCGATGAAAAACTGTTGCCTACTGACATGCACGTGGGGGTGGGGTGGGGGTTCGCGTCGGTGTCGCGACACGCGGAGGTCCCGGATCGTCCTGCCTTTTGATGCACTCCCTCTGTTACCATCTCCCCGGGAAAATATCCCACCACCTAACCGTGGTATCGTTGGATACGTTGCGAGCGAATTGGTATAGCGGGAAGAAGACGGAGAAGCAGCGAGGTTCGCAAGATCGGTCTCTTCGCTTTTCCTCCTCCTGTCTCTCTCTTTCTCTCTCCCTCTCCCCTCCCCCTCCCCCCTCTTATTCTCTACTATCGTTATAAATAAGCTCTACCTCGATGATACATACGCGCGAGAGGAGAATAGAGGAGACTGCGCAATCTCCCGGTTCACTCGTCCTTCTCTTCCCATCCCCGTGGATTCTATCACGATGGAACACACACGCATATCTCCGTGAACACGGTACCCTCGCACGTAAACGAAGAAACATGTTTGACGTATACGAGAAGAAAGAAGGACGCTGATGTGAAAACGGAGGGCGCGCTCTTAACTTGCCCTCTTGCCCTTTTTTTTTTCTTCCTGCCACCCCCTTCCCTGTCGTTTGTTGTTAAAAATTTAACGACGGTCGTTGTAACTGTCTATGCTCAACGGGACGTACGCGACAAGAGAAAATCCTGACTCTATCTGGCTCGTTCTCCGCGAGATGAAACAGAGAGAGAGAGAGAGAGAGAGAAAGAGAAGACAATATTTCGTTATTTTTATATTATGTTATTTTTCGAATGAATCAAAGGCGGCTACGAAATTTTTCCATATAATCTTCGCCCTTTCGATCGCAATTATATCGGCGAACGGAAATTTGCCATGCTTCAATTTTGGATGATGATTTTACGTATAGTATACCATGCTATTCTCGGTTTCCGCACGAAATGTTGACAACGCGTTTGTTACCCGCGGATGAAGGATACAGCGAGCGCAGCTTCCTCGCGCGGCTCCTGTTCTCTAATGGAAATACTCTGCCTCGATGAACAAACGCGTGCGCGCGCGCGAGCGCGCATTTTACATACACATACGGATATATGATAGAGCACACATCTGCGAGGCAACACCCTTCGCGGCGAGCCACAAGGGCGAAGGGAGGTGAAGGACGATGCACGTGCGCGCAGCCTCCGCATGGACCAAAATGGCTGGCGGCACATGAGCCGATTGGTCGAACGGACGTGGCGAAGGCGTGGAGAGTCCGCTCTCGGTGGCCGTTAATCGGTCGACGATCAAAATAAAGATCTTTCACGGCAGCCGAGCGAGTAGGGGAAGCGCGACACGTGAGAGGGGGAACCGTAGGGGTACGCACGTTGCATTCATTATGAGTTTGGTGGAGGGCGAGATCGCGAGATAGTGGGGGCAACCATGGGGACGGTGGGGAACGAAGGATTTTTTTTTTTTATGGATCTCTCTCGCACCGTGTCTCCCTTTCGTCTCGCGTCGTACGTGTGCGGGTCGACGGGCGAAGCTCGTGTGTGTATGCGTATGCATCAACGTGTTGAACGTCACACGAGCGCGCGTGTACGCTCGGAGATCGTCATTAAGGGAGATGCTAATTGGTGGCAAAGCGAGGTCAGGCCAAAAGCCCGTGCGCGGCGTCCAGGGACTTTGCTGTGTTTTTGTTCCTCTCTCCTGCTTCCCGATATGTGCGCGCCGCTGTGTGTTTGGCGGAAGTCCCGGAAATTCCAGATACCTCGCGAACGCGTGATTCTGCGCGTCCGCTATTGACATCGACGGTTGACGCGGTCACAAGTATAATGATGCGCGAGAGAACACACGTATTAGTTTAGTATCAGAGACGTCCTAGAGATAACAAACCCTAGAAAATGGAAATCACAATTAAACAACATAATTAAGCTGTTATTTTATTTGTCTTATTCTCTACGAAATTAGATTAAAAATTCTCTTTTTTTTCTTATTCTTATATATATATTTTTATAATATATAATTGTTGTAATTCTCTTTTTCTCTCTCACTCTCCTTCTTTGTCAGATAATTGCAATAGTGACCCACAACACACATGTTCCAAAAATGTTTATAAAACATTCACAGGATATTAAAATATGTTTTAACATTCTATGGCTTTCGTATAAATATCTTTTAAACATGTGTGCTTGTAGAGGTATGTCTATATAATATGAATTGTTCGTTTCGATCTTATTCGTTTAAAATTTCTTTTATATATTTTATATAATTCGCAATAAAAACTAAGTGTTTGTTCTATCCAATAAGATTGGCTTTCCTAGAAATTTCTATTAAACTTAGTTTCTATATCTTTAAGATGATATTCATTGTAAAGAAGTATCTTGAAAAGATCTATATGTCATATATAGTTGTGCGATAACGTCTGCCTTTCATAACAACACGATACGTATAGGATGTTTCAATATATAATTTCTTTGCGTATTTTTTAACTTTTTCTTTTGAATACAACTTGGAATAAAATTTAATTCATTTTTCGCTAATACTTGTAAAACGTTAAGTAGGTATTATAGATTAAACTCAAGTTTTAGATATTGAATTTCTGTTAAGATAAAATTTGAAATAAAATTCGAAATTTAAATTGATAAGATTAAGGCCCGATTGCATCAATATTATTTTGGCTTTAAGCGAGACTTAAATATATAGCTGTCTTTATTCATTTAGAAAGAAAGCTAAAGATAGACACATGTTTAAGTCTCAATCGGGCCTTAATTAATTTCCTATTGTTTCGATAATCAAAAGCATTGGAAAAAACCCATTTTTTAAAATTATTTTTTTAATGTGACTATATTCGGAAAAATGCATCTTGCTTTTAAGACAAACTGTACAGATGTATTGCAAAAGAATAAAAGTATCCTTTTTTACGCTACAGAGAAGAAGAGAGAGATAGGTCCGAAGCCAGGCAGCGTGTATATCCTAACTTTCTTTGTACAGTGTATATCTTGCTACAAGGATGCATATATATATTCCTCCTCTTTTCCCGAGTATATAGCTATGTCAACAGGATGCCATATGCATTTATATACTATGCATTGAATTAGGAACGAACGAATTCGCTTTTCATCTCGTCCAATTTTATATACCTCTCAAACAGCCAATTAAAAATACAAAATCGCACAGTGGGAGATAAAAGATAATATGTGATAGAAAAAAAATAAAATTTCCGACATAAATTATTCAAAATTATTTGCATTCTCTATATAATTTTATCAGACAGTTAAAGATGTTATATTTTTATATACCGTTAATTTTAAACTTACCAAAGTTAACATTACAAAGAACTTGACATTACAAAGAAGTATAAAAATACATATAAAAAAATTTTAAAATAATCGGGAAACTTTTTACAATATTATACAAGTGTATTTTGAAAACAAAAGAATATATATACTACTCGCAAATCGGTACTTTATGAAATACTTTGCGAAATATCTTCTTCACATTAATATGACGAAAATTTCGAATCTTTATAATTTCTTGTTTAGTTTTTGTTTGTTTATAATGTACATTTAATTTTCTAGTGCATTGTCTATTAAGCAGAAAATAATTTTGATAGAAGAAATACATTAAAAGAATGACATAAAAAAACTTTACATAAGCTTGAAAAATTCGGAATCATATTGTAGTTAAAAAGAAATCACAAATGTAGACACTGGAGAAATAAAAATCACAAGATGTATTGGAAAGTCTGAGGATTACTGCGTTTAATAATACTTTCAAAATGAATATTTTATTCCATGACAAACCTTTTATGCAGTTATATTTGGCCTGTTTTCTTTGTGCGATTTGGTCCGTCACATATACATGCCGGCTCTTTCTCCGAACGCGTGTTTGGGTATGTTTTCATATTCACAGACTAGTCGGGTTGTATAATGCATTCAAGCAGGGACAGTCAACTCCTTTTTTGGAATCCAAACATGTTATTCTTTGAATGAATTATGAGAAAAAGAGTGAGAAAAGTGATAACGTAAAAAAAAAAAAAAAAAAAAAAAAAAAAAGATATGCAATAAACACTATTTTCTCTTTTGAGCAAAAAAAACTTTCGAAAAATAACTTATATTTTTGTGGAAAATTTCCTCAAGTAAAAAATCGTTTTTCGATTGTGAATTGAACTTTCGAAACAATTTTTTCTGAAACAATTTTCTTATTTAAAATCTACATTTTATATAATCTGTTTTTTATACGCAAACTTTTATTTAGATTTTGTTAAGAGAAAATAGAACAATAAAGTAACAAAAGATTCGACTCTTGAACGAAATTCAAACTTGAATGACAAAATTAGAACTGTCAGGTGATCATCCTCGTACGATATACATACCATACTACATACGATTATACATACCTTCTGTTCGCCCATCTCGCCGATCTCGTGGGCAGAAACGGAGGTCGATTGTTGTTTGTTTGTATTTACTCCGAAAGCATTTACCCCGGCTGCCCGTCTAGAGTAGCTGCATCGATGGCACGAAAAGGGGAAGATTGGGGATGTGCACGGATATATATCGTATTCTCTATTCTATAGCTATAGCGCGTATACAGTGCGTGCGGTCGAGGACACGCGAGACGTTACTAGCTTGAAAATTGAATGTCACTCTGAGAAGAAACGTCACAATATTCCGCGTGTCTACAGATGGGGAGCTGTTTTGTAGTTTTCCGTCTCGTCTCGAAGCTATTGTGTTCGTGTTTCGTCGTGCGACAGTTTTGTAAGAAGGCTGATAATTCTGAACAAAAATTTTCTTATATAAAATAATATCACATTATTATAAAAACTAATTTCAAAACACGTGTTTCTTAAACGACGATTCGGAGCAGACAGCTCTGTCTTTTTCGGGAGACTATCAGCTACTTAAAGCGTCCTCTATGATAATCTTATCAATTTGCATTTCATTTGAAATAAAACCTTAAGTCGTACGTATAATTCTCTACTTTATCGATTTTTTTACAGTTTTTATAACGAAAATAGTAATAGCTATCGAAGACGGAAAGTCTGAAATTCTTTCAAACAAAGCGTTCGAATTTCTTAATTTTATTTTATGCACTCGTCCGAAATATCTTTTGAAAAAAATATGACGGCAAATGCTTATTATGATATTTAAACTTATCTTATGCATAAAAATATACAGCTTATCTCAA
This sequence comes from Anoplolepis gracilipes, assembly GCF_047496725.1. Lineage (NCBI taxonomy): Eukaryota > Metazoa > Arthropoda > Insecta > Hymenoptera > Formicidae > Anoplolepis > Anoplolepis gracilipes. Next base: position 5,218,638 of record NC_132976.1, on the reverse strand, counting down.
TTCAAAAATAATATTTTCAGTAAATAAATTTATCAATTTAAAACATGTAGAATTTTGACAACTTCAAAATACTCCGTTCATAGTTATTCTTTTCTTCAATTTTGCATTTTATTTCTACATAATATAGTGTGTACTTAATACTTGTCATTATTATTTTGGATACTGTAGAAGTATATTACTCATTCACCAGAAAATGTATAAATCGAATTGACTATTTAAAAACTAAACATCGTGTAACGGTGCTTACAACATTCATGTTACCTATAATAATATGCGTGCGAATTGGCATCTCATTGACCGGGGCACCCTTTCGGCATCTGCCGAAAGCAGCGACGATTGACGTGTCCTCTCCGAAAAAGCGTGTCGTAGACGGACGCCGGCGTAAATCCGACATCCGAATGTTTGACAGAATAATTTTCACGTTAGCGGGGTGCATTATGCGTCTTTATACCAGCGCCTGACCGTTTGCATTGTCGACGAAATAAGTCGTATCCCATACTGTGGCAGTCCCCTGGCCTTTTATGATAGTTTTGCACACATAGCTTCATAGAAGCAACCAGACAACTTTGATCGTAAGTAGCTGCTACGGAAACCTAGAAATTTGTCTTTGATTTATCTACCTATTCATTTTTACCGAGAGTCTGATTGTGAATAGGTAACTATAACATAAAAACGCAGACGAAAAATCCTTTTTAAAGCTATCAAAGAATTTGGCCAGCCATAAATAAAAAGAGAGATAAATAAAGAAATGTAAAAGTAGATTGCATTTAATCATATTTTAAAAGTAATGAAAAGAATACAAATAATATTGGAGCAAATAATAAAAAATAATTTAGCTATTTTTTGCATCAGTTAAAGTAACCGTTTTACGTAAAACACACATATTTGATTTATTTAAATATATCAATATTATTAATATTGACAACAAATCTACGTAACTCTTTAAAATTTTAAATTTAGATTTTTCAATACTACTTATGTCTTTTTTGTTTTTGATATAAATGTAATTTATTTTTTGTATTCAGAGTTTTATCGCATTGTTATAAATATAAAATTAATTAGTATGTGAGAAGGATTATCGAAGCAAAGCATAGTCAAACGTCGCTTTCGAGAGATACTCGGTGTAAAGAGGGGCAGTACCAGCGCCAACCACGAGGAGGCTGTGCGCGATCGGGCCTCTCAGGTCTGTCACTCGACACCAAATCAGACAGAATCTGTCAAAAATCTGTCACCCGGTCACAATGCGAACCGGGTCCTCACTTTGGGATTTTACTCACACTTTGAGATCAAACCGAATAGAAAGAAGAAGGGGAAGGGGGGGAACAGATGAGGGAACAGACGGAGGGTTCTCTCAAGCTCGCGTGTCGGTATGTAAGTAGATGGGTCCCCCTTCCACCTATATTTGACACCTTTCAGTCCAATAAAATAAAACGCTCTGCGGTGGAATGCGGTCGCCGGTTCGAGATAGGACGCGTCGTTTCTGTGCCGTGGATGTGGAATGTTCCTGCGGAATAGTTTCAGAATCTTCTTTGCCTAAAAATTGACAGAGATCGCATCTCAATAACATTGCTAAAAATACGTCGTTTCGTCATCCCGGATTCGTGACGACAAGCTCGCTCGTGATTGAGTCGATGACTTTACGCGGTTCTCGAAAAATGGATCAAAAATTTAAAAATTCATTCACGCAGGATCGATCCATCGCGGATTTTAAAGAGAGACTCGACGAATGACTCGACAAAAAACTCTCGCGGCATTTACATTCGGCTCTAATCCGATAGGCATCGTTCCTCCAGATGTATCAGATGGGAGAGACTTGTTTGTATTGAGATGCGTGGGGCAGATATATAATCTAGTCAATTTGACACCCTCATCGACGTTCTAATGGGTGCTTTCAACTCTAAACGAGCCAGTTAGATACAGTTATCCCCAGGCAAATGCATCTGTTTGCCTGTCGATCGCTGTCTTTCAATAATTTATGATATTAAGGATTTATTGATTAAAGCTCTTTTTTTTCTTTCTCTTTCTCTATCTCTCTCTCTCTCTTTCTTTATTTCTTGGACAGTTTTAATATCTATATCTAAATATTTTTGCAATGTTGATATTAAAAATTTGAACTAGCCTTTTTCTAATTGTAAGACAGTTTTCACCCGAGTTCGTTAAACGAAAATTACATTATGATAAAATATTTAACACATTTTATGAATTCAATTATGAAGTATGTGTAATATTATTAGAGATCACAGAGTTTGCAATCGAATAATGTTTTCTCAAATGTTTTTAAGCGTACGTTTATATTCTCTTGTTGCAATAATCTTATATAATATCCGAAAAAAGGAGTTTTGCGAGGATAAAATATACATATTTTACTATTTTAGTTCCTCTTTCTCTGAATTGGTTACTAGCGCTGTCGGTACCGTATGCAATGACACTTCCATATATTTTTTTGGTGGCATAAATCTGGAAATAATATAATAGTATACATATAAAAAATTAACAGAGAATGAATAAATAAATATATAAATGTATAAATGATAAAAATATTAAAATATTAAAATATTTAAAATAAGCTGAGTTTCAGAATCTCACTTAAATCTTTAACACCACAATAATTTTTATACAGGATAGCAAAATAAACAGAAAAGATCAATCTATTTTTTTTTTTTTTTTTTTTTTATGTTATCTCTATATTTACTTTTCGTCAATTCTAGAACACACATGTATATAAAATCAGAGTAAAAAGAATAGTTTCTATGATGATAGAATCCAATCAAATGGTTAGAAAGAAATACCTTTATGTTTCATATTTCATATACTTCGAAATCATAACAAAGAACACATACTTGGTGATGATTGGTGGAAAGTGATCTCGATCGACGTCGCCCAAGTCAGGAGCACCGCAGATGAAGCTGACTATCGTGCCAATCACTATGACGATCAGAGCTCCCAATAATGTGTAGTACATAAAGGATATCCTGTATATGAAGAAGGGCTCCTCCACGGATTCGACTGGAATCTGATTCTGTGTCGTTGCAATCGTGCGATTGAACAGACCAGGCACGTTCAAGCAACCGTCTGTTGTAGACGGTAGCGGTTCGTAATAGAGACGACGGTTCGCCATATGCCATTGCGCCCCGACAATAATCCAGATCATCGTGATCATCGAGGTCAGTCCGCCGACTACTGCTCCCTTGGTTGTCGCCCAAGGAATCAGCATCCCCAGCGAGAACAAACCTAACATCGCACCGGCGGTGATACCGGTCACAGTCAGGGACAGCTGAAAGATGTCGCCGAGACGGTCCACGACGAACACCATGCCCACGCACAGGATGCCTAAGATAACCACCGTGACCTGAAGATGACATTAGCCATTATGGAATGCATTGCTTAACTTAAATCGTCTATTTATAAGAGGATTGAATTTTTGCTATGACATGTACATGGTATCGAGATTATTTTTATTTAACGAATCGCGCTTAATAATATTATATAACGGAAGAGGAAAAGAGTCTTTTGTTTTTTGATTTTGGATCCGCGTAATATGTTCTGTCTTTGTACCTTCATAATGTTGGCGGCTTTAGTCTCTTTGTCATTGCTCTCTGGCATCCAGCGATCGATGAAATCCTCGTAAATCGTGCCGGCGACTGTGTTCAGTCCGGCGCTCATTGTCGAGAGACCGGCGCTCACTAGACCAGCGAGAAAGAGGCCAGGAAGTCCCGGAACATCCGCGGCTACATCTAGCACGTAATAGGGCAATATCTTGTCGCTTCGTGCTACCACCTGAAAACAAGTTAATTCCCTTACTGGACTTCACGGGAGGCATTTTTATTTAATCCTTTAACGGTCCGACTTTTTAATCTTACTTTAATTGAGCAATTTATCTCTACACGAGATACGATATAAAAATATGGCTAAAAAAGATACGCCGAACTAAAGGGTTTATAAATATAGTAAATTTATAGTAATAAAGAAAATTTATTCTATGAAATAAATGTAAAAAAAAAACATTTTATTACGAAATTTATTTATGTTATCTAAAAAAATTTTTTAAATGTCAAAGGACAATATTAACATCTCAAGAAAAATGATTTTAAAAAAGCAATGTGTTCTTAAAACTTCAAGTGATTTTTATCAAATATTTTTTATATCTTCTTAAAACGGAAAGCTTAGCAGGTAGTAAGTTAAAAGCTAAGAAATTTCGAAACTTACGTGCGCAGTTATGGGATCGCATTTATGATATCTTGCGTACATTGTGAGGCCGGTGAAAACGGAGATAAATTTTACGATTACTAGGCCTACAGCTAGGAACCATATTGACCTGTGAAAATATCTGTATAAAACAATTGTCACTTTTCTCACGAGATTCTGGTAACTCGTACACTTACTTTTGCGCTTCCTTAATAGTAGGCACTGCCAGAAATCTTTGCATAGAAACTTGACTAATTCCTAGCGATGCCAACCACGTCATTGTCATTCCTACTGACATACCCCAAAATGAATTTCTGACGAAAGGGCTGACGTTCATGCTGCAAAAGAGAATTAATATCATTTATAGCAGGAGTTCGATTCAATTATGTATAAATTTCATATTTTTATTATGTTTGTAATTATGTTACAATTAATAGAAAGATGTTGAAGTCAATTTTATTCGAATTAATCGTAATTAGCATTTTACAAACCGGACTCGCATACGTTACTACACATAATTATCTCAACGTATAGCTATAATATAATGCAATTTAATATTTAGAAAGGTTGAAACGTGCAGAGTAACATTTCGAAATTGGTTTACGTTAATGCGTGCAATCGACACAATTTAATTAATTGACATTGATGTACGGTTCTTAATGACAACGCAACACGCGAGTTTACAACACATAACACTTGTTTCATTTCTAATAATGCTCTTGTCTTTTTAATATAGATCGTAATATATAAAAATATATACACAGAAAAAATTCTTACTTCCAAAACACAATTCTACCCCCTTCTTCGGCTATCCTCCAGGTCGCGCCGACGCCGCCCACGGCGATAGTTCCCAAAATCAGAACGGCAACGAGACTTCCGACAGTCACCGTCATCTGAACCGTATCCGCCCATACGACAGCCTTCAAACCTCCCTATAAGTTTTTTTTCAAAGAGAGATTACTCGCGATACAATAAAGGTATCAATGTCAGTCAAAACGGCGCGACGTGCGGAGAATCAAACGGTACGATTGGGGAGTCGGTGAAACGTAAACCCGGGGGAAGATATCGTAACACACAACTGCATAATGACGATACAATAGAGCACCGTGATTTGTATATTTTATAAATCTTTATCGATTCATTAATATCATATCGTATATATTAGGTTGCTGCAGATTTTTTATTTTTTTATTGAAATGGTTATATTGCAAATTTAATACATATTTTCTTAATTAAAATAGTTTTTATCTATTTCAATATGTTTCAACGCGATACAAATCTTTCAATGCCTTTCCGATAGAAATATTTGGAGAAAAAAGTTTTCTAATCATCTCTTTAAAGTTATCTCTTTAAAAAAATTTTCCTGTCAATTTGAAACCAATTTAGTGGTTCGTTTAGTCATTCGCGATATCTTCGCCGGAAGCAGAATTTCTATTACGCGTTATCTCGGCCATATTATGATCGAATTTAAACTCATACAAAAAAATTATTCGAATTTTTCTGATTTCTATAATGTAGGAAATTCAGTTTTTAAACACATATATCGTATAATACAAGTGAAGTTATGCATTTGCATAACTTAGGAGATATGTACTTACCAAATGATGCAGTGCTATGATATAAACAAAAAACAAAGTTGAATTACAAACACATATCTAATCTTAAATTATGAAAAACGGCTATTTTATTTGCAACAACCTAATTATATATTGTAAAAGCTATGATCGCGTATTTGAAAAATATTTTTGCCTTATTAATTTTATAATGTTTTACGCGCAGCTTGTAACACAATTGACACCATCGAGTCATCTAGGCTGCATTTCTAGAAAAATATTTATATCAAATGTTTGCAAAAAGTATATTCTTCATTATTAGTGTATATATTTTCATTAATTTATTCTATCAAAATCGGACTTGTCTCTAGCGCGTAAACACTCCACCTATCTACTGCATATCTATTTGGCGTACTATTGTTTAAACAAACGAAAGACAAAGGCAAATAGATGTCAAATCTTGTCATTGCTTTTGTGTATTTTATTCAAATGACGTGGCGATACAATCTTTATCCTGTTGTCGCATCGCGCGATGCTGCGTTATAAATAATCCAACAACTTTTGAAAATGATAAGAGCACAGTTGCATTCTCAGCAAACCTTTACATAATTCTACTCTAAATAGTCATTTATTTAACTGTCACAGCTGTACGTTTTGTCTAAATAGACTACGATATCTGATAATGCCACAGCTTCAAGACGACGCGTCATGGATGTTTTATTTCGGAGCTCTCACGATCTTCCAGCTAATCTAAGTAATCTAACAATAAGTAAGACATGATCATTCTACAATTTTTATAATCTTATAATCTCTATTTCAATAAGCAGCACGTGCAAATGTTAATAAACGATAACAGTATCTGGTATTACAAATGTAATCGAATGAAATGTAATATCATTAAACCTCATAAACATATCAGAGTGTCATCAAATGTTCTTAAGAAAATCTTCTTAAATTTACAATAAACGTTTTTTTTTTCCTCTTAAAAAAGTACAATACAGACTTTATAATTTTCGATAGCAAACATGTATCATAAGAGATTTAAAATTTATATAGTAAAATTTATTATTAAAATACTATAAAAAAAAATATATATATATATATATAAAATTTACTTCACTTACGATAGTTGTGTAGAAAATGCACACCATGCATATCACTGGCGCAACGTAATGCAGATTCAGCCCCGTTGCTTGCGAGAAGGCTAATGCCGGAACGTAGATTATCAGTGGCACATAAACCACCAGTGAAAGGGTGTAGAGAAAGGATGCTAATATGCGGACGGGCCTGGCGAATCTAATTTCCAAATATTCGAAAGTACTTGTCAGCTGTAGCTTGTAAAACACCGGCAAATATAAGAATATGATTAGGAAACAGCTGATGAAGGATGTGAAAATGCACGCTGCGTATTGAGTCCCGTACTGGTACACTTCGGAGGGTACGCCGAGCAAAGACACTCCCGATATGTGACTGAAATAAATTTTATTTCCGTTAGAAATGGATTTTCTTCTTCAACGCTCTTAAAACAAAACGATGTTTAAATTTTAAATTATACACGGTGTTCTTTCTGTAATCACCCTAAGTCTATTAATCTCTTGTTAGATATCTCTAAGTACAGATTCATTGTTTTTCATCTTTAAAATCAATTTATCAACAAAATTTCTTCTGCGAAAAGATACCAAAAGCTTTAGAGTAATTAACCATGGAAATTTGGAAGACTTCTCGTATGAATTAAAAATCAAATGAATTAATTAAATGAAAAATTTTATTCTTTAATTAATCTTAAGTAAATTTTATTTTATCAGTATATTTCATTTTATTGTATCTTTATTTGAAACTCTCCCTTTCTCTTTTTTTCTCTAAGAAAGCACGTAAGTCCAATAAACGCTCTTGGGCATCTTCCACGTTTATTCGGTCTCAATTCTTTTATAATAGCGTTATAAAACAAAAGCAAAGTTTTACTTTTATTTTAGACGTTCTTCGCTTTTAACAATCTTCTATTTTCACACTTTTGCTGTAATTAATTAATAATCGTTTAAATTAAATAAATAATTCTGTAATTAGAAGGATATCTAACGATTTTAAGATATTTTGTGTAAAATCAATTTTTAAGTTTAACTTTTCTCAAATTTGACATGATTTAGTTTAGTATAGATACTATTATATTATATTTTTATATATATAGTGAATATTTTACTTTAAAAAAATATATGCGAATATAGCTTAAATAAAATTATATTTTTTCTCTAATTAAACAGATTGTCCTACTCTTAATGAAGACATTATTGACAACGACAAAGTGCGTGAAACACGTGTTAAGTCACCTGGCAATGAGGCTCATGCTAATTGGAAGAAACGACATGGTTTTGCCGCCGAGCAAATACTCGGTAGTATTATCTTGTTTCGTGCTGAAGAAACCAAAGTAAATGCCGATGAGGACGCTGATGCCCAGCAGACCACCGAAGAGGATGTAGTCGGTCCATCCGAAGGTAAGTTCTTTCAATTCGTGACCCGCAAAAAATAACTCAGTGCCATTGGTGATCATCCTAGATTTATTAATTCCCGTTGATGAACTATGTGTCCAGAGATTCGAATATCCGCGATATGTTTCAGATCTATTATACACGTCCAAGTTGTTAGACTATCTTTTACGTTTAAACTTGTGCTGGAATATCGAGGATATTTATTCTTATTGCAAAGTAGAAAGTAAGATGAATTACCGGTCTTTCGCTATACATAATATTATATAAACGGTAACTGAACCGAGTTACGTTAAACTAGGAGTATTTTTAATCATCTCTCGCGGTTTGCACGAAATATTATACATCCGTGTAGTTTGATGGTATTTCATGCATCGCGTTTCATATTAAATATTTACAATTAATAGTATTTAGTATTATTATCCTTTTTCTTTCTTAATAACTTTTTGTTGAGAAACGTCTTAACACACGAAATTATTTTATTTTTAAATAGAAATAAATTTATATAAGAGAATTTAATTTTATTCTCTAAATTCCGCGCGTCCTTTTGTAAATATATGCTACATTTTGCCAATTATACTTACTTTACTATATTCCGATTATTTTCTTTCTACTTGTCCGATAAAACGGTATGAATTGATGTTTGAACGCACTATTCCGGTATTAAGATACCGGATTTTCGAAAAATGCAGCTTACGTATCCACGATTTGATCATGTATATATATATATATATATAAATATAACTAATAAAATAGCTTTGCAGGAATTTGGAAAAGTACTTGACGAAATCTACATACTCACTGACAATGATAACATGCAATGCGATACTATATGTTGAAGCTGATACTCAGTGCAATGTCATATTTATGGCACTGTAGATAAAATGCTGTGACTCGCAAGGTTCAGTAAATAGGAATCCTTAAATAGGCGTCTTTACGTTGCACTTACCAAAATTAATTTCGCTGACATCATTAACCACTTATTTGCTAAAAAATTTTATCCATTTTTTGTCGGTCGTATATCCTTCGCGATAACGCAGTAGGATGACCGCATAACGTCCCATCGAAATATTAAAGATACGAAGAAGAAACTCGCTTTATTATCATTATCGGATATTTTCTAATTGAAAATTAATTAAATCCGTTCAGGGACAAATATCTTCGATATATATTATTAATGTTATATATTAGAAATGTAAAGAGCAAAAATAAATCAATGCATATTTTAGAATATGCATATTTTATTACACATTTCCCTGATATATATTATTTGTTCCATATACTAATGTATGCCGTATAACAGCCATTCGGTTAATTGTTGCATCTTTTGTTGTTTCTCATTAGCACCGCAATCGTCCAATAATTCCTTTAAGGTCTGCATTTCATCAGATTCAAAATCCTTCATGGGATTGAGAGGATTGATCGTCATGCTTGGGAGAATAACGTCGTAATAAAGAAAGATCTAAAAGAGATAAAAAATATAATGATCATACGATCAATTATTTTAATTCTGCATATACAATATATATCTATAAGAACCTTGTTGTTAAAAGTGTTATACACTAAGCTGGGACTAGATGTTCCCGGAGTCACGTTGTAATTTCCTGTACAGAAAGCTCTAACTGGTTCCTCGAATTGAAAACGTACGCTGTGCCGTTGCTGATCTAAGATGTAAGTCTGACCATCCCAAGCACAAGCGATTATCTCGTCGGAATTATTACCTGTGACATCTAATCGACATAGAGCGAATATCTGATGATCAACTTGCATAGCCCTGTAAAGAAAAGAGAATATAATGTGATATATTCCGCAAACTATACAAATATATTTAAATAGCTATATATATGTGATTGCTTACCATAAAATGATTTCATCCTGCACTAACATAATAGTTCCATCAAGTGTTGCTAAGGCATAAGGTTTTCCTTTCGGAGCACTTTCATTACTGATTGTATTACTCGAATCTTTATATGTCTTCTCATGTTGATTTATATTGCTAGCATCAATGTTATTATTATTTTTATTGTTATTATTTTTATTTTTATGTTTATCATTGATGGAAAAATCTTTAAAAGATGGTAACAACGTGTCTTTTTTCTTTTTCTTGATTTTTCTATTGAATTCTCCGTCAAATTCTCCGAGAATAACGTTGCCACCGATAAAGTTGCCATCCACGTCATCATCAGCACTTGAAGAATCAACAGGATTATAAAATTTAACTACTTGTTGATTCTCTGTTGTAAAATTTCTAGTGTAGTCTGTCATATCTAGACTATTTTTCCGAATCACGGGTTGTGAATAATTTCTTTTAAATTCGAGTGATGCCGATTTGAAGGTTTTTATACCGAGTTGACTGTCATCTGCAAAATTTTGCTTCGACAATTTATCTTTAGGCATATAATTAGACATTTTAGATTCAAGCGTTGAAATAAACGGCGTCATTCCTGGTTCTAAATCTCCAATAATCTCAGTTGAAATATTTTGATTACGCATCCTAGATATTCCTAATGTTTGATAATCAACAGCCTCGCAAGAAGTTTCCTTTGGGTGACAATCAGCAGAGTTACATTTAATCCGCATAAATGTACCACCAGGTTGTGCAACCAGCAAAGTTGGTGTACCATCGCCAGTATGCTAAATAAAAATATTTATACATCAGCATCTCCATGTAATATATCTTTCTATATTATAATTAATATTAATTTAATTATATATATATATATAATGATCATCATATAATTTGGCATACTTGTAGTGTAACTGTTCCTATTTGATTAGTACATTCCCATTTATTTAGGCCAATCAATTTTCCTGTTCCTAAGTCAGCATTACTTGACCATCTATAAGATCTGACAACACGGTCCGTCAGACCAAGAATCATCTCATTAGCACCATCTTTATCAACATCAGCTATTAATACTATCTTTGTATTGGTAGGAATTCTTTGTACATGCACACATTCCATTTTTCCAGAGAGTTCATTAATTTCAGCAGTGTTGTCAATATGTTCCAAGTTTTGGGAATTTATTATGTCTGCACATATATATTCTGTATGAGTCTAGAAAAATTGAGCTTTTTTGCACTATTCTATAAATCATATCTATTCATATTCTCAAGCTCACCAATATTCGTTTTACAGTTGTCTTGTTCATTTGCATCTTTGCCAGCATGTTGACCTACAGGTACACTTAAATTATTAGGATTAACAGATCTAGGACTATAAAATATATGTGTCCATCCATCACCACAGATGACAACAAGTGCATTACGTCCATAATTAAAAATATCTCCAATTGCTACACTTGTTATTAGACCAAGACCTGTGATCTTCTGCCATAATTCCGATCCCTGCCAGAACAAATATTATATATTAGCTTTAAATCGTGTTTTTAAGTAGCATTACTATTATTAGTTACCTTGAAGATGTAAAGTTCTCCTTCAGCAGTACCGACGACCAATTCATTGTCACCATCATTGTCAACATCTCCTATTGTTAAGCCATGCCTATACATAATACTCAAATAACTCACACTCCCAAGTTATTTGTGAAACTAACAGTCTGTAATAATTAAACTTTACCTGCATACAGTACCAGGTAATTCCCATTGCAGTTTTTTTACAAAGCTAACAGCTCTCATGATTAAACTTTGTAGAATATAACTGTTGCCACCTATTTGGTGGCCAAACTATATGAGTAGCTTTCGCTGTTACTAGACCCAGAGAAATTGGTCCAAAGGTATTAGAGTCCATAGAGTGCCCAACATGATCGCCTTCCAACCAACAATGTCCTTCTGGTACCTGTTCGAAACATAATTTATTCACAGTTAAAGGATAATAAAGCATAACTAATATCAGTCTATTAAAGCTCCAACATTATTATATCCACTCAGCAGTTACGTATCACATCCATACTTGAAGAACACTGATCTTATATCCGTGCGTGCCCACAATGTCTCCAGCAAGTCCTACAACTCTTTTAATGAGTGTTTGATTTGGCACTTTGGGAGATATGATACAGACTATATCGCCACGTTGTATATCTTGATTCCGGATAGACCAACGATTTAAAAACACATAATCAGAATACCGTAAATCTGGATTCAACGCAGGTTGCATAGAGATCCCTTCTACTTTAGCAACATATCCGACTGTATCACAAAAAGCAATCCCAATCGGGATGCCTATCAGAATATTACGGACGAAACGTGGAAATCTCATCTATCAAATTTTCCACGCAAGAAACATGTGCAAAGTGCTCCTCTGTCTTAGCGCACTCGATCCAGTAGTATAATCGATCATCACTTATGTTGCATATATAATTGATAATTTGTTCTCAGTGTGAGATATATGTCTCAACACGTGAATATCATATAATTAGTATAATAACAATGAAAAATATGAAGAAATTTTTTATAGGTTATATTCAATTTTTAATAAAATTTATCATAATTATTCTATATATTACAAAAAAAGTACAGGGAACATGCAAAAATTGAAACCGAAATGTTACTTGTATATGAGAAAAATTCTTTGCTTTTTATATTTTTGAAAGGTTGGAAGTCAAAAGAAAAATAAAATGAGAAACAGGTTACATGGAGGATTTGAACGTACACTGTGTCATGACTGTATTGTATGTGTGCGTGGGCGACTGCAATTGCGTAAATCTGGATAAATCACATATGAAATAAATAAAGATAATTCAACCTAAAAGATTTGAGAAAAATCTAGTTTACATAAGAAAATATACATTTTTTTTCAAACTGCATTAAAAAAATATATATATATATAAAATTATGATGTATTTGAATAACACAAATATGTATTAAAAAATAATATATATATTAAAAATGTTTTATTCCAACATTTTTTTATATATTTGCGTATATAATTTTGCATCTTTATGATTTAATATTTGCAGAATCCTCAAATTATTTGTAAAGAAGTTAACAAAAGTAATAAAATAATAAAGAAAAACACGAACAATTTTGAATATATATTTCTTAAATAGAGTCCTAAATTATATATATAAAATCTCTATTTTTTATTTAAAATTAAATAAAATTGTCAAATATATATAATATATATATATATATATATATTTATATCTGCTTTTTTAATAACAATATTTAGTCACTACATAGCTATATAATAGCATTTTGTATTTAAATATTTGTCTTTATATAGTACATAATTAAGTATTTTTAATTTTTAATAGAAGTCAGTTTTAAAACTATGCATTGTATTATACGTATAATAGTTAATACTCTATATGTAAATCAAAGTACTTTATCCTTCACAAATTGTTTTGTTACTAAAATTTATCTATGTTGCATTTCCTAATAATAAACATAAATATAGTTCTACATTACAATAAAATATCATTTTTAGCTGTATGAGCTTTAGCCGAAGGAATCTAATTAAATATATACGAATAAATGTTTTTACAAAATAATTTTAAATTCCACAAGAGATGCATCATACCACTTGATTTATATTAAAGATTAAAGATTTATATAAAAAAGATAAAAGATGTACTGTTTTATTTAATCAAATCACGTTTTTTAATATTGTTCATAAGCTTTAAATGTGTGACATTATGAAAACACTAACATTTTTATATAATACAAAATATAATATACAAAGAATGTTTGGCTAACAATATTATATATACCTGCATAATATTTTAATCAACTATATCTTTACATAATTTATAACACTTGTATTTTTTATTCTAGTATTTTATTCTTTTTCTCTTTTTATGTCTTGTTTTTTGAATAGTTCGCTATTATTGACTTTTCTGTAAAAAACAAATAAGAATAATAAAATCAAACTTATTTAAGTCTACGAATTATTCTAAAATTAACAAATAATAGAGTGATATTTGCTTTTATATTTTTTTCAAGAGATTACTTTTTTTTTAAATATTGATAATTTTATGTGTTGAAATATTATTATTATGAATTAAATTTTATTATACATAGATTATTTATATAAACTCTTAATGCGTATAAACTATAAACAAATATATTTTTAATCTATAATTACAACTCAAGGTTAGAAATATTGAAATGGCAAAACATTTTCAGTATCAGTATACAAATACATAAACAGAAATCGAAAAGCGTTATTACAAAATTTTATACTAAAAGAGAACTAAAAATGTAAAAACATAAAATGCTACAACATGATACAGAATTAAATATTTAAAGAACGATTAAGAAATGATCGCAAAAGGTTTTTACGAACGAGAATCCTGTTCTTGTAATAAAAAAGACTAGATTTTTGGCTTTTGCATAAATTGTATCAGTGCTTGCCAATCACCAAGTTTGATATCTACGCTGTATTTGGAAAGAGATTCATAACTCTTTCTATTATTTCTTTATTTTCTTGGTATTTGTAAGATCTAGATATTTCATAAATGACTTTTTAAGTACATAGAGTAATAAGTGTTAAGATAACATGTGTTACAAATTGAATATTTATGCCATTGAAACATGGCATAAATAGCACTGCCTCTTTCTTTTGGCCCCTGTGATCAATAAATTTATGATTCTATAAAACTTGAATATAATGGTGAAAAAAAATTAAAATGTGATACATATAAGATATACATTTTAGGTATTTGGCAGTGCTTAATCAACAAGTTTATGTATTTTTACAATATATTGTGAATATATATTAGAGTTTTCTTATAATTATTGCAATAATTATATGTAGCTTTTTTTATTATAATAAAAGGACCAATCTTTAAAGATTGGTAAACACTGATCCGCCTGAAGAAATAAAATTGTTTAGCCTTTTTATTCTTAATTGATTTCTCTTTTGCTCATTTTACTTTCCATATTTTTTCTTTCTTTCTCATGTTCATCTGAAAAGAAGATTGGCTGATTCACCTCTTCAATAATCCTTTTCTCATACTCCTTAAACTCCTTTTTGTCGAAATATCATATTTCTAATCAGTATCCTTTTTTCCCTCCTCCTTGTTTTCTTCATTTTCTTCCTCTTCCTCTGTTCATTCTTCATCTTTCACGACTCATTCCACCTTTTCTTTCTCCTCTTCATCTTCTTCACTTTCCTCTATCTCCTCTTCTTCACTTTCCTCCATCTTCTCTTCTTCACTTTCCTCCATCTCCTCTTCTTCACTTTCCTCCATCTCCTCTTCTTCACTTTCCTCCATCTCCTCTTCTTCACTTTCCTCTATCTCTTCCTCTTCACTTTCCTCCATCTCCTTTTCTTCATCCTTTTTTCCTTCAGCTTCACCAATTTTTTCATTTTCCTGCTTCTCTTTTTTTTGCAATGATTTTTGTTTTTTATTTAATACATTCTCAACTTCTGCACTTGTTCTCAAGATTTTGTTCTTCTTTCCAGCTTGCTCCTCTGAATCCTATATGTTAGATTAATTGTTTTTTTATGCAATTGTATCTTAAATTATAAAACAAATGAAAGCAATATAAAATTACTTGTACAATACAAGACGGAACGTCTCACATAATTTTTTTAATTGAGTCAAATCTTTTTTACGATTGAGAAACAATAGTAAAGAAAAAAGATTGAACAATTTAATTCTTTGGCTAAAGCGCTAAAGCATAAAAAGTATTTTTTTAAATTTCTAATAAATATAGAAATATACAAATATATAAAATGTACATATCATTATTTCCATATTAATCATAAAGTAACGACATTATTTAAAATAACTGAAGAGAAAACCGATTCTTTATTATTCTCTTAAAACGAAACACAGCTCTATCTTCTTATTAGTTATAAAATACAATACCATAATGAAACGTTTCTATTATAATCTTCCTTTTAACACATTCAAATTTTTTATTATAAAGTTCAACTGTCATTCACTCTAAACACTGATTAAACACTGATATTGATTTAGTAGGATATGTGATTTGAAGAGAGATCCTTGAATGTTTACAAACACAATAGCCTTTATTATGTGTAATGGTCGAACATTTGAAAGAACACTTTTCTAAATAATAAACACATGTAATTGCAAAATTTAAAATGTCTTAAAATGTCTTGACACATAAATTTTCATTTTTTGTTTAATACTTTTATTTGCAGAATAATGTAAAAAAATATAGTTTCTTACTATTTTTTAAGTAAAAAAAAATAAAAATAAAATTTTTATATGTATTTTATATTAACATGCATATTATTACTGAAAAAATATTATAAAAGTTAAATTGATTAAATAAGTCAACTTTTTTATTTAACTTTTCATTATTATTAATTGTAAAAAAGACATGACTCAATTAAATTATATACTTTATTTTTGTATAATAACCGTTTTATATATGTTATATAAATAACATTAAATAGATATCTTTATCATTATATCTTTATATATATATATCACACTAATAGGTGTGTAATGGTTAATATGTTAATATAAGTGTAATTTTAATTAATGCTGCAGTGTTGTTTCTTGCAAAAGACAATTTGCATAACATAATTTCACTAGCATTATGTAAAAAAAATCATTTTTTAACAAAACAAAATTATAAAAATAAAATTACAAAAAAATTCATTCCATTTAGTCAGATGATATATAATTTGCTCTCTCTCTCTCTCTCTTACACGGACATAAAACAATATATTAAATAAACATAAATTATATATTCTTATAGACAAAACACACTCCTCCATTAAACAATATAGATTCCTCGAATAGATTACCAAACTGTAAAATTAGCTCCAAAAGTTTGGCAATCTAGTTCAGAGGCATTTTTTATTTTTGATAAAACCTAATTTCTATTAACAAGCCAGTGTATGTCATATTAAAATATTAGTAAAAACATAAATAACATAAATAAAAGGCATAAGGCACTAATGTCATTAATATCTAGAACAAATCACAGAGAATAATAGGAATAGAAATAATGAATGATGAAATCAGAACATTACTCATACCCATTTATATAATTGCCAAGAAACCATTCTTTGCACTGCATTTAGTTCCTGTGATTTGTGATCTCTATATTAAGTAACCTATACAGAAGTTAGGCAAACAATTAAATGAATGAAAGAATCACCAAATAAAACAAGGCTCCGCAGATTCATTTGATTCTGTTGGTAATTCTAATATTTCCTTACAGCTGGAATCTGGTCGAGGCTGATGAGGGAGAGGGTCATTTTGCCTGAGAGAACAACAGGAGCGTCGTCGTCGTCCTCTGACTTTTCTGCTTGTGTTTCTGAATCAGTCACAAGTAATTCACATTGCGGTGGTAGTGAACCTTCTAAATATATAGGTTTTGGTGGCGTTTTTTCTCTTTCGACATTACTGAAATAAAAAAATACAATGACAATATATATATTTTTTAAAGTGTGTATATATATATATATATATATATATATATATATATATATGCTATTTCAGAAAATCATTGAGGAAATACTGAGAAGAATAAAACAATATTAAAGGAATGATAAGTATAATACCTTGATACAGGGATAATGGGAGTGGTAGGTCTGCTACATTTCTGTCCACTTTCACAACTAGCTGTCATTTCCATACCCATAACTTTAACTGTCGGTGACTGTTCTACTGCGTCTAATTCTTCATCTTCTTTACTATGTGATTCCGGAACTGTAGTATCTTCCTGTAAATTAAACTCTTAGTATATTAAACTTCCATTATTTATTTTTCATTCACTGTTCGTACATATTTTTTAAATAAAAAATATATGTAGTAATAACATACACTAAATAATAAAAACTTCAAAAGCCATTTCTCTGATTAATTTAATAAGAGCTATTTATATATAAGCAATACGTTTTATTATAAAAACCATACAAAATTAAAAAAATGAACTATGTTAAAGATTTTACATCTACATAAAAAACATAGTATAATTTGATAATTATATGTAAGACAAATATTGTAAAATTCATTATGCTATTAATTTTATAATATGCCATATTATAATAAGATATAAAATAAGCGAGTATCATATACATGCAAGGCACACAATTAGCACTTTAAGAAGCTATAAGAAGAGCAACTACCTCAAATTTCATTAACTTATGTTTCTCAACAATATTTAGCATTGAGAAAAATATCCTTACTTATATACAAAAGGATAATGGCAATTCTGCATTTGAAACACTTAAATGTTGTTACCGCAGAATCATACAAATGAGACTATCATATGTAAGAAAAACACTGATATGTAATGAAACTTATTATTCGACTAGTGCGCTAGAAATGAAAGTGTTCCACAAACTCTTGGTTACTCTTGTTAGAGATATTTTCGGAGGCAAGGAATGTACCTTAGAACCGCGATCGACCCTTGCCAGACCATTGGACTTTGGAGCCTCATCTACTACTCAAAATATAAAATATACAACGTAAATTCTATTACTGAATATATATATTCCAATTTAAATATTCGTATTGAATATCGCACTCGACTAATATATGCATAGTCATCAATATGGATCTTATATACAAGATAAACATTTAAACCAACAATTTATAATTTTTGCAACACTTAGCATTGATATTTAAAGAAGCCAAATATTGAAGATAAAATTTTAACACTAAATGTACAATAAGTTTAATGTACATTGGATGGGTAAAGCTTGTAACGCAATCAGAACACAACGACGTGCATACTTTCTAACGACTAATAAACTGAAATTGTGAATTGCATCAAAACTAATCTGGTAAACCTTGATTTCTGGCTGTGAGCCCGAGCTCATTACTGAACGTGATATGTTGCTCATTTGGACAACGATTCTTTCCATGGCTGCTTCCGTCTCGACCAATCGTTGTCTCAGTTGATCTATCTCTATGTCTCCTGCCGCTTCTTGTGTTCCAGCATGTAGAACATTATTAAACGTAGTACAGAGTATAAGTATGAGTACTTACAATATATGCGCATTTTTATTCAGAATCTTGTAATGTATATCCGCGTGTATAGATACGTGTGTGTTCTAATTGTGCAAACCTTGCATCATGCAATATCATTAAAAAATCTGTTTAGATACTCAAGAAGACATATATATATATCTTAATTTTTCAAAATATTTCTCCAAAAGAAATAGCTTTTCAGAAAAACATTGCATTGATGATAATGTAAATGAAACACGACTCGCGTAATAGTAGAAACATTTGCATAGAAGCACTTACGATCTTTTAACTCTTCTATAGTCGGTGCAGTCCTATATGGTGACTTTTCCCGTGGATAATGTAGCGTACCTCCGGTCATTGCAGTAGCGAGAGCTTCTGGATTAAACACCATTTTCCGAAATTCCTTTTCAGCAGCTACCCCTGGGTATTCCGAAATAATCTCGCTATCGGAATTTTTCTTCAAGACCTGTTAAAAAATAACAGGATTTAATATATAATTCTACGATTTCATCGCATTCGAATCTTTATTGTGATTTATTCTGCAAATTTATACGTTACCTTAACAATGGTGTATAGGAAAAATAAAACTATTCCTATTGTATATAGTGGCATTACAATCCCCATTGTACCATTTCCCTTGGGAGCTGGAACAACATGACCAGCACCACCAAGAGGTGGCCTCATTTTTGGTACAGGATGGTCAGATTTGTCCACTATCTTCGGTACAATGTGAGAGGATGGTATGGCCCTTCCTCGCTCTCTCATCGCAGGATGCATTCCACCTGCATGAGGAGGAGTACGACGTTCCTGTCGTATAGTATCTGTATACATAAAAAATGTATTTTTTTTATCTATAAAATTTTATCTGTAAAATATATTTTTATTTATTAATTCATACAAAAATATTTTAATTCTGTGTCAAAACGTCTCCATCCAGAAATTAGTACAAGCTTGTGTTATGTGCTGCAATATAATATAATTAATGCTTTATTAACTTTCTAAAAAATATTATATGTTATAAATATGCCTCAATTGATAATTTCTTATGAAATGAATCAAGGATTTTTATAGAAAATCTAAATGAAAGAAATACATAATAGGTCATTGGTATGGATGTATTTAAAACGCTATGAGCCATGTCTTGTTTGCCAAACATTGTCTTGCCAATGTGCTTATTTTTTTGGCAATCAGCCAAACCAAATAGGATAACTCAAAAACTCATTTTCCATATATACATGATGATGTGATACATTACAGATATATCTCTTAAAGTTTATCTTACTATATAAACAATTTATAAACAATATAGTTATCATATGTTAATATGTGATTAAAGCATAATTCACATTCAATGAATATAAATATTACTGGTAGTATATATTGGACTATTATGAGAATTACAAACTTGCATATATTTTTAAGGAATTATTATGAAAGTAGTTGCAGTTAGTTAATTAATTATATATTAAAATAGAATATGACACAATGATTTATTAGTATTAAGTGGCAATTAATCCGCATATCTTTGCAATTCTTACTGTGTGGCATCAAGATATGATATCTGATAAGATGAGGTGTTCCTAATTGAGACAATGGTACACCAAAGTTCATCTTAAGGCAAAGAGAGCTATTGAATGATCTAATTTCCTCCAACACTTGTTTGTAGGTTTTTCCCAATCGTTCCCTTTCGGCAAGAAAAGATGATAAGTCTATGCCACATCTGGCTAGAACCTCCTCTCTACACAAACTCGCAGTTTGTGGGCTCAGCTTACTAAGCTTTAACGCATCTCTGACACGTGGATCAACTGGATGATGCCTCAATATATTTTGACACATTTCTTGCATAATATCCACTGCAGTGACATCGCTTTCAAATATTACTTCGCAGCACACTACACATAATAACTGTATACAGTATAAAAGGATTTTTGCAAAGTATTTTATATTTAGATACAAATTCCTATTTAACTTTCTACACATGAGACATCAAAATATAAGTTATTTATAGATAAAATATATAGATAAAATAATAATTAAAAAAGTATAATGTCTACCCAATAACAAAATATTTTTGGCGAAAATTTTCTAACGTCATTAACAATCTTACACACGTGAACATTGGAATCTTACCAGAACTGTCCGTAGATTGATGCGGGATGACAGATGCTGTGAGCATAGGGTAGAAAATTTTCGGCCATAGCACCGCGAAGCAGCTGGCCACGATCGCGAGTATAAAAATCGTCTTTCTCGGTCCGAAATCTGTTATCTCGGCCATTTTTTCGTAATAGATTCGTCGTTCGTAAATGTATTTCGCTTCGAGAAAACTTCGATAAAAACTAATATTAACGGATCGCGAATTTTCCTCCGCACTCACGTCCAGGCACGGCAAGACCCGCAAAACGAGATGAAAGCCGCCGCAGCGCACTGTCGTCTGCTATTTTTGTCAAACCGTAACAGGGCTGTATCAAGACGTCATCAGGGGGGGAGAGAATTATTGCTTCAAACTTTTTAAAAGTGATATCGTAAAATTATTTAAAAATCGCAGCACATAATTGCAGAAATTAAATTATACTGAAAATTACTTGAAGACAATACTTCTAGACTAATAAGTTTTGAGCATGACATTTCAAGTTATGTGCATTCATAAAAAAATTATATTATTATTATCAGTGGCAAAGAGACTTGATTGAAATTTTTACCTCGAAATATATGTTTAAAATTACAGAACAAATGTAAAAATAAAATTTTCCCTCTCTTGGTTCAATTATGTATAAGAAAAAACGCAAGTAGAAAAATTTGTAGTATTAAAATAAAGTATTTTACTAAAAATTTTATTATCTTAAATCCAAGATTAACTCGTTTGGTCGTTACAGGAATGAGCTAAGAGTCGTGCCAAAAATAGGTACTGGCAATGTCACAAAAGACCTTGCCCGATATGTATGGCTGATACATAAATATAAAATAATATTCTCAGCGCAGAATCTCTCCTGTCGCGTTTATTTACTTGAACACATTGCATCTTATTAATCAATAATAAAGTTAGTTAATTTATGATATAAGTTACGATATTGCATACATTTACAAGATCCTAAATAATTGTACCACAAGTTTATTCTGGTCCACCATGCTGTAAAATATAAAAATATAAAACCTATATATATATTAAATATATAGAACAATTAAAAAAACTTTTCATAGATGCATTATATAATAGATATTTTATATCTGCATTTATATTAAATAAATAAAGTGAAAAATAATTTCCAAGCAAAACCGATGCTACTTTGAGATTTCGGTCAATAATGATGATTGATCTCGCAACTCACATTAATATATTCCATCTCCTTTTGGTCTATCGGTCGTCTTTGATATCGCGGCGGCAGATTAATGTCTTCAATCGTCGGCAGAACAGTTACCCCAGGGCCCGTAGCGCTACCCGCGCTTTGGGACGGCCCTGACGGTCTCGCAGATGGAGCGGCCGTCGTGCCCGCAACTGCTACAACAAATAATCAGCGAATCAGTATCGTCGGAGCATATTTTTTTGCAATTGCATTCGCGCATTTTACGTGCCGGTTCTGCTCAATTATACCTGCGTGATTAATGCCGCCCTTGCGAAACTTGATCATCGGCACGTGCGGCTGGACCACCTGCGAAAAAATCGCGTCAGTATCCTCGCTTCAATGTCACACGCCGCATAAATATACGGTAAATATCGGTTGTCTTTCGTGCGAGATCACCGTGAGGCGATTCATGACAGTGGATCCTTGGGTTCTAGTTCGACAGTACTGACCTTCCAAGCTTTGGTTGCCATCATAATTTTTTTTCTTTCAGGAGTAAGGCCGCGCGATAGCCCACACGACTGATTTTGTCCGCAGCAAAAGTGCTCCTCTCGACTCTCGACGCATCGTCATGTGTCATGCAGCGGCGTAGACAGATGGCGTTTTGGCAGGCTTTTTTTGACTTTTGACGCGGCATTTATTGTTAATTGTTAGTAATGAAATATCTGTACAATGGAAGAGTGAATTTGAACAAATATCCTGCGCGTATTGAACTGTGAACTTCACATTCCTGCAAAAATAACTGAGGTAAAAAAATCAGTCTATATTTAATTGAATAATCGTCGAGATTTTTTGAAAAAATTCTGAAGACTACATGCTTTTATGGTTTTTTTTTAAGGATTACAGGACAGAAAATTCACATTTTGATTATTGCTAAATCTACTTATTTATAGGTATTTTAAAACAATTTTATTGCTTAGTTTCCTTTTTTTTTCCTTCAATCCTTGTTCTTGACTATAATTGCATCTTGTGAAATTGATCGTTTAATGCATCTTTCTGCCAATGGGCATTCATTGTTGGTGCATTATTTATTACATTCTTATTTGGAAAAATACCCTGCTTATCAAGTATCAGTTTAATCATTCTATAGATGCGATTAGTATATAACTTGGGTTCATCCAGAATATAACTAAAGGAGAGAAAAGCAGTTTCGAACAGTGCGATCTAGAAATCATTGACAGATTCGTTGTATTGATTATCATTGGTCATCTCTTAAAGTTTTTTAATGATGACATGCTCAGAGTTGATTCCAAAGTACACTTTCACTTGTTCATGATATATGCTTGTGGTCTGTTCCTTTATGAGGATGCCTTCCTCTTTTCTGTCTAAAGAATAGCTCCAACTATATCGCAAAGTCACAATGCAGTAAGGCAAATTGATAATTCTATTGGAGATTACAACCTTTTCCACTTTAT
The DNA here is from genome assembly GCF_047496725.1 of Anoplolepis gracilipes. NCBI lineage: Eukaryota > Metazoa > Arthropoda > Insecta > Hymenoptera > Formicidae > Anoplolepis > Anoplolepis gracilipes. The sequence continues at coordinate 5,194,800 of NC_132976.1, read as the reverse complement.
CCTCCTTCAGGATATTCTTTATAACTTTGCATAAGTTTTCAAACTTGGTCTTAATTTTTTTCACAGTTTTTCTTTTCAGGTTTATCCTCAGGAAGCTCCAAGTTCTCGCTGGTAATGGCCATAAACTGCTTTTGCTTAAACTCTTTTACCACTATGTATTCATCCATTAAATAAGTAAATCACTTCAAAGCCATGCTTCTTCATGTATTTGATGTATAAATTATTTGTTACATGCTTCTTATTCTTGCCAGTGATAAAGTAAATATATTTTTGATTATTTTTCATCCTTTCAATGTAATCTTTCTATGAGTACATCTTATTGTCAGATCCAGAAGTATAGTATCTTAAAAGCCGTCCTAATTTATTTCTATTAATTTTGTCCTTAAAAAAACCCAAACTTAATGTTAGCACTATGTTGGTCGTAGAACTTGGAGTAAACAATTTTATTTTTGGGAAGAACGTCGAGAAGGTCCAAGCATTTTCTTGTGATAAAATCACCAATGATCTTGACAATTTCGTTATGTTGCAGCATTTCACGAGAGATATTGAGGGTCGGATCTTCGCTATTAACAATGCCTTTTACAAAGTTCAGATATGATGGTATTAAATCTTTGCAGTCGTCGGTGATAAATACGCCTTTAATGTACAATTGATACTCTTTCTATCTACATGCAATCTGTCAGGTCGCCTATCACCGGGTATGAAGATTACAACTGTGAATTTTAATTGATTATCTGAACTGCAGTGGTACACAGTTAAATATTTGCCTAAATTATTAGTAAGCGAGTTGTACAATTTATTACATTCGTCTTTGGTAATATCATGAGGACTTTTGGTCCAGATAGGCTTTATGTTGTTGAGTTCTTCTATCTTCTTAATAATCTTTTTCTTCTTTTTTTTCCTTTTCTGATTGTTTATATTTCCTTGTATTTTTTGTTTTTTCAGCCTCTCTACAGTCATCTTTGTTTAGTTCTTTCTCATGTTCTTTTTCCACGATCAATTTAATCGGATATTCAATGTACTGACAGTGTTTCTCGAAATTTTTTTTATCTTGCTCTCTTCTAAATATTCCAATTGAGTTTCCTTAATATAAGAACAACCTTTGTATCATGTACTAATGATCCACTGGTGTCACATATGATAGTGAATGTTCCATCTGCACTGGATTTTCACAAGTATTGTTTGTCATTGTTATGTTTGGAAGTGACAGTTACTTTATAAGCTACAAGATATGCAGCATAGAACCCCATGCCAAATTGACCAACAGAGATGTTAGTCTTAGCTTGGAGTGTTTTCATAAAAGTCTTTTAATGCCAATCGTTGCACGTGTTTCAAGCTTGTAAACTAAATCAGTCTTGGTCATACCAATATCAGTATCAATGATGATTAGTGTATGCTTGGTCTTGCTTGGTATAATCTTGGTGTACAATTCTTTATTGTTAAGCTTGGAAGATTCCATTCTATAAATTTTGTCTAAAGCATTATTAGAATTTGATATCAATTCTTGGAGAAAGATTTCTTTATTCAGTATAGAGGTCATTGTTGATCAAAGATAAAAGCTGAGAATTTTCTGCATAAAAGGCAAAGGTTACCTTTCTTCTGACGTTTTCTTTATCTTTAGTCTGTACTTGCATCAACATCTAGAAAAAAAACTAGTTAAAACTAATTGTCAGATTATAAATATAAATAATAAATATAATAAATATATTAATTTAATAAATATTAAATTATTATAATATAAATATTAATTTATTAAAATAAAGGATTTTTGTAACGTAATGATTAGGCTAATCATTAGTCATTCTTGTAAATGCCGAGCAAGACATATCTAACAGTAAAGAACAAAATAAACAAAAAAGTGATTATCAATTACTGACTTATTATCAGTTACAGTGTAATCTTTGTTATGGATAGATTGGTTTATCAAAAATACAACAAATCGCAAAAATAAAGATAAAAGATATCCACATTTTCCTTAAATTATTCTATAATTACATAAATGCTTATATAAGTTATTCTTTAACAAAATTTTTAAGTTAATAAATATAACGGATTGCTGAATCTCTTGCTTTTTATAATATCATAATTTATGTTTTCATTTAGTATTATTCTGGATAAACAGTGTATATATGTTTATATCGTTTCATAACAATGTCAAGGTTTAACGTTCTAGAAATATTTCGAACCTAAAATGTCCACCTCAAAATTTACATTTATAACAAAGATGTAATCAATTAATTATACAAAATAAATAAAGCATAGAGGAAAACATGTAAATAATCATAGAGCAGTTTAAATCACATATTCTGCAATCACATGTTCTACAATGTAAAGTGACTTAAGAGATTATCATATTTATATCTAATTATAATGACGTGTCGTAACTATCTTAAATAACTATTTTACATATAAATAGTCTTGCAAAGAGAAAGAATTAACAAAGAATTAATAGTAAACTAAAAGTAAATTTTATCACGTATATAAAAAAATATTTTTTATTTCTTACCTAGATTTAAGCGAGACTTAAACATGTGTCTATCTTTATTTTTCTTTCTAAATGAATAAAGACAGATATATATATAAGTCTCGTTTAAAGCCAAAATAATTTTGATGCAATCGGGCTTAAACCCGATTAAGGATGACGTGTAAACGTAGTCATTATGTGCATATTTTCCTCCAAAATCGATATTTTTCTTCAAAAATTGATATTTTCTTCCAAAAATCAATATTTTCCTCTAAAAATCGATCCGTGTATATACTTATTAATCAATGACATCTTGTTACGTAATTTTTATTTATTTCTTGAGAACTGTCAATAAATGCTCTAAAAAAAGATTTAATAAATAAAAATTTAAAAAAAAATTGGCAAAAAATAAAAAAAACATTAATAAAATAAAAAATTATTTTAGTCTATGATTACGGATATTTATATAAGTCATAATACAATAACACATAAGTGACAATATTATTTCATAGACAAAGACTTATTTATTTGTGATTAGTTAATCATTTTGATCACTAGTTACATGCGGTAATCTAAAGGATTGAGGAAAGTAATTACACTTTTGTTTTCTTAAAGAAAAGCTTATACTCTGATTATACATAGTGATTATATTCTGACCTAGTTAAATATATAAGAAGTTTATGTGAGAAAATTTATTGCATGAACAAAAGATGCAACATTGGTAAAACACCTACTTTCTTCGATTTTTTTTTTTTTTTTTTTTTTTTTTGTCAACTTTTGGTTGACAACAATCGGGAGTAAAATGAAAATTGACCATATGTGACTTCGTAAATTGTTGTGGCGAAAGACCTCTGTACTATTGCTATCTTTATATAGATCCTGAAATAGGATCGACAGAGAGAGAGCATTTAAGTAGAAAACATTGGCTGATAAGTAATAATAGATCTATACTATAGTCGTCTTCCTATATATGCTGTCCTTTTTTTTCTTATGGAGGACAACTCGGAAGGCGGGATTTCAAAAAGAAAGATGAAATATATCTTCTTTGTCTATCCTCCTTCAGCAATAGACCCTTCTATATTCGGCATATAAGCAAGGTCCATTAGTATAAGCTCTATGTACATACGTATATATACACAATTTCGGAATATTCCAGAATATTTTAAATTCTAGCTCGCTCTTTTGATAGTAATTCAATCTACAAACAAATATTTTTCCGATTTAATGATGTACAATAAACCGACATATTTAAATAAACACATTTCGTATATTCAGAAATCATGCAACGATTTTTATCTTCTTTTTTGTTGACAGTGGTATTTTTGATTCAGAGCAACGTCACGGACCCGGAAATATACAATTTTGCTTTCTGTTGCGGATAAATCAGTCTCTTATCAGTTTTGCGGGTGATAGAAAATGAAAAAAGAAGAATAGAGATGTTTGAAGCACACGATTACGATTCAGGTAGTTTTCATCAGTTTTTATTTTATGATATAAAAATTAATTAATCATTAAATAGTGAAATAATTTAGAATTTCTTTATGATTTCAAAAGTATCAATAATAATAAGATGATAAAAATTTTGCGCTATACAAGTATATAAATAATAAATATATCAATAAATAGAGTAAAGGGGAAAAATTATACCATACAGAATCGGTCTTAAAATCTTTGAATTGATTGATTGTGAGACAATCGAGCAGTGAATAACGCTAGGATTATTATCAAAATTATTGCGAAAAGAAAACATCGTTTATGTTTATTCAATTTTATTTTTTAAATTTATGTAAATAAAGAAATTTGTTTAAATGTAATTTATCATTTAATGCCTAAAGTTATTTTAAATTCTCAAAAAAGCTTACAAACAAAATCTTAAGAAAAAAATGTAAATCTGATTTCACTCTTCTTCTATTCTCTTTTTGATATTGTATATTTCATAAAGAATCAAATTTGGTATTGTTCTAACTTTTATATGCAATTTAAACAAAGCCAAGAATTTTTCCTGCAATATCACGCCGGACGTGTTCGTTCCTGTGGTCGCATATACATATGTATAATTGGTAAACATATCCCGACTTCTTTATTGTGGGAACCATCGTCGTCACGCACCGTGTCGGCACACACTTAAAATGTAACGTTTCATAGGCACAGCGTGTGTTTAATGAAACAACTGGTTCCGTTCTCGCGAGGCGTGCCTTTGATATGCTTTGAACTCACGACGTGCACCAATTTTTAGGCTTCTGCCGAAGGCGCGAAAATAAATTATCAATAGGATCGTTCATAAGAACACCAAAGATCGCACGTGTGTATCTGCAACAATTAGAACTATATTAGTAATGATATAACGAGGGAAAATACAACTTTCAAATTGATAAAAGTTTTATTTCGAAAATAAAACTTGTGACTCGATCTTTTTCCAGAAATTAATTCAATTTGCAGAGTAAAAATAAAGAAAGAAAAAAAAAAAAATAGCTGACCGTTCATTATATAAGCTTCGTTGAATTGGAACGTTGTCCTGCATTTATGCTCATTCCGGTGCGATGTAACGACGTAACTTTCTCCAAAGTATGTGATTATCGAAATAGCGGACATTATTTTCAGCCGTGATATATTCCCGTGCATGATGTAGGTGCGAAATAAAAATGTGCGAGAGAACATCGATATGTGTGCGCGAACTTTTGAAAAGTCCTCTCCTCTCGACAAGCCGGTCACGAGTCATCGACACTAACGACAATTACAAATGCCCAACTCGTTGTTTCACGCGCGAAGGGAATACAGAGAGCCATACAACACATCTACGACTTAGACGACACTTTCGCATTTGCCTGTTCCGTACGTTGCGGTTGCGGGATCGGCGAGTGTGTCGCTTATACTTCTTTATGGATCTGTGTTTGCACGGTTCTTCATACCGAACACTCGGCCCATTGTGACGACTTAACAGCTGAAAATTATTCGACATAATACCATATAGGTTCTTTCTATTTGAAAACGTGGGAGAGAGGAATGATTTTGCGGGGTTCGCTATTTTTATTCGATGTGACAATTAAAATCAACGGGACACATGAATTCTTCGCACAACAACTATAATCATTTTAATTCGACATTCAAATTTATCTAGTATCATACATGTAGTAAAATATGAATAAGATATATACATAAATCGCGTTACATATGTTATAATCGCATAAATTAAATTATAATATTGAAGAGAGATATTTATGGTTCAATCGTTAATATCTAAAACTATAAACGTAAACTTAATTTTTTTTTTTCTGGCACTACCTTTGTTACCCGATAAGTCGATGCCACGATGATGTCCAGGACACCTCAGGTGTAACAGTTTCGGCGTCTCGGTGCTTTATTTTCGCTGAAGCGTAGAAATGCATAAGGGGAAGATTCCTGGAGTTGATATGGCGAGGAGCTTAACTCCGGTAACCTAGCTTTATGATGTAGAATAAAACTCATACAGCTAGATAACCAAAGAAAATGTCCGCGCCAAGACCTCTTTCAACATATAATAAAATATTTTTCTCACATTTCGTGAATTGCCGATAAGAGAAATATTAAAAGAAGTCTGACAGTTTCCAATATACGTTCAAGATGAAAGTATTACATTAAATTCCTTCGTATTCCTTCCATCGCAAAGACATCAAAAATTCGACGATTTACCATTCTGAAATTATATAAATATAATTCATATTTTATCTTTACACGATATAAATGTTACAGTAAAATAATTTTTACTTTACTGTAACGAATATAAATTATTTTTTCCTATAACTTTTGAGTATGGAAAAGGGATATAAATATAAATTGTAAATAATCTGAATCTCCGTTTCTCTATTCCCAGTTGGAAGTTAGGTCTTCGCTTTCCAGGTTGCAAGATCCGATCGCATCGACATATAATGCACACACGGCCATCGCGTCTATTATCTGAAACAGATACAGAGAGAAATCGTAAATCGTTTTACAACAATCGTCCCTTTGTTGCGCGTAAACGGATTGATCGATATGCGTGTACAGTGGGGAGCTGAAAAGTGAAACAGCCGTTGACATTTCGGAGTGAAAGTCGCGTAACCTGGACCCGCGGATACATAATGTTGACGATGACTAGACATACGTCTGAAAACTCTTATAAAAAGTTTTCGTATTGAGAGAACAGGCCTTTTATTAAGCATGACTTCTATTAATATAATTGTATATGAAAACAAAAAATTTATTTACGATAAAAGTATGATTCATTAAAGATTCATTAAAGCTTGATTCAATGTTAAAGAGATTTAAAGATATATAATATACATTAGCACAATGATTAATACAACTATTATAATTATCTTTGATTCGATTTTAAGTAATCTTGAAACTAGTTGGTTGAACAAATTTTATTTATCTGCCATCGAGAAAGATGCATATCTATATTTGGTGTTGCTAACCATGTGCTAAGTCACATTATGTGCTTCGTCACGTCATATATAATTGCATGAAACTTCAATGATGTGTCAATGCGGCTAAGTAATTACTTAGCCGCACTGACACATCACTGAAGTCTCGCGGAGTTCAATTTAACGAGAATTCTCATGTTCTAGTCGGTGATTAATTAATGCGATTCATGGAGCGATATGAGTAAGAGCTCGCGCGTATGTTTTTCCGCATTTAACGTACGTCAATTTTCTATATCAAAGATTGTGTATATCCGTACATACTGAGTCCTTTAATTTATTTCTTACAATTATCACTTAAATGAACGATTCATAATCACATAATGTTGCTAGGAGCGATTATAAGCGAGCATAATTTATGCACGATATACATTCACATTCTTTTAAATTATCGCGATATATCGGTTCTTAATTCTCTATGGCACAAGAAGATATTATCCGTGTACTCTTTCCATTATGTTGCGGAATTGCTTATTAAAATACTTTTCATCGAAGTCGAGTCGAGTCGACAAGTATATATGCAGACCGATATAAAGTTTCGTAAGAACCTCCGTTCGGAGAAAGTTATGATCTTGCTATATCGTCCCGTATATCGTCCATATCTGGATTCGATTTTATTTTCAAACCACTCTCTCAATCTCTCTTTCTCTCACACATATATATAATCTACGTCGCTCTGTCTCCTGTTACAAGAACGGCAACACTTTCTGCTCTTAAAATAAATCTCTGCTTTCAAAAGAAACCGATGTCTTGTCGTTTTATCACAAAGTCGTTCGTGGCAATTTATTTATTTTTTTTTAAATTTTTTTATAAGTTATACATCGCGCCACAAAGAGACAGCTTGTTATCGTTCTGTATTTACACACGAGCACACTTATCATTGTGATATTAGAACATGCTTGACGACAGAAATTGGTGAAAATGTGAAAGCGCGATCATGCGGGATAGATTTACTTTATCCAGCTGTACTTATAACGCGCATGCTATTACGATATAACGATTCAAACTGACGAAACATTGCAGAGAATGAGAAAAAAATTTGATAATTGATAATTGAAATAATCTAGAAAATGTTATATATATATATATATATATATATATATATATATATATATATAGTAACACAAAATAATCTAAAAAAATTATGCTGTACATACACAATTTACTACAGTTTTAGAATAGTATTACGCGTAAAAGATCAGGTCAGGTTCAGTGACACGAACAAGGAGCTGTCCACACAAATAATATTCGTGACGAATTCTTTCGAGCCTTCACGTGGTTACGATAGCACTTTAGAGCTTGCTTGAAAAAGAACAGTTTAATTTCATTATCACAAGGCACAAAATGTCAAGGACGACCGTCTTGATGATCCGTCGCGTCAAAATGACACTTGCTCGCTGCCAGATTTCAGATACGAATAAATTCCGACCTCCAGTCCGACAGTGGATTCTCGATTCTATCGTGGGCCTCTTATCCGAACCGTGAAATCGGACGTCACGTAGTATAGCTACAGTAAACACACGTAAGTAATATGTATCTGTTTGTGATAAGTCGCTCGCGGTAGGATCGACCTTCGATTTCTCGTGCTTGTCTGCCACTGTCATTACAACTATATAGGCATTTATTATCACACCTTTTGAAAATATTTTACTGATGTCCGGCAATAGCACACTCGAGAAGGCATGCACGTTTGTTGATAAGACAGCGAAGTTATTTTGCGAGATCAATGAACGATTGTCGCCAATTTATTGTATGCGATTGAACCGTGATTTGAATGATACAAGAAAAAAATTTTTGATATTAATAAATTTTATAATTTTCTTCACGATTAGGAATGATTTTCGCGAAATTGTAATATGTTTCTTTAAATTAAAGCTTTTATGATATCACTGATATCGTGCCCGAATTAGATAAAAATCTACAGAATGCTCAAACATTTAAGATATCGGAATTACATCGAAGAAATGTTTCTTTGAGGTGATTAAGGCTGAACAATTTTAAACGTATTTAAAGTATTAAAAATTAAATATCTTTAATTATATAATTAATATATATTTATTAATTATATAATTAAAGATATTTAATTTTTATATATATTTTATAAGTTTTTTGTGTTCAATATGATCATTACATATGATAATATAAATAATTAATAATATTAAATGAAGCAAACACAATAATAGATTGATTATTCAAGTACAAAATATTTACATGATTCATATGAATATTTAAATATTATATAAGTAAGTATTGTTTTGTAAAATCATCTCTAGATTTTGAGGGATTTTGATTATGAAATGATAAATTATAAAAAGGTGTGTGTACTTTGTATTAAAAAAATCTTTGAATCAATAATATTGATTTAATATTTTAACATATTTATAATATTTTTGTAATTTTATTTTTGGGTGTAGCCCATGATCCTGCAATATTTAAACGCGAAAAATGACTTGACTCTTGGTAGTGTGACGTTACTTTGCCGATCTAATTAACAGCTTCACGTTCGGTCAGTCGTTACAAAATCTCTGGTCCATCTGTTGATCGAATCTGTTATCTCGTTGAAATTGCATAAGTATTTCGTAATAATCGAGCCGTTTGTCGACACAAGTTCCCAAAAAGGTTCTCGGTACTCTCGATCGATATTTCATGACGGCCGATAAATTCGATTTCTAACGAGTCTGATTTTTCAACATGATTTCCAATCGTTCATGCAAACACAGCTGCGCCAGTGCTCGAGATAGCTGCTGCTTCACTCGCAGACATTATTGCGATTACCCTTATCGATTTAATTTCCCTATCTCTTAAATGATTATATTTATATTTGATGGAAATGCAAGAAAGAAAACTAAAAGACGAAAAGCGATCAAATTTATGCAACTTCTTTTTGTAAAAGTTACATATATATATAAAACTCTTCTCTCCTCCTCCCCAGTTAAAGCGGTATCTTGAAAGATTGTTCATATTTTTGAAATAAAACTGTTATTCAAAAAAATAAAATTAGCTAATTAATACATATAAAAATTTTTCTGAAAAGTATGAAATATGTTATTTTACATTATTTCAATTTTTTTTTAATTTAATAAAATTTTTTAAATTATATAAATATTGTTGTTTAATATATATTTGAGAACTTTTTTTTGAAAAATTTAATTCTTACCCAAATTGTATTCATCAGCTGATGAATTGCCTTTTACTTCAATTTAATCGAAAAGTACAAAATTTAACCGAAATTTCGATATATTAGAGAGAAACCATCGTCAATGATTCGTGCCGCTCGCGAAGAGTCTTGAAACTGATCGAAAATAATCTTTCAAAGTATAAATATCTAAACTTCATTGATCGAAACGAGAATAATTTACGAAAGGTCGTCCGTGTATGCTCTCTGTGTAATATCTCTGCGCGATAAAAAAAAATAGAATTAACAAATCGTATTTAATTTGGCTTATTGCTGGATGTATTGTAATATTATTTTGAACTGCACAAAATATACATATAAAATTATATAATAATAAATATATAACTTTACTTACATAGAAATGGTTATCGCAAAGAATCGAAAAAATCGTCAAATATAAATAAAAATATTACATAAATTTACATTAAATATTTTAAATAAATATTTTATCCAAATATATATCAGAAAAAGAGGAAAGAGAAAATCTTTTAGTTAATATTTTGTCGCATTAATTTTGTATAAAACGTTTGAAAAATAAAATTATTAAATCGTGCCGAATTTATTCGCACATTCCGGAGAGAATTTCACATTGATTAGCTTTTTTAAACGTGCTTTTTGAAAATTCACGTAACGCGTATGAACGTATGCAAATGTAATGTGTTTGCTCCTCGAATTTTATTCCTCGAACGTTCACTCTACCATGCTGATCTCCGGCGAGTTCGCCGACGCAACGAAGATCGCATGCGATATAGGCTTCCGCGCGGCAATAATACCGGTTGCGGTTGTTCGGTGAATGTGCGCACAGAAACGACTTTTTGTCAGTATATAGGGAGCCAAGTCTCAACAACTAGGAGAATCCATTCCAGAAATAAAAAATTAAAAGTCCGTTATAATTACAAATAAATATATATAATAAATGATAGATAATTATACAAAACACAGAAAGTGATTTTTAATTATATGATATAATAAGATTTAAAAGATAAACTTAAAATAAAAAGGTAGTATGGCTATAGCGTGCTTATTTTTCGTGCTACAACAAATTAAAGAAAAATGCATATGAAAAAGAATATTTCTTTCATTTGTAACATAAGCATATTCTTATGTAATATGAAATGTTTATATAAATTAAGAACCTCTCCTTCAGCTATAAATAATAAAAAATCACTAAAATCTTTGTAATATTTTGTTGTTTTGACCATCGTATACCTATCTGTTATTTGTATCTGAAATAAAAGTGATAAAAATGCCTAGAATAATTTATGTGCATATGACATTTCTTTTTTAGGCTGCGGATTCAAAGTATTGAATGTAATTAAAAATCACTACAACACTAAAAAAATAGAAAGTATCTTTTATAATATTAATGAAGAGAGGGAGGAGAGGGTTCTATAAAAGAGAAAAATATAATCTGACATTACTTTTTGCCGATATCGCGGGAGAACGATCCGTGGTTGATATTGCGTGTAAGTTTGTGCATAATATGCACATATGCTCCAATACGGACTGAGAGTGCACATTACACGGTGTAAACGAGTAATCGATCGTGCTGAAATTTCTTTTAACACGCCAACGTGAGATACAACGTCGTGAATTATCGTTACTTTGATGATTGTGTCTTATCGATGTGTGTGCGCGAACGTGCTATACTTATTTTTAGATATTATGTAAGGTTCTATAAGATATTTAAAATCGCTTGTCAGGAATTCGTAAAAAAGACCACGTTTGTTTGAAAAATTGGATGCTCGCCTAGCTATATATACATCGAGAACATCTTTTATGTATTCATTTTGCGTCAGAAACGAGTTATATAAATTATAAATATAAGAAAATATGAGCAAACGAGAAAAATGGTTAGAGAAATAGGTATATAGAGATTCATCAAAATACTAACCCGGACAACACACGTGTCTAAAGAATGTCCTCGAGATATTTTTTAGACACGAGTGTTGTTGGTAAGCATATTGATTTATAGTAACCGAAAACGAAAATAATATTAAAGGTGATGTATATAAAATGAGAAATTTATTTCACCGGCGATACGAATGAAAAGTAATTTAAATTTTAATGAAAAGTATTAATTTATATTCTATTCTCGAGAATAGTTAAATTTTTTTTTTTTTTGTATCAAGTTTTAGACCTGCTTTAAGAGATAATACGCGGACAAGTAAGTTTTTTTCGAATTGCCTCTCCGTAAATTTGGAATTTGGAAAATATTGCAACTTTCCTGTATGAATAATATATCCATATCCATATGAAAAATTTATTTAAACGAAATATAAATAATCTTGTGTGAATAACTGTTCGATCGCGAGTAACGAGGCGGATAAAAGTAATGCATAATTATCGAGCGACAAGGAGGAAGACTCTCGAGTTGCATAGCAGCGGCTCTGCTTTTCCACGGCAGATGTGTGCATGACCTGTTGCTAAGAGGCCCACGGAAATTCGCACGCGAAACGGTGCGAATCGCCGAGAATGAAGATGCGCGCACTGATAGCGCGAATACGAAACAAGCAATCGGTATTTAGAAAAAGAATAAAAAGCAAGAAAATAAATTTAAAATTGAGAAATTTTATATATATATATATATATATATATATATATATATATATATATATATAATTCCTTAATTTTAAATAAATTATCAAAAAATTAGAAGTGTGATATATAAATCCAGTATTAAATATTAATGACAATTAATGTTGATGCGAAACAAAAAATATTAAATTTTGCATTGATGCCATTTTTGCAATTGGAATTATTATACCATAATTTATATTAATTGATTAATAATATTTTATATTCAAAATGTATATAAAAAAATTATAATAATATTTTTTTACTAAGATTAAAGTAGGATATTTTTAAAGATTAGAAAGGGGAAAAAGATTAGAAATGTAGTTCCTGCTTATATCGTCCACGATGCAAAACAATTGCCTCGGCCTTGTGTGATATTGATAGAGAACCCTTCACGCGGATGGTCTATTCGAATTCACCGAGATAATTAATCGACCGAAGTGTTTGCTGATATTGACATTGACGTTCGGCCTTGAAGAAATTCTCTGATATCTTGAGGGGACACGTGAATATTATATCTTTGTATACATCCTACGCTTTCTTATTTCTAATCACATTTTCGTTCGATCACGTCCCTCGTGTTATTATTTAACGGACCTTAAAATAAGAATATTAATCTAAAAATGTGCAAATTTCGTAATATTGTAATTATCTGACGAAAAAATATAACTCGAAAGCATTACCGAATATTTTAAGTCTAACAAATTTTATATAATTCATAATTAATATCGAATAACGTTGCAAAAGAGAAATTAATTGCAAGATAAAAAATGTACATTTTTGTTCAAAAGTTGTTTTTCCAATTTAGATGCATATTTAAAGTTTCGTAAATTTGAGAAATGCTTGAGAAATTTAAGTAATTAAACTTACAGAAATTACAGTTACAATTTGGAATAGGTTGGCTCTTACTATATTGTATTATCAGAACTCTGTGTTTAATTCGACGTCAATTGTTTCGGCATACTAAATCTTGAATGTACACGCAATCTTAGTAAGAATGACGCTATTAGGCACAAATTCAAGGTATTCCGCGCTTCGATACTCTCAAAACTGCTTATTTCAACTAATGTACCTTGTGCTGACCGGTATATGATAGCCGGTTATTTGAAAGTGATATAAGTTTAACACTGAAACGCGAATTTCCATAAAACGAACGATGCGGGTAGAAACCGCATGTATTTATATCAATTTAGAAGAGTAAGATTATAAAAATGCTGGTTTCATTATACTTTCATATAAATAATGCGTTAAAAAAAACGCAACATTAATGCGAGTTGAACGAATAAATTTTGTAGTGCTTATTTTTTTTACTAATTTTGGAAAAAAATATTTCAGGCACTTATTTTAGTTTTAATTATTTTTGCGACACTGGGAAGTTTCGAAAATTTTTATCCGCGGACAATATTAACAGTTCTTCAAAGTATAATTTATAATTATGTATGTGAAATATACTTAAGATAAAAATTGCACTTGAAGAAATCGACATCTTAAATGGAAAATAATGTCTAATTTTCCTATTTTTCTCTTCCTATTCGTCATCTTTTAGTGCCGTAACTATATATATCCGATCGATTTTTTATTTATATATAAACGACTAGTCTGATTACGGAATTATTGCTGAAAATTTGTTTAGATTTGTTTTATTATAATGTTGTTGTTATTACTATTATTATTAACGTTTTTATCATTCCGTTCACAATAGCACAACGTTATTAGACATGTATAAGTGAGCGGAAGAGCATTAATGCGTGCGATTTTTTTTTCAAGTAAAACTTAGTGCTAACAATAGAAGAACGATTGCTCGGAAAATAAAAGATTGCTAATTTATTTTTCGATTCATTCATCCGTGACCGATATTCTCGCTTATATTCCTACAATTTTAGAAATAAAACCTTTTTCCCGAATTAGGAACGTTAGTTTAACGCGTATATTGAATTGAGTATAAGTATTTCCGTTATGTATTTTTTTTAGAGGAGCGAGGAGAGTTTATGCAAACCTTGAAAAATTACTTTGTAATTCATCGGACATTTGAAATAGTCTTCCAAGTAGAGAAAAAAAGTTTTCGAAAGATTTCTCGTATCTCACTATATTCCTAATTGATTCGCGCGAACTTTAGAGCGGGATCGATGATTTTCGAAACACTCCTTCCGAGATGTATGACGTTCTCCAAACTGCGCATTAACACGTCTAACTATACCGCGTGGTCGGGGAGAGAACTACATACCTGAGCAGAGAGAGAACCTTGTCTGTGGCTTTGGCTCCGGATCGGAGCACGTTCCGTGAGATTTAACTCCATCACTGTCTCCGTCGTATCAAGGACACACCAGAGACCGAGAGAGAAAGAGAGGAAAGTTACACCTGGCGCGGTACGAGATGAGACAACCACCGCACTCACTGATCAACTGAATAGGTCTGGGCCGTACGCACCGGTCCCGCGGCCCCACTACCTTTTCCTTTACCTCCCTTCTACCATCATCCTGTTTTCTCTACCTGGTTGCACTGCGATCCCACCAGCGAGTAACCGACGGATGAGATACCGGCGAGCACCGATTGGCCTGTTCAAATCGTACTCGTGACGTCAGCGAGCCAAACCGTCATGCTGAGAACAATGAGAGAGAGAAAGAGAGAAAGAGAGAGACAAAGAGAGAGGACCGGCCTTCTCCCTCTCCTCGTCGCTTTTCGCGGGCTACGTCTCATACCTGTCCTTCGTCTTCCACCGGTCGTCCGTTCGTCGGTCCGTTCGCCTCGGTTCCACTCGAATCTGCCTTGGATCTCTCATCGGCGTGCGTCTCCTTCCACCACCCGGTAGATCCATTCTACCGTGGCGAAGCGTCGGGGATCTTTCTTTCTTTCTCTCTCTCTTTCCAGCTTATACCGGTCTTTCGCTCACGCGTGCTTGCCCGGTCCCGCTCTTCGGTGTCCTTCGCTTTATTCTTGCGTCGCTCTTCTCGGCGGTAATCGGTCGATCTTTTTTTTTTTTTTTTTTTTTTTTAATTGGCCGCAATCACAGGCAGGTTCATCCGTAGCGAATGTCGGTAGACGAAGACGCTGACAATCGGTTAGGCGCGCTCTTGCTCTAGCCTTCTTCTTGTTCCCAAGCTTGTTCTTTGCGGTGCCTTCGAACACCGTTTGCTTCCACCGTACATGGTCCCTTGACGTTTTGAACACGGTACTTCTGCGGTCTACTCCCGCAAATGTTTACTTTTACCTTAGCGTTCATCCACTCGGTGTACCTTGATGACGATGATCGTTTTTCCACGATGTGGATGCTGTTTTATCGTGATGCCGGTGACTGTGTGAAAAAATATTGTTTTACAAAAGAGCATCTTCTCAAACAATTATATTTTTCTTAATATACGTTCTCCAGTCCTTCCTCTCTGATTCTTGAATTGTCGATAGTATCTTTCTCTTCTTGGTCTTCTCTCTCCTATCAGTTCGTCTCTTGCATACCGGTCTTCTTCTTGTCACACATTTTTTTTCTCTCTCGTTCTGAACTTTTACAATCTTTTTACATCGTTCGCCGATTCTTCTCTTCTCCGCTCGTCCAACGACGTTCGTCGTTGACTTTTCTTCTGATCGCTTTTTTTCATCATGCAGTCCCATTATTTCTCCTTCTGCCGGCTGTCCCTCTTCGTCCTGATCGTTCGCTCAGCTCTCCGCCGCTTACACCCTCATCTCCCCGTTAACCCAATCTCTCTCTCCTCGTGTTCCTTTCTCCTCTCCGCGGTAGATCTTTCTCTCCTTCCAGCACGTCGTCCATCCTCTCTCCGCAGTTCTCTCTTCTTCGTTTGCTTACACAGTTCGTTCTATCTCTCTCTCTCTCTTTTCTTCTTTCTTCGAGTCAAATTCGATCCTCCTCCGACGCCGGAGAACATGCTTCTCGTCCCAGTCGGTCGCTGGCCGACCGGATTGCCCGCAAGAGGTTCGCCACCACCGCCGCCGCCGCCGCCGCCGCCGCCGCCGCAACAGAGTGAGAGCGGTTCGCCAGGTATATGGGGGAGACACAAAAAGGAAAAAAGGACGCATTCCAACGGCTATAGTCGGTCCATAACGATTCCCATACGTTGAGCGCGCAACGAACAACCAATGACCCCTCTTACCGATCTCTCGCGCCTTCGCTCTCTCCCTCATTTCCCGCCTCTCCTTTCTTCTCTCATCGCGCTCTCGCTCTTCACCGGAATCCTTCCCCGGTTCACGCGCTCGCTCTTACACAGAGCTCCACGTGTCCCGCTTCCCTTCCTCCTCTCCGCTCGTCCTCTTTTCATCCCGCACCCCGTCTTGTTCTCGCTCAAGCTACGAGTTTCATATGTATATACTGGGTGATCGAGGTGAAGGCTCGACCTCGTATGTACTTGGATAGACACGACTCTCGTGAGGATCTTTCGACCAAGATCAACCAACGTCACAATCTCGTCGGCGGCTTCGGCGATTCTCTCGAGCGCTTTTGATACCGTCGATACCTCGAGATGAATTTCTCGATGGGGAATCCCGATAAGATACCTTCCAGGGGTGAATGAATTTTCGACGCGGGTTCTCTCGCGTCACTCGATCGAGAAGGCACATTAAAAAAAAATATGCGTGTTGAGAAATGTAAATTTTTTTCTCTCTCGACGCGACTCTCGTTCCTCGAAAAGGAAGGACATCGTTGCAGCAGAAGGGTCGGATCTTTACTCGCTTCCCCCTTTATCTCCTCGACCCCTTGCGCCGGTTCAGCCCGTCTCTCGACTTATGTATGTACCATACGTGGGAATCACTGGCCGTGGATTCAACCGTCGAGATTTTTACGTGTCAGGGCGATAAATTTTGCGCGATCGTATCCAAACATTGATTTCTTTCCTTTCATCCTTTCCTTCCCGAACGCGAAATCAATTCGCTCGCGGTGCCGACTCTTTGTCGGATAACGATCGGTCGGCGCAATATGTTGCGGAATGTAATTGCGGCTCCGCTCGGCTCGGCTCGGCTCGCGAGCGCGATACTATGACCCGGATGCATCGCTCCGGCCATAGAAAAAAATTGCGACACGCGACTCTCCACGTCCGCACACGCTCCTCGCTCATTAATCGCCGTGCGGGCTGTGCGTGACGCGGAAAGCAATCCGCGTTACTAAATTCAGAACATAACGGTTTGTTCAGACTACCGGACCTCACCCGGATTTTCAGACTACTCCTCCGCGATTCTGTCAGGAATTTTTATCATACGTACATGCGAGAATACGATTGTAAAATCCGTGTCGTATCTTCCATTTACACCGGCGTTCTCTCCGATTACATGTTCCGCGGATATCACGGTAGCCACTATATTAGCATTCGTGTAAAAATAAACATTCGCCGTAGCCTTTCTTACCGTCGACAGCGTTTAACGTAAATTCCGACTTCTATAACACTGAGATTCTCGTGACGGGACACTCCTGTACGAATACCCTGGCAATACTGAAATTTACAGCGCTCCTTTGAGTACAAATTTCCTCTTGGGACAAAAGAAATCCTGCAATAATGTTCGTGCGACCGTTTTCCTTTGGCGAAATCCATTTCGCTATTCGAAAGGGAATACCTGAGAAATCGAGTTCTTCTTTTCTCGCTGCTAGATGTGTCATCCGGGTTTCCAGTTTGTGGGAAAGGCAGCGGTCGACCAAGCCGCACGATGCATAAGCATATAATTCCAATGTGAGTGGAGTTTACGATGAAAGTGCAATTTCTACGCGATAATCGGCGAACGATTCCAATCGAGTTGTTAAAATCGTTTTTTCGAGCTTGCAAAATATCCTTAATGACATTTTTCATGACATCATCACATTTTTTAAACAAAACGCATTTCTTGTCAGCGACAATGTGTCGATTCATTCTTTAACAACATAAAAACAAATTATTTATAAAAATTACAAAGCCGACAGACAATTTATCACGCTTCTTATTGTCAAATTAAAAAAAAAATTTGCTAAAACTCTTTCTTTATTGTTACTCATCTTTATTTTATCAAATATTTTTAATTCTACTAATATTTTTTACATAGGTATGAAAAGTGTATGTCGGATATTCACAAGGTTTTTTCTGAAAGACCACTTGTATTTACTAAAGTAATTTTTTAAAAGACGTAATAAAAAATTGATAGGCAAAAAATTTCAATCACTTATTCTGTATCGCAGATATTGCTTGGTATACTTATCTGTTAAAAATATGAAAACGATTTCTTCGACGACATGCGAGGTGTGAAAATACAACTGTTGTGTGTTTCAAAATATAATGTATTACTTGGTCTTTTTCACGATGTTCGATTTCTCTCTTTTTTTATATATATATATATATATATCTTTGCACACGATAATTAATTTTAATGATTTAAGATTATATCCGTCCGGTAATCTTATACATTGTCAAGACTATAGGATATGTTTCACAATTCTGCAATCATATTCGATTTCTTTTTTCTTTCCTTAAAATTATATTATTATTTTTCTCATAACAATTATATTATTGTCATTAAAATATAATTGTATGTTTCAAAAGAGATTAAATCTTTAACTTCAAAAAAGTTAAAGAAGGAAAGATCTATACAGAAAAAGGATTATCATATTCATATCATCAGATGATAAACTCACATGACTAATTTTATGACAGACGAATACAATGCATCTTAGATAAAATCGTAGAGTTACGAATTGCACGCGTAATTTAAGAAATAGGAACGTGAGAAATAAAATACCGCGGTCGCGACTTCGTTCTATTCGCAGGCGCGGTCTTTAATTTGATTCGATTACTCCTCGAGAGAATCAACGAGATCCAAGTTTGGCGCTGTTTGCGCAAGATTACATCTTCGATACACCGCGTAATTTTGCTCTTCCGTTGTCCGATTCAATGGCCGTAAACGATGATTAAGTATCGACGATTCGCCTTACGTGGCGTGTAATCCGCCTTCGTCTTGCTCATGTGAATAGAAGACGGATTTCGTTGAGAGTGCTTGCCCGATTAGGAGCGAAGCACAATCAAACGTAAAAATAAGACATAAGAAAAGCGGAATAAGAAATATAGTACCAATACGTAATTGAGTAATAACTAGAAGAAATGGTTAATTAGATTAGAAAATGTGATTTACCGATAAATGAATAATGAATATTTTGAATAAAGAGCTTTGAAATAAAATTCTAAGAAAATAAAATTCATTCATACACATATATTTCAATAAAATACATGCAACATTCTATTATTCAATCATTTTCACCTTTTAATCTAATTCGATTTATTATAAATTATAATTTAAGAATTATTTTAATATTTTCTCTCGACACAATTTAATTAAGAATAAGAGAATTTTAAATTAGACAAGAAAATAGTTATAAAAATTAAACGTGGAAATTGTGGGAAAAACCTGAAATATTTAGTCCTAACATTTTAATATTGTGTTTTAAATCTTTAAAAAAGTAGAATAGAAATTGTGCACAAAGTAGTAGTGTCATCGTTCAAGCTTTGTGAAACGAAGTTCCGATCGTGACCTGTTCCTGGAATGTTATTGCTAACGTTCAGGCATACGTGACACTTAGGTGAATGAAATTTAGCATGCGTATCGGCCCTCCGAGTCAGGAGAGGCAGACTCCCGAAGGTCGTAGCCGACGTCGCTACTTTTATGAGTCATGCGAAAAATTTGCTTGTGAAAATGTGCGCGTCGTTCTACCTTTTTTCTCTCTTTTTCTTTCTTTCTTTCTTTCTTTCTCTCTCGCGTTCTCTCTTTTTGTCCGTTTGCTTTTATATGTAATGACGATCGTGCCCGCGAGGAGTCTTTTACGAGAGCTTAAACGCAAGCTCCGCGCGCGGACAAAGAAGTTTGCAAGGTACAAGTAACATACCGAATAACGAAGCTAGTTTTAATCCTCGTGTAAAGGCGCGAAACGCCATAATCGACCTAACTATCGTAATTAAATTAATTGGTCTCTAACTTCGAACATACCGGCGGCGTTAAAATCTCCTCATAATTCGTAATTAGCGATTTAATTCCCAAGCGATTCTCGCGAGAGTCGACTAATATTAAAATTGTCTTGCGTGTAGATAACGAAACACTTCTCCGTGTTATTAATTTCGCGTTTATGAAATCGTACCGTGTTATTTCACTAATTCGTTCGATTATTCGTCAGTTATGCATGTCCGCGTAATACATGCTCGCGTAACGGTATAGGAAATTATGCTAATAGTTATGAGATATACTGATTTCATACAAAGCTTTCAGAATATTCAATATTTGAAAAATTGAGAAAAATATTGATTTGATATCAGTGTGTCAAACTATTCAATTTTTTGTCAAATTTGTTAAGAAAAAAATTTCTAGAGAAAAAGCCTTTCTGCGATCTTTTTGGAGTTTCTTTTATTCTGTCAGCTTCTTATGCACTTCCTCTGTTATCTGAACATGGCAAATTTATTGTTGAGAAGGTTATTGTTCACTTGCTTTCGAACAATTGTTTAGCTGAAAAGTCGAGCGAACAATCCTCCTTGATGAGTTATAGTTGCCGATTTGTTTCACCTGTTCTTACAACACTAATTCAGCCATGAAAAGATTGCTAGGCTTTGACGTCACGAACTGACGCCCTTCGACTTCCGGCGGATGTACATCGTCCTTGCATCGGCGTTTCTCCTGCTTTCCTTGCACGCATCAGACTTTTTATTATTTCAAGCAGCCTTCTCTTCGAGCTAGCAGTCTGTCTCGCTTCTATCTTGTATCTGTGCTGTATATGATAAATATATGATGGAACGAAGGCGCACGAGACATCACGAGTTGACCTCGTTCTGATCTTGATTTTAGAAGCCCTTTCGGCCACTGGTATCTGCTTCCGTGAAACTTGCTTAGCATAAAAAAAAATATTAATTTAACATTTATGTAACTATTAGACAAACACATGTTGTAAAATTAATATTCACAATTATAGTCTCTTTTAATTTTAATCGAATATTCTCTGTTGATTTGTCCAAAATTCTATATACGTACTATAGATTACTTTTATGCTATCTCTTTATAAATAGTAATTCTCTTCTTGTGTTGTTCTTTCACATTTGCAACATAATATCGTATAATAAATTCATTGTATGATAAAAAGGTACTTATAATTGCACCATGATAAGAAAGTTACAATTATTAACTCGATAGAATTATTATTATTTGCGTGTTGTTCCTCTGCATAATTCATCTATCCATCTAGCGTACTAATTAATTGCGAGATATTGATTTCTCTTTTGTATATTGATGTGATTTACAAAAACGATTCGTTTGGAGCCATGCCGTGTTGTCAACGGTTGGTTACGACCGTTACCAGGTGAGGACTATAGAAATCGCTTCGCACCTGCTCTCAGCCAGGTAAAAAGAAAAATCAGTCCAGAACCCCCGTGAGCCCTTGTCCGCAGTGAGTTTATAGATGTTTCATCCTTTATTCTCGAAGAAACTTTGAGAATAAGCTCCGCTGGTTTTGGTTTTTGAACGCTCTAAAAATTTTACCTTATTTTGTTACTTTGACGTTATGAACATGCTGGTTCTAGTGATGTCAAAAGCTTTATGTGCTGTCTACGGTAAACGGTATACGTATACGTCTGACATTTTTCATGTTAGATGAATGGATAGATATTAATTATCAAAACTTGCACGTATATTTTTTATGAAAATTCAGTCAAATCTTGCTAATTCAAATATTAAAGGAACAAAAAATAATTCGAGTTATCAAGTTTTCGAGTTATATTATAGATAGTTGTATCTCATAGAACTTTATTTTTGATACTAGCATATGAAAATGCACTTTGAAATTATACATAAACAATTCACAAAGTTACCAGAAAAAACAGAAAAAAATTTTAATATAACTTTAATAACTTTAAAACATTTTAAAGAAATAAATTTATATTTATTTATAAAAGTATATATAATTTTTATTATATATATATATATATATATATATATATATATATTATTTTTATTTAATAAAAACATCTAATTTTGCTTTGCTTTATGGCTTTCACTGCTTGAGAATCTACAGCATTTTCAAAAAGTTTATTATTTTTAGTGAACGAACAGAGAGAAAAAAGGAGAAGAAAGAGAAAAAAAACTACTGCATAATTTTATTTCGAGTTATGTGGATTTGATCAAATTTCGAGATATAGAGGTCAATTCGTAATATTGTCCTCTATATCTCGAAACAATTCGAGTTATAGAGATAAACTATTGTAGCTAGCACGAAAAATATAATACTTCGAGTTAATCTCCTATTTTTATTCTTTAATTTAAGAAGTTTTCTTCGATTTATAGGATTCATGGCCAATATAGGAAAATATTATGATTAGGAATTAAATATTAAATATTAGATATAAAAGAAAGAAAAGGAAATTTTTAATATTTTTCTATTGTGCATGGACCTATAGAGGTTTTATTAACTTATAAAAGTTTTTCTAGAGAATAAACGAAAATTCGAATTTTCGATCTAACGAGATTCGAGTTAGCGATGTTCGATTGCACTTACTTACGTTTTTGAATAAATTCAAACTGGATTTCATTCTTGATATTTTATGTCAAAATTGTAATAATTTTGTGCAGAAATTTATAGAGTGATGTAGAGAAATAACAACACAATAAAATAAACATAAACATAAATTTAGAATTATGTATTAAATTTTTTTTTAATTGTATATTTTACAATGAAAATTTCGTGATAAAGATAAGAAATCAGATGAAGATATTTTTATAGTCGATTTTCAAAGAAGGGTATAGAAGGTATGTTAAGAATGAACGAAAACATTTCGTGTCATTATAGAGTTAGTTCAGTAACAATATCTACATCTTACGATTGGAAAACCGAGTCTTCTGATTTTTCTACTTCACACAGTTCCACAATTCTACCTTTACATTCTGTTAATAGGAGATTTCAAAAATAGATACTTTCCAGGTAAAATTTGGGAAATGTTCTTTTAGCCACTAGTTTTCCTACATTCTTCTATTTTCTTCCGCAATAACATTTTTCTCGAACCTTTTGAAATGTTTCTCATGAATTGCTGAAAAAGTATTACTTTAGCAAATAAAAGTTTATAACTGAAATATTTTTATAATTTTCACTTCTGCTTTTCTTCGTGTTTATTTCTGTATCTATTAAAAATCTTAAAATGAGACCAAAATAAAAAAAAGAAAAAAACATTAAAAAGGTATTTTATTCAAAATAATTTGCATAAGAATATGTGCATAGAAATTTTTCGGAAAATCTTTGTTAGTGGATGAGCATGCTTACGCTTTCAAAAAAAGACTACAAAAAGACTTTTTGTAGTCTTTTCTTGAAAGCGTAAAAATCAGAAGACACCGTTTTGCAATCGTAAGATGTAGATATTGTTACTGAACTAACTCTATAATGACACGAAATGTTTTCGTTCATTCTTAATATATCTTCTATACCCTTCTTTGAAAATCGACTATAAAAATATCTTCATCTGATTTCTTCTCTTTATCACGAAATTTTCATTGTAAAATATACAATTAAAAAAAAATTTACCGTTCTAAATTTTTTTTTCTTTTTTTTTTTCTACACGTAACTTTTGTTATACGTGTCGTACAATAATTAATAACTCTTTTTTAATAGGTGCTCATTTATATATTCTTTCAAGTCACATTGGTTTTTTTTTTGCTTACTACATAGTGTCAATGTAAATTTTATTTTTCTTGCTGTAATATCCTTTAGCTAGTACGATTTGTTGACGATGTATCAATGATGCTGCATGGATTCATCGAGAATGCGACATTGCACTGCGGTCGCGCGGGCATTGAAGTCTCCGCGCGACTAGATAAGTGTATAACGATGATCAGTAGCGAGGACACTATTCGAACGCAATGCGGTTTCGCCGACATATTTATGCTGGGTTTACCTTTCTCTAACGCTTCTATAAGCAAAGTGTAATTTTCCGCTACAATTTTTGCTTTTTCGGGATACAATAACTCAATTAATAAACCATTAAATGTTTAAAAAAATTTTTGTTTAAATCCGCAATTATTTCATTTGTTTAACGAGACATATGAATAAATAAGTAATAGTTACAAGTTTTAAACAGTTCGAAAACTCGTGACAAATCCATTAATTTTAAAAACATTCCGAAGAATTTGTATTGAGCAAGTATTATTTGAAAAAGAGTATTAAAGCCTATATTGAAATGATTTAAACTCAATTATTTCAATTTTCTAAATGTTACAAAGATTTTAAGAGAGATTATTTGTTACTATGAAATTTAACTCGATTTTTTGATATGAAATTTTTATAATAAAGATATACCGTTAATAGATAATATTGTACAAATTATAAACACAAAAGAAAGATTGATTTCTTGAAAGTTGATCGTCATTTATAGCGGAATATCCCGTAGATATACATTTATACCGTCGAACATCTTTAGTTTTCCTGGCATGAATGCGACTTAGCGAATGGGAGTGTTGAAAAAAATCAAACTCGCAATGAGATAAATAAAGAGAGAAAGAAAGACAGAGAAAGAGAGAGAGAGGGAGAGGGAGAGGGAGAGCAATATTTCTGCCACGAGAATGACTCGAAAGAGGCAAAGGAGCTCCTTCGATGATGTCATCGGTCGTTGGATACTCGCGCCTACGCTTTTCTCTCTTCCCGCCCGTTTCTTCGAGTGTATCGCGTGCACTCCTCCACTCGTGCGTAGTCTAGTCGAGAGCACATCGCATCGTCTTCTCCCGTTGAACTTCTATCTCTTTCTATCTCCTCGATCCCTCGAGAGATCCTCAGACCGTCGCGCGAGGACGAACCGAGCGATATAATGTACCGAGGACACGCTCGAGTCTACCTCCACGCCGGGGTCCACGTTGTCGGTATATACCGGTTATGCAGATGGAGCTTGGTCTGGACCTCCTCGACAATCCCGCCGCGAGAGAGAAGAGGCTGTCCTTTTCTTTTCTCCTCTGCCTTCTTCTCGCCTGCTGCTGCTTCCTCACCTCCCACCTTGTACCTTCGCATCTTCTTCTTCTTATTATTATTATTTTTCTTCTTCTTCCACCTATAATCCTCCATGCACCTCTCGCTCCTCTTCTCTTCTTCCGCTTCTTCTTTTTCTTTTTCGCGGTCGCCGCCGTGTGGCTACTCCTGTCTCCGACTCTCCGCAACCGGCAATCGGCGCTGCTTTAGTTTTATGCGAGGCTATCCGGATGTTCGTATGTGAATCTTGTCCCTCTTTCCACTCGTGCTCTTCCTGCTCGTTTTTTCACCTCCTCTGTCTCGTCGTCGTATGAAGTTCTCGTGGCCGTTAGAACGGTTAAGAACTGCTTTATCGCGCAACTGGCCAAGATCACGCGGTTTTCTCTTCTGAGTTATTTACGGAGATGGTTTTTTTTTTTTTTTTTGCGGACTTTTTATCGTTCCTCTATCGGTTCGGGGGATGACGACGAGTCTCATCGATCGATCTCATTACACGATGTCAAGGCTTCTGTTTTATCCGGAAATCATATATCAATAAATCTCTTTTTCTTCACGACTTTTATTGTAAAGACCTTTCTAAGCTCATCCTAAGGGAATAACATAGCATACAATTTTTTTACATGTATAATATCTGTCGATAAAATTCATAACTGAAAGTTTAACAAACAAAGTAAAAATGCAAAAAAAAAATTGTTTAAGAAACGTTACAAACATTATTTCGACGAATAAAATGCATATAAAATTGCATTTTTGAGACACGATGCATCGAACGGGTTCTTCTGGGAAACAAATTTCGTGTTCGCGAGAGTATCATCGAAGGCGAACCGCCTAATAAAGTATACGAGAGAAGTATACGGATGGAGGGCATTGCCGATCAAAGGGA
Organism: Anoplolepis gracilipes; assembly: GCF_047496725.1. Lineage (NCBI taxonomy): Eukaryota > Metazoa > Arthropoda > Insecta > Hymenoptera > Formicidae > Anoplolepis > Anoplolepis gracilipes. Next base: position 5,168,331 of record NC_132976.1, on the reverse strand, counting down.
GATAAACGTGAGGTGGCGAACAACGGGCGCATAAGTGCGACACGGCAACCGAGCATAATCGCGAGATTTACTCTCGCCGAACTGAACCGTGTCCCGTCGATTCGAGTTTAATCACGCCGATCGGTAGGCGCGTCGTCGTCGTCGTCGTCGTCGTCGTCGTCGTCGTCTTCGTTCTCATCGATAACATCAATCGGGAATGCAACTCGGCGTTATAACGGTAGCGTTCACCCGTGAGGAAGAGGATACCTTTGGCGGTCACGAGCTCGAGAGACGTAACTCACAGCCGGAGCGTAGACGCTGTTCGGAAAATAAATTGCCGCCATCGTCACTCGGCGAATCTGAACGATGCCTCGTTAAATCGGCACGATTGTCCCATTCCTCTTGTAGATCCCAGCGCTTTTCAATTCCATGCACCACGTGAACTGTAATTAGAACAATTAATAATCCTCGTCGATAAATCTTATCATAATGGATTCGTTTTCTATGCATTAATATAATATCAAAATTTGAGCGAAATCGAACTTGAAGATTTATTCACACTCGATTGGATTCGAGTCATAATATGACTCATGCAGACAGTTCGGACAGATGATTTTTACGCGTATAATGCCTGATTAATTGAGAATTGCCAGCAATTTATTCGTTTGGTAACGATCTTAAAGCTTTTTCTCTTTGAAAATGTTTCTCTGATCAGAGTGATAAAATAAATCCGATTTAAATAGTATATTTCATAAATAAGAAAAGTGTTCCGCAAAAGCATATCAAACAGCTGTTAGAGATTAAAACTAATAGGCTTTTCACTAAACAATTATTTTACTAAACTCATTTTTAAATGTTATATAAAACCTGGAAATATATCATTTATGCACAATCTAAGCTGTTTGAAATTATATCAATTTTAATCTACGTTACAGCTACGTTACAGCTACGTTCGACGAAATAATCACGTAAATATCGCGTTAGTTCGCGACATAAAGATTGACATGGCGACAAGTCGAGAGTTCGGTTGCTCGTTCTCGTGAGAGATATACAATTATGTATATCGTTCGATAACTGGTTTTTGCAATCCGGTAATAATAGCGCCACACCGTATTCGGGCGCGCTCACATTAATCAGTGTCCCGGCCTACGGCGCGACCGCATTAACTTCTTCGCAACAATATTGCGGCCGTAAGAGCCGCGACGTCTTGGCCACGGAATAGTATTGCGGTATCCTGGTTGAGTAGATCCCTCGCCTAAGTAGCCACGCCGATAATTCATTGCCTACCATTTTACTGCCGCGGAAAGAAATACCTACGCCAGAGTCCGTACGCGCGGCCGCGACGGTCGACGTCTCGACCACGTTCCATTTTCCATCTACCGCCCGAAGACTTTGATTTACATTATCATTATCGTCGTCGGTGCACTATACGAACGAACCAGCAACTTTCCAGATCATCGACTTTTATCGGTCCACGATTTCGAGAGTAAACGAGCGCTGCCGTAAGGCACCAAATGCACTGGTTACGGAGGAATGGTTTCAGTCACGTAAACGACAACACGTGTAAAAGTTGAAATTCCTAATATGTAACTTTCTGTGTTTGTCACTTACAAAACATGTTTGTTTCTATAAGATCAATATTCTGCAGTTGCATATCTAATAGTTATATTAATCGAGAAAAGTGTGGTAAATATAAAAGTGATATAATTTTCATTTGACAAAATTTATAATAAATAGGTGTTGATTTAAATGCATTTCTGTAAAATTTATTATTTTTAATCGACACTGACCTTTGATGCGATTTTCATGCAAAGAGGTGTACGTACTTAGAAATTTTTCATCGGCATGCTAGAGAGAGGCGATAACGCTTGCACACACGGCGCACGTGGTTTATTTGTTGACTGCGGGAACGTGAGTTGTTGTGCAAATAATTGGAACGGCTGTCCGCGTTTGTCACGCTTGCTTACGAAGCTCGCTATTCGTCAGGTTACGATAGCTTGCGTTTACAAAAACTAACGAAACGAAAATGGTGAGCGAAGAAAAATATTGTTTTCCAAATTTGAAGCATCTCGCTCTTCATTGAAATATATCAGGTGTATCGTTGTAAATATTTTTTCTAACTAAACATTAGTTTGCGCTTATAATTCGATATATTTGCAGATTAACCTGGACATGCCTAATAAAAAATTGTTTTCTATTAATATTATATAATACTAATATAATACTTTTAAAAAGATTATATACATACACACACATATATTTTTATTTATTTATTTATTTATTTATAAACAATTAAAAATTCTAAAATATTATTTTTAAATATCTTCATATCAGTACAGCGCTTTAATGCAAGAAATATTTTCATCTTTGACGAAAAGAGATTTATATGAGAAAGATAACAAAATATTGAAAAGAGACTTACCATATTTGATCATACAAATATTAATTTTCTAGAGTAGTATAATTATGAGAAACATTCAGTTTTCTGAAAGAATTTAAGTTTAGCATATTTATTTTTCACCAATATAATTCAAGTAAGCGTCCAATATTACATTTTTTATTATAATGATTTTATACAATTATTTTTGTTTTATTTAATAGCATCACGTTGTATAAAACGTAATATATTTCGAATAACTTACGACGCCATCAATTATTATTATTTTTTTACGTTACTGTATTAAAATATTAGAAAATATTAAAGAAGTTTCTAGCATCGAGCAAGTTCGTTGTTCGAAAACGAGCGTTTGCCGAAAACGTGGAAATCATGTAATATTCCGCGGACAACGTGGTTGCCTTTCGAATGCACGGAACGCTTGTGGAATAAATTTAGGCGGTGCTCGAGCAGAAAGCTGATCCGCCAGGCACGACCAACGTTGCGAAACTACTTTGAATACCGACGTGCGACAGAACTGTATCCAAAGTACTTATGTCAGAATAATACGCGAATTGTTTCGCATTAGTCGCAAAATGGAAAATTCGAGTAAATCCCGATCTTAAATTTTACGAGGCAACGTTGATAAGAAATTTTCATCGGAAGCAATATTTCCCACATCACTTTCGATGCATGTGTTTTATTGACGATAATTATCGATCAGTATAATTATCTTTTTTATTAAATATATTAATATCGATAATATCTTTATCAACTTTTTTAAATATTAATATCTTTATCAAACGTATCGATTAATATTTTGATCGCGAAAATGTTCAAATTTTTTATTACGCAAATCTGCAGATTTCTTCAAACGATTACAACTTTGCATTCTCGGTGAAGCTCGCGAACAAGCCTACAAACTTTCAACAAAGACTAATGCTTATTCGTCGTAATTCCATTGACATAATTCCGACGTGAGTATTTTTTTACTATGTATCTGCGGTTTCCTAGAATTATGGCGATCTCTCGTGATTTTCTTTGAGCAACGTAACATCGATGCGTACGCCAGACAAACGTTGCGAACGGTTGATGCTCGTGCCTATTGTGTACGTGTCGGTCATGCATCTCCTTTGACTAAGTTTTCGCATTATCGATGGACAGCCTCATAGGTCACTGTCATTTTCGTTCTCGTCTAGTATCGAGAGATAATCGTGTCTACGAGAGATGCGATGTACGCGTGATGGGCAAGGCGTGCGAGAGGAGAGCCTTCTCACGATAATATATTATATTTCCAAGCTGCATCGAATGCGTGTGTTTAATAATGTATTCAATTAAAATCCTCTCCGTTTGTGCGTGAGCGCTGAAAATATACGGCAAAAATTCTTATTAACGCGCGATCGAAGAAATTCTTTGCCTCCACTAAATCATCCGCCGTTCTCTCGATACTACGAGCAGATAAGTGCGATATAAAATTATCGCTGCGAAATCTGCGTGAGAGATGCGCTGAACATACTTTTTATCAATACTAAAGCCTTCGTGGATACATCGTTCTGCGCGATCGCTATCTTATTGAATTTGCATTCAACAATGTAGAATTTGAAGAAAAAGGACATCGTGTATAGCAACATCCGATGTATGAAAAATAATAAAGTCGTAAAAGTACAATTTTTTTCACAAATGTCATCAGAATTATTTGCTACGGTGTTTTATATTCTAAAAAAGAAAAATAGATCTTGCATAGTAAAATATGATTTTAGATAGTAAAATATGAATTTCTTAATTTTAATTAAGATGTAACAAAGACAATTTTAATTAAGATATAATAAAGCTAAAACTCGTCTCTTCTATTAAATTTTATTATAAAACATTAAATTTAATATTGTAATAATTTTTAATTTAAAAATCAATAATATTAGGTACAATTGATTTTTTGTGCTTATTCTATATCTTAACATTTTCTAAAATCGGCTTTTCTTTCTAAGATTTTTCAACAATCCGGGAATAACAGGTATCTTAGTAAATGTTAGAAAAAAGGGTACTTTGTGTATGGTGGATTACGCTTTTCTCGTGAAAGATGTTCGAGATAGTAAAAGAATATTCGAGCACCCCAATGGAGCCCATTAGGATCCAAAGGCGGTTGGGCCAGTTCTCTTCTCTCTCATTCCTCTCTCTTTCCTTCTCTCTTGATCCACGATGGAAGAGAAGGCGGGGGATGGTCGGCCGGTCAAGCAACATTCCGTACGCCAACCGACTCCTTGGGACCCTTCCTCCCCCTCTTTGGTAGACGGTTCCCTATATACAGGCTCTCGCCTCTTTATGAACCACCACGATATGTGCTCACGAGAGAGCGCCAATATTATTTCGACTACGCGCGTTCCATGTAACCTTGCTACGGACGTCGCCGAATGTCTGCTTCTCGTCGTGGCACCTCTCCGTCCGGACGAGTTCCCGGTCGAATAAATATGCTGTATCCGTCTGAGTTCATCGATTATCTTCCCAATCATATGGCAATAATATCGATGCTTCTCGGCTGTTTGCTCGGCAAACTATATATTCTTACGATATAGGAGAGTCTCCAGATTTTCTTGTGCTTCTCTTCATATATGAATTTATTTACGAAGGAAATTGCGAGTATTTCTACTTTTTTTTTTCTTAAATAAAATAATATAGTTTCATAGTTATAATAGTTGTCGGTTAATATTTTTTTCCAATTATGCGCGAGAATATTATGTAATTATGGAAATTGTTATCGCCCCTCGAACCTACACAATCGTACGTTTTCCTTTCATTTTCATGCGATTTTTCATTCTACTTTCACTTCTCGTTTTTCCCGTATATGCACTAGAATTTCTTTCGCAACAGCTGAGAGATTAAGGCAACGGATATATATTCAACTTTTCCACGGTACGTCTGACTTATTCTGAATGTGAAGACCGGCTCCACAAATAGCCGACCGGAATGAAGATGAAGCGGAGAAAGAAAGAGAGAGAAATAGAAGAAGAATGAGAAAGAGTAATAGAAGACATCTAAGTCCGGTTTTGGAAGGTTCAAGATCCTCGCGCACACCTTTAAAAATTTATAATTCGTCACGAGAATAATTTACGTTGACGAAACGTCGCTTATAGCTGAGCACGAGCTCAATTTTTAGTCGTAATTTGAAGGGAACTTATAAGCATTTAGTCGTAATTCGAAGGTAACTTATAAAGCATGGAAAATTAAGATTAATTAAGACAAAACATTGTTACCACATGGTATCTGTGCGAGTACTTGCATAATTATTATCGAGTAACAGATCGCTATAAATTCCACTTACAACGTCGATTAAGATGGTAAGAATTCACGCTTGTCCGAGTTTCCCTTAACGGCATGTGAATGATAATGCAGTCAGCTGTGGTTAACGTGCGACTACGTAGCAATACAGTTAACGTAATTAGCAGATACTATCGAGAGACATGAGCGCGTCTCACGCCTGGTTCGTGCGAGAGAGCACCATTATATTTCCGAGTATGTATCATAAATTTATCTCTGAATAATATTACCGCGAAACGGTAGTCCGCGATGACTACACATGCAAGACACATTTCAAGGTCATAGACATACATATAAATTTATTTTAGTTAGATAAATAAACGTATATGTATATTATATGTTACTTTAAGCAAAAATTCATTCTCTTTCTCTCTCTCTCTCTCTCTCTCTTTCTCTTTTTATATAGAATTAAATTATTCAAATATTGAAAGATATCACGTCGTACGTATAATTTTATGTATTGTTGGCTTCAAATAATTGACTACTGGTTGTCGATCGAATAAAATCTTTCGGGCTTCAACGAATCATTATCTCTCTTCATCGTTCTCATCTAATTCATCAGGAATTATACATCGCTGGCTTGTAAATAATGCGCATGACGTGGCAATTGGATAAAATCTTTCGGGCTCATGTATCATTCACAGATGATGAAACTTAACGTTCGTTCTCTATGTCACACGAGAACAAACGTTAATAACTTTCAACCGACACCCTCCAGTATAGGTTTACCTTCAAGGTCTGCGTCGCTCGGCATTGGATTCGGTACACCTACCTACTTTCCGAGCCGCCCACGACACTCTCCGCCACCGAAAAATCTCCACCCGAATGGTGTCACTGTTAGACCTTCGGGTCGAGGCTCCGAGGAAAGTTCCAGAGAGATCTCCTGCGTGCGTGCACAAAAGAGAGAGAGAGAGAGAGAGAGAGAGAGAGAGAGGGGAGGAGAGAAAGATAGAAAATTCGCCCACGCCAGGGTGCTATAAAAGTTTAAACCTGCCCTTTTCAACCGTCTCTACCTTTCATTGGTTTCACCACCGGTGTACTCTCTCCCTTTCTGTCCCTTTACCTAGATGCCTGCATCTACTCGCTTCTTCTACTTCTTCTTTCTTCTTCGTCATCTTCGTTTTCCTCTCCTCTTTTCCCCTCTCCTCCTACTTCTCTTCATCTCGCCATCCACCCGCGATCTTTGCCTTCTCATTCCTCTTCTCTCTGACTTCTCGTCTCGCCTTTACTCGGGGAGAGGAGGGGGGGGGGAGAGTGGGAGAGAAGTGAGGCTACGGGGTTCCTCCATACAGGCCCGTCGCGACAAGCTACGTCGAGAAGGCCCAAGAATGCACACGGACATCGCGGCGTGGAAGGCGGTTGGCTACAGGCCGCACGAAGGGGAAACCTCTCGAGAGAGCCGGGTTTCCTCGACGGAGAGCGGTGGAGGACCTGCGTCAAGGGGAAGGGGGAAGGAAAGGGGAGGCGGGAAGAGCCTTCGCGGGGCCTCGAGGGCCACTCCGCGACCCGCCGGGTGGACGGGGAGAGACGGAGGAACGACAGGGGCCCCAGGTAGGGGCCGGGAAGTGACCGGATGGCCTTGGTCCCGAGACTTGGTTAGTTACCGCGCGGCCGACTATAACCGGCCGTGCCACAGGGCGGTATCTCCGATTTCGACCGCTTTTTAAGACGACCAGACCACGGTCTCTCCGCGCTACCAGGGTCCGACTGGCGGGGTGAGAGGGACGCGCCGAGTCGGACGGGGAGAAGTACCAAAGGGATAAGACGTGCTGACGGATACGCGAGACGCTTACACGTGCGAGAGAGGGAAGCTGCAGGCAGAATGATGAGATTTTTGCGAAAATCTTTTCGTCGCGCACAATCGTATAGGAAACGCACTGGCATTTATTAAACGTATTTGATATATAGCGCTCTTAATATTTATGTATTTACGCTGTTTTTATAGGGATTTTAATTCAGTTCTTTATTCCTTTTCCTTTTTTTTTCCTCTTTCAGTGACTCTAATTACGAATGAGAATAGATTTTTGCGGATATTCTTATTAAAATTACAAAGGCAATCGTGCTGCAGCGAATTACAATAGAGCATAATTAGACTAAAATTTATTATTTACTCTTGCGTCATGTATATTATAAGATGGAATCTTTCGTACGAATTACAACTGTGTTTTTAAAGTATATCGCACACAAGAATCAATTTAATAGTTTAATCGTAATTTATCAGAAAAGATTGACACGCGTGATATTTCAGTACTCGAGCGATACCGCCGACAACGAGTATTAACAATACAATATAAGAATAATATATCATTTATCTCGACAAGCTTTATTGAACGTAGTAATTATTATTGCAAAAAATTCAGAATTCCTATAAATCTATTTGACAGTTAATTGATACGTCTACGTGACTCGTCGTATGACAAATATAATATTCTAAGAATTTCATTTAATATACGAAACATTCAGATAACTCTAAATATATATGCATATAAATATGTAGATACGATTACGTAAAACATGTCGCTACAATTGTGCAAATTGTCGAATGTTACAGAAATAATGAGGAATGTGAAACGCAACGTGTGTTACCCACACGTCCTTCCGCTCTCGTCAACTTCCGTTTGTCACTGATTTCGCGGAGAATCGAATGCCTACGTCTTCGTATAAATTACGAAATCGCATTCGTGAGACTCCTCGCGCATCGCCAGGAGGGATTTCTGTCCGGAGCAAGAATGAATAGCCTGGTTACTTATCCACCATCGCGCTCATTATTGCTCAACAGGGGCAACTTATGAGAGCACAAGAAGGTATATCTGCGTTGCGTACAATGAGATATATAAGGTGTACAAAAAAGCCTCGCTCTTTTACGAGTATTCAAAGCCGGGTGAAGAAGAACGTTAATCTTTTTTAATATTAAAAACTAGTTTTTAATCTGTAAATGATTGAAAATGAGAAATTTTTAAAGATGAATCGGCTTCAATCTTGACAAGAAAGCTGCCATAGAAAATGGCATTTGATACACTACATACAATAGCGCCTCAGTTAAATATCTACGAAATAATTCTCTCAATGAGTTTGCAAAAGTCTTATTTGTGATATTCTCAGGCGATTATGTCTAAACTTCAATCACTCGGCAACATCCGTAGGAAATATTATAATTAAGAACTTTGTTTCTTATTGACGAAATTTAAGATTCTTGTAATTAAATTGTGCAACTAGTATACATATATAGCTAATATTATAATTATTACTATTTATATTAATATTACTATTATTACAATTTTATCTTACTTTCACTTATTTATTAGGTATGTTTTAATTCTCTACTGTCCAATATAATTTTCAAATCACATAATAATTTTTTATTCGTTTGGTTTTTGTTTTAGATTCCTCTTTGTTTTTCAGTTTAAAAATTGTAGAATGAAAACTTATTTCTTCATTTTGTATCTCTTTCGAAGAAAAGTAAATAAATTTAATATTTATTTTATTCTCGATTCATTAAATATTAAATAAATATTAAATAAATATTAAATAAATATTAAATAAATTAAATATGAAATATTAAATAAATTAATAAATAATTTGGTTACTAAAAGATTAATTCTATTTTTAAGTTTAAGGATATCATAAATATATATTTGATTAAATATTATTTACCTCATATTCATCTTTTATACGTAATTTCACGCAATGTCCATTCTTTATATTCTTATGTGAAATGTTGCCATGAAATCGGAAGCTCTAGTTACAACGTGCTCGAACTCGAGAAAAGACAGAGCCCCGTCGCCGTCTATGTCGCTCTCTTCCAGAACTTTTCGACACACAGTAGTCATTTCTTCGGCACTTAGCCCACCACGAGTCAGCTGCCGACAGGTGCGTTCCAAATCACCCATACCCAACACCCCGTCCTCGTCGAAATCTGTTCATGGAAAATTACAGATTGATCGCAAAGATGAAGTATAAAAACAATTATCAGAATATTATCAAAATATTATCAGAATATTATCAGAATATTATCAGAATATTATCAAGGTAAAAGTGAATTTAAATGATATATGTATACTTAAAATAAATATTTTTTCGAGACTGTTCTCTTCTCTATATCGAGACAAGTACATTTTTCATTTCACTTAAGCTCATCCATAAAATATTTATGAGAATTAAAAATAATAAAAATATAACGAGAAAAAAAGCGCAATTTATGATGAAAGAAAAACGTCTCGCTCGAAAGAGGGTATAATTATGACGCGCTGCACGTCGGCAAAATCGATCGGTTGTTCCGTGCAAATATTCTCGTGCATCATGGATGTCGTGTCTGAACGCCGTATGTACTTCTCATCCCACGGATAGGTACAGCGAGGTCGACCTCCAGGCTCTCTCACGGTTTGCTCGTCCGTCCGTCTGTTCGTCCGTTCATCCGTCCGTCTGTCTGGTTCACCTGGTGGTCCATACCGTAAATTTTAAAGGCGTAAAAGACTTTCAGATCCCGCGGCGCCTGCTCGGAGAACACAGACATCATCTCGAGGAATTCCTCGAAGCAGATTCCCTCGGAGATAGACGTTGAATGTCCTGGATTTTGGCGTCGTGTAAAGACTTCCGAGATCCGTTCTCTAAATGGATTTTCCTTAAAATGAAAGAAGAAACGTCTCACTACAAACATCTCGTCAGTGAGAAAAAAATAAAATGTTCATTTTCAGCTAATATAAATATATATATATATATATATATATAATATAAATAATATAAATATAAGTGTATTTAAAATAATTAAAATGGGACAGAGAATCCCAACAAACTCGTCTTACAATACCTGACAACGATATATATAATACACTTTATATATTTTTACCAATATTTAACATGCATGTACACAGAGCTGTATAAAACGAGCAGAATATATAAAATATATATTCTAAACAATTGTGTAAAAATATATATTTGTATAGATCTCTATACTTGATATTAATATATTAATTACATAAATATAATATTATAACTTTTCTTTACTAAAATAATTTATTATAAAATAAAAATTCTAACAGACACATTTTTTATTATGTTTAAAACTATAATTATATAATTTGAAATAAACCTTTAATTCAGGAATGCGAGCTAAATACGATAAGGGTAAACGTAGAGACGATGCTTGTTGCGACGTCATAGTACGTGGTACCATTCCAGAATCTCCTATTTCCCGGAATTTCTTAAATATCCTGGAAAAAAAATAAAATGATCCGACAGTCTTTTACGCCGATAATAATAGAAATATTACCTCAAGATTTCCTTGCGCGTAAAAAAAGTACAATCCTGATAATCTTCGAGTTGTTCTTCGGTGAATGTTGCTACTTTGTTACCCATTGCGTTAATTTATTTTTATTTTGCAAATGTTGGACTCAAGAACATTATCTTTCACTTTACACAGATAGTATTTTTTTATTAACATTAATCTTTTTGAGGACGAAAGTAAATAAATGATATATTATAAAAAATTATAAAAATAAAAATCACAAAGAAATCATTAAAAAGCTGTTACATTTACGGAAGGACAACGAGGACTGAGTTTTCACATTCTCAATGTTCGATACGAATTCGTGCAATCTAATAACCAGGGTGTGTCTTGCCACTCCCATCTTTAGGGACGTCCCGATTCTGAATACTATTTCTGATCCTACGAGGGATTACGACCTACTTGTATATTGTACTTTATTGTGGATTGTGTAGCAACGTCGTTACTCTTTTTAATATCGACATTGCATGAAAACAAATATTGATCATATTAATTATATATCTATACAATTCTGAGGAAATGTTATCAAATATTAATTTTAATTATATAAAATAAATATACAAGTGTTTTAGTAAATATATTACAAAACACTTATTATTATATATATTATAAAATATTGTAAGTGTAATCGCAAATTTTGCAACAGGCATTAACACTATTGAAATCTGAATGTGTTTTATTTATACAAGAGAGAGAGAGAGAAAACTTAGTTTCCTTTAAATATAATAATCTTCATATGCCTCTTTACAATCAGCTAAACTATGAACACATTCCGTGAACTCATCTTCCTCCAGCCCGGAATCCGTAAAGGCGTGAAATTTCTTGATACTTCTTATCCTTTTGGTTTGTTTAAGCAGAGATTCGTACATGGCCGCGATACTATTGCCACTATGCATTCCAGCCATCACCGCAATCGAGTTCACATCTAAGAAAAGAATGAATAACATAATGTTTATCATTCACTATCATTATGTTTTAAAATACTAATTAAAGAAGATATACCTGTCCCTATGGGCCATTCAGCGATGTTACCATTCTCGGTTACATTATTATTGAATATCTTTGGATAAGGTAAAGAAAGTTTCAACGGTGCCTCGATATTGGATAAATATGTAGCTGATGCATGACACGTGCATGCCAAATAGAATGTCATCATTTCATGTACACTAGAGCATTTATATGCTGGTTTTGATACTTGTTTGCTAGCTTCGTGAATAGGTCGCTTTAATCTGTCTTCTGCAATTCCGCGCAACACTATACTTTGCATATTGTTATCCATCGATATGTCGCAGCTCGGTGTCAGACTGGTCCAGAGAGGTCCTTCAAATTCATCCAATATGTCTATTAAATCCATTTTTACTTTCATAGGAAATGGCAGATTCAAACTAATCGCTGCTCCTTTGCGACCTAATTTGTTCAGATCAGCGCATAAATCAGATAAATTAGCATTCGGATATCTCTTAGTTCTATATCTTAAGGTCAATGTGTCCAAAGCAGTCGCTAATATCGCGCTACTGTGATACTTTAGTTCCGGCCTATATGTTATGTTCTGGAATTTACGCGAATCAGTCGCGAATGGCCATCCAACTTGCCCACAAGAAAGTGGACTGTAAAGCGACGAATTCTCTCCAATGTGTTGCCAACATAGTGCTGTGTTGACAATTTTAATTAAATCCGACGCACTAGGCTCGGCATTATTAAAGTCTAGACATGGAAATGTCAAGATACTCTTTCCATACTCATCACGTAGATGCTGAATGCAAGATGCTCCAAGACCAGCAAAACCATCAGTAGAATCCACAAGCACCTATTGTTTTGAAGTAATTACATTAATAATGTGGTATATAAATAATAATTTTAATATAGAATTTATAATAGACAATAAAATGTATAAATATATACCTGAAATCCTTGCATTAAATCACATTCTTCCACAAATAATCGTATTCTGTCTGAAAAATCATCGGAGAATTGTTCTGTGGTCCATAAATCGCGACCATATGTGAATATATTAAATGGTCGTTGTGTACAATTGTGTATATACTCTTTGATAATTGTCACTGTCCTGGGATGAAATAATGGTAAAATATAGTCGACCCATGACTTTACATCATTTTCAAAATTGAAACTATCTGAATCCACAGTTTTATTGGATTCATTTAAACTTTCAATAAAGGATGTTTTAGGACTAGGTTCAGCACAGGTAACTTCTAATTTTGCATCATCCCATAATAACTGATCTGGAGGTCGAGGTACTGTATTATACAAAGAACCTTGCTCGCTCAGATAACCTAGTGCTCCTTTTAAATCTGCTATTAACAGTCTCGGTGTAAATGTAACTTGTCTCTGAAACACAACTATTCTTGTGATTACTATTTTATATTATAAAGTTGTTCAATAAAAGTTTTTATTAATTCTATTACAATTAATTTATTATATAATTTATTTAATATTATGTAAAACATATTTTATAGTAAACTTGTAGAATGGTCTTTAATATCTTTTTCATCAATTCTACTGTTATACTTGTAATTCTCATTTCTTTATATCAATTGTATATAACTATATATAACAAAAATATGTATGTATATTACTAGGTCTTTAAAGAAATACAATAATACAAGAATACAATAATCTTTCTCTAAGCCAATTAATTAAATTAATACCAAAAAAAATCTTACTGTAAAAAAAATAGTTTTATATCCACGTATTATAGCTTGAATCTAATTCTAAACTCTCTTGTAATCCTTCTAGAAAAAAAATTACTGTCAAACAAATCTTTTAAGAAATTAATTTTGCAGTTATATTTTTAATTAATGTTAGATTCAAGATAGTTATATGTATATATTTTTTATTGTTAATATATCTGCAATATAAATAATAAAACATATACAAAAACAGTTTTATTTGTTTAATTTTACTTACTTGCATATTTTCACCTTCTCTATACAAAACATCATGATTTATTTCAGATGGATGCTTTGGATCATATGTAAAGTTAGACTCCTGCAATGAAAGTTTTGCGATATATTGCAATCTTAAGCATTTCACAGATATGTTAAGAAATTTGTAATCAAAATGATATGGAAAATTTAAATACCTGCAAATTCCACCAATGCGTGCCGATGAAATTTGAATAATGACCTAACTGAATGGTCAATATCTCCCGTGTTGTCATTATATTATTATGACTTTATATTTTATTCTTTATAAAAAAATGTAATGGCCGAATAAAATGATGTGTTAAATATTTAAGATTCCTTCTTTCCTGATTGTTTATTGAATTTCTGTTTGTTATGGGACGTAGAATCACGATTTTGATATGAGGTTATCTTTTACGCGATTGTATTCGACACAATCAGAGTATGTTCAAAAATTCTATCCATGAGGTAGAGTATCATTTAATTGACCAATCAGAAGTAAAGATTTCTTTATCCTGATTGGTTAATTAAACGATACTGCCTTAAGTAAGGTTTTTGAACACGTCCTATAGAGAATTTATAGGTCTCTAAACAATTTATAAAATTCTCTAGTCAATAACCAATCAATTCATTCGCCAAGTATGGCGGTTAATTCCTTTTGAATTTTGCGCACACGAATCAAGAAATTAAAATATCAATATAATGAATCCGACAAGTTCTACGAATTATTTACAATAAAAAATCTTGATTATGTTCCATATCGATACATTTTTTCAATACATAATTATTATGATTTTACTTAACGCAGCACATTAATGATTTAAGCATCGTTATTAATATGATAGTATTACATATATATATATATTTTTTTTTGTTTTCAATGAGAGTTTTGAATATTTTAATGACAAAAGAAAACAAACATTTTCGTTTAGTCTAAAAACCAATATTGTTATTTAAAATCAATCATAATAAGATTTGTATTTCTAATGACTGAATAAATTACAAGCAAATTTGAAGATTTATTCTGAAAATAAACGAGCTAATAAGTAACAAATATGCGCATGCAGATATATATTAATGTTTATCTATGAGAGATTTAACATTAACTATGATAAATCAAATGTAAATATTATATACTTGTTTATGGTAAAAGATATTTTGAATATTTTTTGTTTTCAGTTAATCTGTTTATAATATATATTTTTGTGTTTAAGTAACTTTTTATTTAACACCTTTCAGCCTTACTAAGATTATTCACACTGCGTCAATGTCCAATATACGACGAATTTTAATTAGAAATATTTTAGATAGCTTTGTTATTAGATATCGGATGTCATATATGATATACTGTCAGTATCACAGAGATTTCTATACGTAGAAGTCCTTTGTCAGATAATGTAAACCCCCTGCATCAAGTTTTTTCTTCTGCGCGGGAATACCCTCAGTCATATAAAAGTGTTTCCTTTGTATCGATGCATTGTGTGGATATCTCGGAATAAAAATTTATATAGTGCCGTAAATATAATAAACAATGTCGTTTAAAATTGATTGTCAAAGTTTCTCTGAATATATGCTTCCAATATTGACGGTTGAATTAATCGGGCATTATAGTATTGATGGTGATTTAAAATATTGTGATGATTTATCGCAACTAAAATATTATGTTCCTCCTCAAGATTTTGACAATGTATTTTTCGATCTTAATAAAAATTTCATGTCTACTCGTTATAAACCTACTTCACATGTCAAATTGCAAGACGTATTAACATGGGTTTCGAACAATTTTAATCTACTTGAAAAACCATTATCACAAGAAGGCCAATGGTATGTTGTTAAATAATCACCGTTCAGATTTTAAATATAAAATTTCCATGTGTGTGATACATTATCGAAATATATAACATAGAATTTCTCTGTACATACAATATAGTATTATTATATTTCAAACAGCTATAATGAGAATATAAATCCTAAAATTAATTTGAAAGTATATAAACAGCTCCTCGTATTTACAAACACGATAATAATATATATTTCAATGAGAGCCCAAGCGCGACAATATCTTGCGCTTGGGCTCTCATTGTCGAATATATTATTATCGTGTTTATAAATTCTAAAAATTAATTGTAGATGATTTATAATTATTATTATAGTAATATATATATTAACAATTATTGCATAATATATAACTGTTATTTTTGCACACTAATTAAAAATAATATTAATTAGGTTGAATACTGATTTTATTTGTCGTCGTGGCGCATTAAAAACATTATTATCTACTCCATATAAAAAAAGAAACGAAGATTGGATTATTTGTGCTAGCAAATATCGTGGTTCGATATATTTATGCGAATTTTATACGGATGAAAAAGAATTTCGACATGTCAATGCAACTGCAAAAGAAAGACAATTATGTTCACAAGGATTCAAGTTTGAACAATATATGGTAGCAGGTATTTTAATTTATTGTGTATACTAATTTGATCAAATTGTTTTTACATACTTCAAATACAATAACACAATTATTTATTTAATTTATATAATTAAACTGCTTAAATAATATATATATTTTTTAATTAGATCATCCATCGCATAGACCAAATTCATCAGTATCTCTTAATGAATGTGAAAAATTTCATTGTATGATTAAAGCAAATTTTGATGATCATTCGTTGTTATATGAAGCAGAAATAGATGGTATTTCTTCACATCAACCTATAACGGATACACTTGTTGGCAAAACATTTGAATTGATTGAATTGAAAACACTATCAGCAAAATTGTATCATGAAATCGGCACACCACAGTATGATAAATATGGCACAATCCCTTTTGAAAAAGCAATTCTATGGTGGTGTCAGAATTATTTAGCAGGAATAAAAGGAGTAATATGTGGAATAAAAAACAGTTGTGGGGAAGTAAAAATGATAAAAGAATTTTCTACAGATAATCTTCTTCAGCTTTCAAAGGTAATGCTTTTAAAAAATAAAGTTTATATAACATATATATTGATTAATAATATATTAATTTATAATTATTTACTGTTGTAGTTTTATGATGGTAATGTAGACAAATGTAAAATGTTCTGCAAAATATTTCTAGACAATGTAAAGAAAATTGTCATCAAAGATTATAATGAGTGCATGTATAAGTTTTACTATGATGCATCTAATGATATTATAAATTATAGTGAAGAAGCTTCTGATAATGAAATGTGTTTCTTAAAGTCATGGTTTGTTGAAAAAGCAAGGGATTACAATAGTACTTTTCAGTAAATATTCAGTATCACAATATATCTTTTATGTAAAGAAAGAGATCAACTATGAAAAAGTATATCAACATTTTAAAATGTGCATATTTTATATATTATACTCGCGTAGATATACAAATGTTATGAAGTTACTAAATAATTTTTAAAACAAATATATTTTATGCATTATTGAAATGAGGAATGACTTTTTTTTTTAGAATATGTGAAATTATTATTATTTTAATGATAATAACTTTTATGATGGTAATGTAGACAAATGTAAAATGTTCTGCAAAATATTTCTAGACAATGTAAAGAAAATTGTCATCAAAGATTATAATGAGTGCATGTATAAGTTTTACTATGATGCGTCTAATGATATTATAAATTATAGTGAAGAAGCTTCTGATAATGAAATGTGTTTCTTAAAGTCATGGTTTGTTGAAAAAGTAAGGGATTATAATAGTACTTTTCAGTAAATCAGTAAATATTCAGTATCACAATATATCTTTTATGTAAAGAAAGAGATCAACTATGAAAAAGTATATCAACATTTTAAAATGTGCATATTTTATATATTATACTCGCGTAGATATACAAATGCTATGAAGTTACTAAATAATTTTTAAAACAAATATATTTTATGCATTATTGAAATGAGGAATATGACTTTTTTTTTTAGAATATGTGAAATTATTATTATTTTAATGATAATAACTTTTCAGTTTGTCAATATATAATAAAAAATTATATTTTATATAAATATTTGTAATTAAACAAATATGATAAGTTCACATATTTATTTTGACTATACATACTTGAACAAAATAAAAATTGTATTGCATATATATATCAAACACTTCGACCTAAAACTTGATTAATTGCATCCATCTCTTTATGAGACATAGGTTCCAACATTAATCCAGGTACTGGTGGAGTCAATTCTAAGTCACGTAATTCATTTACTTTTATTTTTAAGTTGCTTCTTAACTTATTAATCGCAGTACTACATTCTCTCTGATCTGAAATGCCAATAATATTACTACAGAATAGAATAAATTAGAGAATGTACAAAGATTTTTGTCTGCTTGAAATTACCTTTTTCAAGCAATTCTTCAGCTGCTTTAGATGGCATCTTTAATAACAATGGACCCACTGTTATCCATGCTTTTTCATGCGATTGTTTTTGTAGTGCCCTTATTCCAATGCGATCATCATTTCTTCTCTTATCCAGAGCAATTATTTCTCTTCGATCAGTGAGAATTTCGCCAGCTTTATCTTCAACTTTTTCTAAGTGTTCCAGTAATCTTTGATGTTCACTCATCATCTGTAACATATTAATAAATTTGTATGTGTATTATATTTACTTTAACTATTATAAATATTGAAAGGCATTTGTATATATTTGAGGTTTTCATTCTTGCTACATTTTAGTAAAATAAACACTAAATATCTGTAGTTTTTACAATTTTTATTAACATATAATTAACATATATAAGAAAATTTGAGCTGATAGTATTTATAGACAATGGAAAAAAATTAATATTAATATATGCATAATTTTATAATGAAGAGATATGGAGAAACTTACAAGTATAGGTACATAAGAACTGTAATAATTATTTTCATTGCATTCAATCCTCATGTAAACATATTATATTCACATTTATAAAATTATTAATATGTATTTTAAGATAATGCAGTACGTAGAGCTCTTTCTTTTCTGGCTTCTCTGTGAAGTAATCTTTCCCGATCCCTTTTTTTCAAAGGTTTCTGTTTAGGTATTTTAATGTTACTAATGGCAGTTGTATCACCTGGCTTGAAATGGGTAACTTTATATTCACTTTCTACCGATTGTCCCAATCCTTTGCGATCTGTTTTCAAACATGTTTTAATTGGATATTTTATTCCTTTCCCAGAAGGTCCAAGGCCAGCTTCTTCATCCCATCCTGTATTCAAGAGCATTTTATATCCTTTATTTTGTCTTGATATTCCATATATTGCATGCTTTAATTTTGGCTTTGTGTTAAAGATGTGCAAAGTAGAGCTTTCATGTTTTTGCGGTGTTGTTTCTTGAAAGGTCGCTTTACAGACATCACAATAAAATATTGGGTTGTGCTGTAATTTCATCTTTTCTTGTGTAATATTGTGAACACCTTTATCACGTTCTAAAGATTCCATGGATATTGCTTTAATTGGTAAAGCATTTGTATTATTTATTTTTGGAACATTTATTAATGATTGATTATTATTACACAATGATTCAGATTTCTTTTTTAATAGTGCAACTATATTTAAGTAATTTCTTTTCAAAGCTAATTGTGCTGCAGTAAGACCAGATCTATCTCTAGTTCTTCTATTAGCCCCAAGATTTAGCAAAAATTGTACAATATCCAAATGACCACAGTAAGCGGCAGACATTAATGGAGTCCAACCAAAGTCATCGCATATATTTACATTTTCTGATGTCATATGTTTTTGCAAGAATTTTAAATCCTTTTGCTCTACTGCTTTTAACAGTGTATTTACAGTGACTTTTGCTAAAATATCTTCAGGAACTGTAGTCTTTCTTGATTGTGCATTAATAGAAGCTTGATTTGTACCAGAATTACTTTGGTTTCCAACAGTTTTTGATTTTAAACACTTTGATCTTGTCATAACATTGCTACTAATTTGGTGAATAACTTCTTCATAGGCAGCTTTTGCTTCATTTCCTTGGAAGGCCAATTGATGAATACATTTCTCTGGAGATTTCTCTTGTACAGTGGAGGCCTCTCTGACAAATGTTTTCCATGGTATATCAATGTTATGTCGTATATGTATCCACTGTTGCAAAGACATTTTTGTAACGTTTGGTACTGGATATACGTCACACTGTCTTAAATTTTTTTTTCTCAAAAATTGTTTGGAATTTTTATGATAATCTGCTTTGTCAGTCTATATTTCTCTTTCTAACAGTCACAATACATACATTAACCATTGCAAAACACAGCATATGATACTGTTGTAGACAGTAATAGTAATGACACCAGAAGAATAGTATGATACTGCATGTGACACGATACTTGCGATCAGTAAGTTGCTTTACACTCCTTGTATCTCCGTAATATCAAATTTTGTCAAAAAAGACGCTACTCTTTAAAATAGTAGCAGTTTTGCACTTGGTATATATATATATATATATATATATATATATATATATATACGTAAAAGCTCAAAATCTTATTATCAATATAAAATGTCGACAGCAAAATTTACCTTTGCTATTTTGCCTTATTACGCTGTTATTTCAGTCGTGTGACAATTTATTTTACATTCAGGTTCTCCCTGATAAAATTCTCGTCGTCAATTAACGACAGAGAAATTGCCACGATGCAAGACAACTAGACAACTACTAGGCTTCTTCTATTCTCCAAAAAACGCAAATACTATTTCCTCAAATAGCAGCACTGTACACAGTATAGTCAGAGAAACCTGAGACTTGAGAGGCGCCACGCCGTTTTTCGTAAGACGTTTTTTCCCTACGGTACAGTGGCGCCAAATGGATGCATTTTACGAGCCGGAACCAGAAAGAACTATATGGTGGATCCACTTTTCGATATTACGGTAAAATCATAGAGCATAAATTTATTTTTCACTGGAAGATGAAAACAGGCAGTTCGAGTTTGTGAAAAAAGGTTAAAAATTCTTACTGGCGTTCACGTGGTATATATTCACGTTCAGGTACATGAAATTTTTTTCACTTGTAATTGGGATATAGCAACAATTAAATAAAAATAGCATGGTTTTGCCAACTTGGGCGAAGATAGGAATTGGATGGTAGGTGCACATGATATTTTGGGAAGGTTTTTGTAGATCATTTCTTGTATGGACAATTCTCACGTGTCATGTCGATCGTTAACTGTAGATAAAACAATTATTGCATTCAAGATGCATGATGATTTTGAATGTCTATATTTTTGACGTTTTGTACAGTTCAAAAATTTTGCATAGATTTTTACTAGTTTTATAAAAAAACATTTATATGTACATTTTATTATAGCATAATAAATTTATGCTTTTTGCAGGTCTGTAGTCACTGTTGTAGGACTTTACGCATTTGTGCTATCTAAGCAAGGTGTTAATGCCAGGAGATATGAGCTTATGAAAGCTAGACAACGTTTGCGCGACACGAATGTTGTAGAATAATTTGCGATAAGATTAAGAAATAAAGAATTTAAAGAAGATTACTACAGAGTACGAAATTTTAAGAATGGCAGCGTTACCACAACTGGATGAAGATAAACTTAAATTAGTACAAGAATTAGAAATTGAAATGATGTCAGATATGTATAATCGTATGACATCTGCATGTCACAGAAAGTGTATAGCACCAAAATATACAGAGGCTGAATTAGGCAAAGGAGAATCTATATGTCTGGATCGTTGTATAGCTAAATATTTAGATGTTCATGAACGGATTGGTAAAAAACTCACGCAACTTTCAATGCAAGAAGCAAAAGTTGCAGAATAAGTAAAAACAAATTAAATTAATATTAATTAGATTTGACAAGACTTTCATGTAATCTTTAAGTTGTCTTTAGTTTTTCTTCTATTACTTTAGAATTTTAAAAGTTTCATGTAAATCAGAACAAATAAAAATAAAATAAAATGCAGTTATGCTGTATTTAATTTAGTTTATAAAAATAAAGAAAACAACTTAGTTTATAAAAATAAAGAAAACAACTTCATGAAATAAAAATTTTTAATTTTCCAATTTCTCAAATATTACTTTTTCATAAGAATATAAATGTATAATAATATTATTTTGCTGATATAGACTTGTTAGAAATGCTTATATGTATTATAAAGATTTTTTTAGAAATTATGATATAGATAAATTATATATTATACATTTTATTTACAAATGATTTATTTTTAAAGAATTTTTCATATAATAATGAATTTTATACACAACACACATTTCTCCACAAATGCAAATATAATAATGCATATTATATATTTAGCTGATTTTAAAATTTAGATTTTCATCAAACTTAAATAATATAAAAATTTTATTAAAGTACTATTATACTTTTTTCTTTTTTTGTATATATTGGAAAATTTATATTAAATATCCAAAATATAATATTTTGTCCATTTAAAGTCCACTTATCTATATATACTTTTGGACATAATTTTGATTTGCAAGTAGAAAAATTTATTTTTAACAATACATTTATATATACTAAAAAATAGTAAAGGTAATAACGTAAGAAAAATTCAATATATATCAATTATTGTACGATTTGATAGAATTTATATATAGCAAGATAAAAAAAAACATACAAATTTAAGTTTTACAAATCGTACAAGGGACAATTGAAATTTTAATAACACATGTTTAATTTTTATCCTTCTTAGTGAGTTCTACGAAGTGATATTAATAGTAAGAGCGATAAAAATAAATTTATTTTTCATTGTTTGTTGTTCAAATTTGCATCACATTTGAATACATTTTGATGAAATATGACATCTAATATTAACCAGCAGTTTTGTCTTTTACCGGACGAGTCGTAGCCAAAGCTAAAGTATGTTGACCACCGCCATTTACTCGTACTACTGTTTTACCTTCTAACTGCTTTCCTTTAACTAATACTGGTTCATCGACATCTTTTACATCTCCTGTTCCAAGATTTCCATTAGTTCCCATACCCCATGAATATAATTCACCTATTGTAATAAAACGTAAAACAAAATCAGATATTTTCAGAGGGGAAGAAGGGAAATGTTGATATATTCACAATTATTTACCTGATTCCGTGACAGCAAAAGATTCTCTGCTACCTGCGCCAACATCGATACATTTAGTAGAGCTTAGAGTAGAAACTAATGTAAGTTCTTCCGCATCCACACAATTAGGTCCAAGTCCAAGACGACCATATTCTTTGCGACCCATCACAAAAACTTGTCCTGCATCATCTAGAGCTATAGTATGATGCTCTCCACTGCTGATATGTCTCCATACCTTACCACTAAAGGTTTTTGATATTTGTGGATGAAAATTGATATCATTGTTTTTTAAACCTGAAAATTTTCCAACAAATATGTCAGACATGTAAAATTGAAAAGTACATATGATATGTAAAGATATATATCTTACCAATTTGATGGAAATTATTTAGACCAAATACATATATATCTCCTTTTTGATGCTCTTTAGCAAATGTGCAAAAATTTCCCGCCCATATATTATCAAACTGCAGCTTCTTACTGATTTTGAATTCAACTATGCCTGGAGTCAGTAATAAACCTATTCCTTGTCGAGAATTTCTACTGGCGGTTCGTGCAGCTACTCGTCCTAATTGTCCTTGTTCACCACGGCCGCAAGTATATATACGTCCATTTTCACTAAGTAATACTAAATGATCATTACCTGATGCTATTTTGACAACTCTTACATTTGGTAATATTTCTACAGGGAATCGTTCATTCCCTTTAACCGTTAGTCCCATAGAACCATGAGTATCCTAAGTTGCAAATCAATTACATTAATTTTCTCTTAATTAACACTATTATAATTAAGTGAAGATTATATAAATTAAGAAAAAGAATATACCCTAAATGTGCCCCAAGCAAATACTTGGCCATCTTCTAACAACGCGGCAGTATGAGAGTCACCTGCTGTCACCTGAATAGCTTTACCAGGCAGTTCGACTATACCTGGTACTGTCTCAGAACCTTCTTTGGTAGTGTCTCGTCCAAGTGCTCCCTCATCGTTGCATCCAAAAGTCAATACTTCACCTGTTTTTCTCAAACATGCATTATGCATAGCACCAGCTGCTATAGCTATAATATCTTGGTAATCAGATATGGCTACTGGACGCATCTTTTCAGTGACTTCTTCTCCTAATCCAAGTTGTCCAAAATCACCTTGTCCAAATACAAGCATGACACCATTGGTAGAAAGGGATCGTAAGTCAGGTTTCACAGTTATTTCTACAAAATAAATTTGTACAAATTATATACTAATGCGAGAGTGGCTTATTAGCAACTTATATAAATCTGTATTCTTCACAAACGTTCATATCTTTGCCTTTAGTCATAACACAAATGATTGATTGAGAAATGCCATTTCTTATATTCTTGCTCTTTTGTAACGTACTCCGATTACACATGTAGGTTACGATATAACGAATTTCGAAAACAAAAAAGGGAAAAAAGTTAATAAATCAAAAAATTGTTAGTCAATATACCTTGTTTTTGCTTGATTTGCTTCGGGGGCTTGTCTGCCTTCGTGGGATCTACGGCTGTCCGTTTCACGGCTCTCCTTGGCGGCACTGCGACATTTTCAGGTTAGGTTTGCAAACGTGCTCATAAAACGTTTATTATGACTGTCACACGCGACTCGGCGAACGCTTTTAACATCGCCGTTTATATACGTACTTACTTCTGCTGTTGTTTTTCGTGAATCGCAAATATGTGCAGTCCCTTGCTCCGTTGGCGCCAAAAGTTACGATGCTCCGATCCGCGCTTTGCGATTGTTGCGCAACTCGTGAAGTACGACGAAGATGATTTGCACGGCGCTAACAGCTGCTTCAATGGTCTCAAGTGATTCTCATTGGCAGATTTGAATATATAGCTGTTGCATTCATTGGACGGGAACACCGTAAAATTCACGCGGCGATCTTCAATAGGAGCTGATTTTGGATGAAAGGGTAATATTACTGGAGTCGACGTGTTTTTTTTTTTGCCAGTATATATATATACGTACATACGTGTTGTGTGCATGCACATGACGGACGATTACCCGCCAAAATGCAAGCCTCCTCTTGAAACGATATTCCTCCAAGTTTTGCTGTAAAAAGTAAGTCTTCTTGTTCGAACAAATATATATGTTTATTCATATTCAACGTCATTAATAAATTTATGAAATCTATCTAAAAAAAATTTCTGACTGATATTTTTTGCGAATATATAACAAGTAAAAGATGTATATTTTTATAAACTACATTTTGTATAAAAATGCACAACGTTCACATCAGAGATCACTTTTAATTGTAAGTTTTATCAAAGTTGTCCGTAAATCGAATTTGTGTGTGATATAGTTTTCATGAATATAAGTTAGATCATAAAAATGTTGTGAGCTCGAGTATAACACGCGACTATAATATTTTGTATATACTATCGTAAATTAATAAACAAGAGTGAACGCCATTTTCCGCACGTATTACAATGAAGCTTCATAAAACCGACTGAGGTATGTTAAGAAAGTTTTGGATTTTGTGGTTTAATATCCCGATGCTTACCAGACTAACATCGTTTTCTGACGGGCAAAATTTAATATCGCGAGATATTAAAAGGATTTTTAAGAGTTCTCCCTCTCTCTCTCTCTCTCTCTCTCTCTCTCTCTTTCTTTCTTGTCTTATAATTATGGTATAAGATAAAGAGACGATAAGATATAGAGATTTATTATTTAACCACGGTTTTATGTTTTGTATTTTTGAAATTTTATTTACGGTTTGACCGTCAAAAAGCTAAAACGACAAATATTATAAAAGTTCATAGATCGATGTTTGTGCTTTTATATGTTTTATCAAAACAAATTTTGCAATGTGATTATAGTAAATAAAAGAACATTAAGGAAATAAGAGTGAATGTCTTTCCGTAATAATATTTTATTCTTATTACAACGATTATTTTGCTGTCATCATATCATATATATATATATATATATATATATATATATATATATATATATATATATATACTATTTTATTATTTACATATTATTTTTCTAAAATTATTTATTATATTTTTTTCTGTCAGACACATCACATTATAGATGACAGTTATAGACATATGATAAATCTAATAAAAAGGATATACTTCACTTGGCATACAAAAATAATTAGAAACATTTTAAATCATATTTGATTTGAAACGCATTTCTGCATAGTATTAAAAAATATAAGATATTTAATATATTTTATATGAATAAATATATCAGGATTTTCGTACAACTTTAGGAAATACTATAATAATAATACAAAAATCATTTATGCTGTTATGCGTATCAAAAAGCGAAATATATCATTCGTCACCTTCGTTACCGACGTACAATTAATAGGAAAGAGACAGAAAATATATTTTTATATCCGTCCTTTTCTATTATTAGTTGCAGCGCCGAGTTCACATGTCGCTGATGTCGCGATTTTCTTCAGTCCGCGTTGTCCTTGTCCCTTCTATTACGATTTGGCGCGTTATGCATTTCGAATCTGACGTCACTGTTACGTAGTAGCTGATGTTAGCCGATTTAATATGGCGATGCGAAAAAAACGGTCTTCCTCTCCGGTGAGTGAAATTCGAAATTCGGAATTTATATGGTTGAGCAATCCGTTCGTTATAGTCGCGAATTAAGCCAAACGAGTATGTGATTATCGCGAGTTGTCATTCGGGCTTTGCTCTCATCAAGGATACGACGGTTTATTGCGGACAGATTATGTTTTGGCGCAAACCATCTCCGTGTGAAGTTGTTAGGACTTGCGAGGTAATTCACTGTTCGAAATTGTTGTGATTAAAATCGTTCTTTATAAATACGGAATAAATATGTCATTAGATGTAAAATTGTGATGAATTATATTTATTACTGTCAAGAGTAAATTTCTCATTTAGAGCTGCAGATGTAATTTTTTGGACCATCAAAACCAGCGTTACGATTATGTACTTGTATAATAATTTTTCTCGTTACAAGATCGTTGCCGTTATCTCCTTTGAAAGAAGGAACGCGAATTGTTTATCTTCTAGGAACTGTCCCATAAATCTTGTCGGTGGCTCGTCTTGACAAAAGTGAGACAGGAATGAGAGCGAGCGAGGTAGAGCGAAATTTTATGAAGCCGGGGCTATTTTGTATCTGTGTGCGTGTGTACAAGCATGTGTATGTGGGGCTTTCGCGTTAAATAAAGTTTGAAACTCGCTCACATACTCGAGAAACGGGGGGGGGGGAGGGAGGGAGAGATAATTAACGATTCTTTTTAATAAAGCGAAAAATCTTGTAACGAGAAAACAATGCCTGTATTCGTACATTGATCAATTTGTCAGGATGTTAACACACCAATGGCGAGAAAATGATCATTACAATATAATCTTTATATATTTGATACATTTAAAATTATCGTCTATAGAAATTTATTCAATGTTGATTTCAGGTAATTTGGTCCACCTTGATCGAGGGACGAATGTTCACACACAGGGAGCACGGAAAATTAAGCCGGATTTTCGGGAAAATTTGTTCACGTTTGGTGTGCACGGTCGCGATTCCCAATAAAATGCGAATTAGCATGCGACGGAGGATGACCGCGGGAGTGCGCGTAATGCGGTGGAGGGACGAAAGGGTGCAGAGAGGGTGCCGGCCGGTGTCGGAGGGGTCGCAAAAGCGCGCCCGCCAACGGCAGTCGACGGCGAGACTTCGCCCGCGTAGGTTCTATCTTTGTTTCTCTCTCGTAATCTCTCATCCATCTGTCTGTTCGTTGCTTATACTTCCGTGAAATTTCAGTTGCAATCGACGCGTGGAATTGAAATTTTGCTTTCTGCACGAACGTTTCTACGAAATATTCGCGAAGGAGTGGAAGACATCACGTGACAGCCGCGTAAAAGACGCGTGACCACCGTCGCGTAAAACGATCGAGAGTGACATCTACGGACGCAGATCTTCGCATCGAGAGACGGGATCGTTTGATGTAGAGCCGAGGAGCTATGACGAGGACGACACGCCGATTTTTGCTGCTGCTGTTGCAGATGCTGATAGGGGGTGAGTAACTTTTTACATATACTATTTGCTTTGAGAACGCGCGTAAATATTGCGTGATTACCGAGAAACGATCGCTACGCTTCTAATATTTATTGCGTGATAAATCATGTGTAACATAATCGTGTGTATAATACAAGTTTGCAGAGATTTTATCAGATATTAAAAATTTATAATTTTTTCTTACAAAAGGCAATTTTAATTGTCCGTGAAAAAAATATGTATTTAAAAAGTCGGCAAGAAATTCATAAGTTAGAGCTCGCTGTTGCAATTTGATTTATACTACACAATGAACATCAAACAATAAATTACTGTCAAATAATACATGTGTTTTGAAATGCAGTATCGATTTGTGACTATACATATAGTAAATTTGCAAATAAAATACTTAACTCTTGAGTTTTTTCTTCACACAAATTTAAAGATCAATCAATTTATTTACACACGTATGAGATAAGAAAGAGGAAAAGATAGAACAGAGCTTATCTAACATATTTTAACATGACAAAAATATCGTGACAAAGTTGCACAGGTTTAAGTTGACGAATTAAATTTAATTTTACGAAATGAAAAATACTGACTGTATTATAATAACAATAAGAATGGATGAATGACCCAAACGTGATCCTTGTACGCGATCCTTTGCTCGCTGCACTTATGTTTCGGTGCGACGGTTTCTCGATAGTCGCGCGACTTGTTGAGCCACCACCTCTCTCTCCTCGGCGAAGAGTAAGCGAGGCGTGCACTGAATTCGCGCGTGACAAAATAGATTTTTCGAGCAGAACGTTTACAACGAAAGTGGATTGATTTTCTTGCTCACGTGAACGTATCAGCGTTTTCTCAATCAGTCTGAGTGGTTGCCGTGGACGTCGCGATGCTTACCATCGCGCACACGTGCTTTTAAGAATTACAAAGCCGCCTTTTCGAAAAGTCGTTCAAGCAAACGCGTCGGTTCTATACGTATATACCTGATTCGATGGACCAACGATGTGTCGTGTGAGATCGAGAAAGCACTTGGAATATTAAAGAGTGTTTATACGCAACATTTTCATTCTACTATTGTTGCCGCGAATGTTATTTTGTTGCGCAAAATAGTAATTATTGGCGTTGAATTATATGCGTCGAAGCTTTAAATTCAGAATAAAATGTATAATCTGAATTTTATAATAAAATCTCTTTTTTCTATTCTGTAAGATATAACAAAATTAGATGGCTAGAAGCGAAAAACAGAATTATTGTATTGACACAATTATATTAGATGTTTAAATATTTATGTTATTTTTTCTGTACAAATTTTTTAATTTTAGTTTAATATTTTATATTCTTTCGAATATTATTAGCATCGATTTTTAAATAATTCATTCTCATATTGTATATTCATTATATTTTTTAAATTCCATATTAAATTTGTTTCTTCTGAAAATCTATACTCGTACAACTCAATCAAAGTAATTTATCTTGATCATAAGATTTATCAGGAGAAAAATGCATTTGCGCTTATAAAAGGTGAGCATGCAATTTCTGAATATTTTATGTCAATGTCGAATTGCGAAGTATCCATAGAGAGAAAGAGAGCGTTTGAGGTTGTCCTTTCACGCGTTCTCGAAGAAAACACGTTTTCGTACCTAATATTCTTCATTCGCCGCGGATAGAAGATAGACGTTTATTCATCTTCCGGCACACGCCTCAAAGCTTTTCAGTTCTTCGTTTGCAAACAAGATGTGACGTTCACCCAAGTGTCCATCTCGCGGTGCATTGCACGCGCAAAGGTGGTGTATTGAAACAAAACGTGAGAAAAAAGCCATCGTTAACCCAGTTTCTTAGCTATCAATCATCATACGGTGTTTCGCGGCAGACCAGGCGCTGATAGAATTTCTGATGAAAATTGAAGAAAGATAGCTACCACCTTTCCTCTATATCAGAATTACATTAAATGTTTTCAGAAAATTTTGCAGGTATAATAATTTATATGTAAAATCGATATTTTGCAACAAAAATTTTGTTTTGCAATTTTTTCTTCTTTCAACTTTTAATATATGTTAAATACAATAAATGAAACTCTCTCCTTCTCTCTTGAGTGACTGAAACTAAAATTTTTGTAGTAAATCTCTCTCTCTCTCTCTTTCTCTCTCTCTTAACGTTTATTTATATTCTAAGATTAATTTCGAGAATAAGTCTTAGATTTTCCACCTTTTTCGAAGATTTTTAAAGTTGAATGTTAAAGTATCCACATATGTATGTTGTTGGTAGTATATGTCAAAATCATCAATATATTGTTTACCTTTTTTTTAACTATTTTTTTAAGTTATTGTTTCAATTTTGACTTCGCTTTGTAATAATAAAAAATATATTCTTTTGTTTGCCCCCAAGATATACAATTTATATTAAAACCGTACTATCATTATAAACTCTACAACTCGTGTTATTTTACGAGCACGCTATATCTGAGCGAATTCAAAAAACGAATGCACGCGCAGAATATCCGTTATGACATATCGATATAAGCACAACACAGTAGAAAAACATTATATGGGAAATAAAAACAGTTCGAATAACGTTGGAAAAATTGAAGGTACAGCGAGAGGAAACGCGTGCGAAGCGCGAGTCGTAAAACTGCGCGTAATGGCAGTGACGTTGCGGGATCGAGTGCGGTCCGTCAAGTTGTACGATATGCATTTCGCGAGATATAAAGATGTGAGCCGGTAACAGCGGTATAAGAATTGTCAAAAATGCGCCGAGATGGATCCTCTTAATTCTTTCAACCGTTCGCGTCGGATCGCGTTTTCCGCGCGAGCGCACTTTAAATCGCGCAAACGCTTTTCTTTCCCTTAGAAACGCGAAATTATTTAGTAGTCGCTGTATATACGGCGGCTTTCTCTCTGAAATGCCGTTCGTCCATCCCCGCGAAATACACCATGGAGGAACAAACTCGTAAAACATCACACACGAAACGTATGTACATGCGACATGCGGCCTCGCGATCGACTTCGGCTCCGCTCTCGCAATCAGCGCGCGCGAGCGGAATAAAAGGGTTGAAGCGGTTGTGTAAAACGTTCTTCTGAAAAAAAAAAAATATGTGGGTGACCCGATTTCCCCCGTTATCAATCAGCGGTATTCGGCACAGAAGCCGAACAAGGCAGATAGGCACCGATACAAAGTCTCTTCCCGATAGCGAATCGCGCGTGCGCCGCATATTTCGCGGCTCGCGAGAAATATTCCCCGGAAGCGCGCGGCGATGTATTTTTCCTTTTTTCTGTTGAAAAAGCTGAAAGTGCATTTTTCGCTCGTCTGTCTGTCTCTCGAAAAGTTACGTTTGCGATCCATTACAATCGGATCACTTCGCGTATACGTGTCTCTCTCGCAAAATATCGTCAGGTTGTATACGCGACGTGAGAGGTGAGTCGCGAATAAAAAAAAATAGTAATTTACACGAGAGCGCGTATGAAAGGGCAGTTTGCTTGGTTGCTTTTCGTAAAATGCACGGATATAAAGGACGATTATGTGTACATATATACATGTGTGTGCGAGGTTTTGATAAAATATTCGTATACTAAAATAATACTTGCGCGTCCGTGATTTGTGTTCTATGCCGATAGGAAATCACATCATCACGTATGCCGGAACGCATCTTTCGTTGCTTATCAAATTGTAGCTTCCGCCGTGCGCGGTCCATATTGTGTGCAGTTGGCAATTTGTCGATCTTTTATAACCAGTGACTGATGTAACGATCGATAATAGAAACATCGACGCAAAATTTCATCTCCCTTTTTCACTTGTGTACAATATATCGCATTGCTGTAATTTGCACTCTATGCGTCACAAAGAATAAAGTAATAATTTCTCTCAGAATTATTTTTAATAAAGGCTAAATGATATTTTAGATCTTTGACATTAGATATGACGATTAATAGACAATAAAATACATTAACTGACTACAGTTACACATTACAGTTATTTAATACGAGAATATCAATTTTTTT
The DNA here is from genome assembly GCF_047496725.1 of Anoplolepis gracilipes. Classification (NCBI taxonomy): domain Eukaryota; kingdom Metazoa; phylum Arthropoda; class Insecta; order Hymenoptera; family Formicidae; genus Anoplolepis; species Anoplolepis gracilipes. The sequence continues at coordinate 5,136,442 of NC_132976.1, read as the reverse complement.
TTTCTAAATGAATATATTTATTAGATTTATAGTGTAAAGAAAAAAAAATTAAAATTTTAATAAATATCTATTATTTTACAAATAATTCTATAAATTTATAATTTTATAAATTTTTATAAATCTTTATAATCTTATTAAATCCTTTTTTGGAGAGCATTTTTGTTTAGAACAATTATAAATATTTTTATTTGTATTTTTTTTTGAATAAAATCTCTTTTATTTAAAAGATAGTTTTACGTATACATAATATGTAACACGATTTTTATAATTTAAATCTATTCATTCGCGTCGAGAATAACGCGTGAAGAACGTGTAATGTATAAAATAAAGCGGTATTTTTTTTTGCACGAGATTTAATAAAGAGCCGATAATGTACGTTTAATATTCATTATTGTCGAAAAAAAAATATTCATCAACATTCGTGACACGTTTGAGGGAGGTAGGCAACAGAGAGAGGTTTGCGAATTGCGAGAGATTTCCAGGAGGGTGGCGCGACATCGATGGTTTTCTGATTGACGAGCAGGCAGGCGCGGCGTGCATATCAAAAACAGTATTAATTAGCCGTCGAATCGCCGTTGATTTTCGACAAAGCGCCGACGCGGTTATAACACGGCTATTCGTCGAACGGCTGTGTTTATCAATTAGCCACGGTGCACATGGCTGCATCCGGGTTATGCGCATGCATGCGGACAAAAAGTCGGCGAACGGGCCAATCGCGTTAATATCGCCGATTATCGATCGTGGCTCAGACTGCCATTTCTGATTTTGCCCGCTGAATTACGATTCGCACACAGTTTCTCTTTTGTGTTATTTTATTATTTTCTACATTATTGTGTACAAATATATTTTTGTATATAAAAGATTGATTATATAACCATTGGCCAGTATCGGCTACATTTTACAATAGTAACTAACAATAAGGAAAAAGCAGCAGAATAGAAGATCTTTGCGTTTAATTGCCGTCGAGTGGTGCACTTCGCGGCTTGGAACGATTGTGTTTAACGATCGGATTTCTTTCTCGAAAGGGAGAAGGATTCCTCGAGATTTCGTACTTGATTTTTCCAAGAGAAAGAGACAGAAGGTCTCCTTCCGAAGGAATGACTATCAGCTATTCCCACCTCGAGGAGCCGCTGAATATGCATGAAACAATCGCGTATCTCATGCAATTAGCCGGGGCAAATCTTTTTCTTCTTCTCTATTTCTTTATCTGTCTGTTATTTCTTTTTTCTACCTTTCTTGCCGTACCTCCTCTGTGTCTTTCAAAACTCTTTTTTTTCCTCATATCCGTTTTCTCTCTCTTTCTCTTCTCTCTTTCGCTCTCGCTCAGCTCGTTTCTATCCTCCGGCAACGAACGGTAGAAAACTTGCTCTAATCAGAGTGCATTTGTGATTTCCGCAGGCAAGCGCCACCGATGCAAATTGCATTTTGAATAACGCTGACACCGTGGACGCGGCCCAGTTCGTCGACCGATAAACGCGAACTCCTGCACCCTCTGCCACCCTCGGCATCATCCCCACGAGTTATCTATCGTTCATCCTTTCACTCTTCTATCTCTGTTTTTCTTTTTATTCCTTTCTCTCTTTCTCTCTCTTTGCTTTTCCCACCACTGGAGAGGTGTACGACATACTTGCGCTTTTTTCCATCACGTGGGCGGCTTTTGTAACGCTTTTAGTTACACCACCGGATTTACTCTCACAGCTGACGAGATTATCTTTTTAATTCTCTACATGCGCGCCGCAAAACTGACGCGTGCTGATAAATCGCTATTAAAAGGGAATTGTTGAAGCTGTTTTTACATCAAGTTTGCAAGTTTTTCTATTGTTACACGAAATTAAGAATTTCTATGCATCAATCATCTATTTGCCCTGATTAAAATTCTAATTTTTCTGCGAGATAAATAATACTGTAGAGAGATATATATGAAAAAATTAATAATGACAGATTTGTTGGTATGATAGTAAATTTGTTAGAAATATTGCACGTGTTGTGTAATATAAAATGCATGGATTATTATACGTAAACGTAAGGACTCGCGTAAGATCGTTTTGCAGTTAATCTCGTAAATTTGGCTTTGATGTGTTAGCTGTCAAGTTGCTTTTGCGATTATTCTGGCAGTTCCCTGACGTCATATCCATATTCTAATAAACCCGGCCTAACTACGCCTAACCGAGCTGTCAGCTTGAATAATATCGCATTCAATTGCGCCATCTTCCTCAGTCACTTTTAATAAAGTCCAAAATTAAACCGGTAGAATTTTTCATCTTTACTTAAAAAAAAATGACATGCTCGCATATTTAATATATAGGAATATAGTATATCATTATCATATATATATATTTAACAAAATTTATAAAGAATTTACCATGAAAATGAAGAACAGATTTTTTTCTTATATAATTCGTACTCTCGAGCACCAGATTTTTTGAACCGCCAATTATCCTTCACTTTATGGAATACATTTATCGTGGAAAACAATACTTATTGTTCTGATAATCCTCGTTCCATAACTTTTTTAATTTTATTCATAATCCTGAGCTTGCCATAGCGGTACATAATATTCCTCTTACTTACAACATCACTGTAAAAGTGCCAATGGTTGACAAAGAAATATTTGAACATCCGCGCGGTTCTTCTTTCAGAAGTCTCGTAATTGTGCGCTTTGAAGTTCTTGACAAACACACCTTTGCGACGTGAAGCGGCTTCGCGTCAAATCGCGTTTTAAACGTAGCAGCGAGAAACTTTGTCCAGATGCAACGCGCCCGAGCTTTCAACCGGGTGGGGAAAAGTTCGCGGGGCGATCGCGAAAGCACATTTCGTTGACTCCGCAAACATTTTCCCTCGCGCGCGGACATGTTTTTGTATTTTTCTCTGACAACCCTTCCTTTTCTGTCCAGAAAAGAGCACTTTGCGGCTCGTCGCTGTTTCTGTGTTCTCAGGAAACATTCATCCGCGGCTACGTTCCATCATCGTGTGTCTTCAATTAGTTATTTTTACGCTCGGACGTTTAAAATATTACATGTCAAATTTGCATTTTTAAAAGATGGAATCAAAATTGTATAAATCAATCTATAGAAATTGACATGCTACAACATCGATTTATTAACATGATATTTCGGCTTTTGACATTGTTGAAAAATCTGAAAGAACATTTATATATATATATTGTACAATAACGTATTAATCCTTTTTTTGCTACATATGTTAGCAAATCTGAAATGAAAAATATATTCAGGAAATAAAAGTTAATTTTTTGTTGTTAAAAACATTTATTGTATTTATTTATGTTATGGTATTCATTTGTTTGTGTAGGTTCGTGCAATAAAATATTATTTATTGTTTTTTTAAGAATAAATTAGTTTTAGAAACTGCGAAATTTTAAAAAATATTTCATGTAACGAGAAAAATCCTCGAAATCATAAGTTTTCCGATATGAGATGAGAGTGAGAGGGGGGGGGAGGAATTGATTTCCGGATATTAATGCAGTAGTAGACGGCCCATTGCCAATTGGAATACTACATTATCGATTTGTCGGCGATGATATTCCAGCTTCCAACATTATCTGATGTTGTCGGGCCATTTGTTGGAAATAACATCTATCTCGATACACGCGGACACAAAGCGCGTTAGCTTCTATGGCTTGAGCTTAGAGGAAATTAAATAAATTATATTATTTTCTTTAGAGAAGAAAATTGTATCTCTGACAATTTAGCAGGGAAATTTTTCCAAGTTATTAAAATAGCATCTCTTAGAAAATATTCTTAGAGAATAGAATGTACCTTACATCTTTTCTTTTACACCGGCCTTTATGATACATTCCTGTGTCTCAGTAATACTGCACGGTAATATTAATTCTCAGTGTTCTGCATTTCATCTGCGTTGTATATACATAAGAATGTTATATTACGATTAAAAAAGATGCGTAGCACACTTTTTTTGCGAATTGTAATTTAGCTAACATTTACCTGAAAATATATATTAAAAGATACTTTACTAATATGTTAACGCTTTGTAAGTTCTATGAGAGTTAGTAATTTCCTAACACTGTTAACTGTAAAGTATAATGATATAATAGTTTATCCTGTGGAGAGAATCTGCTCGCATAAAGGATTAAATAATTCAAAATTCAAAATCATACTATAGTGATTCGTATGCATTAAAATTCCACGTGATACTGTTCATGTTGAAGTAATTAAATTATTCTCTTAATTTAGACTAATCCCATTAATTTTATAGTCTTTTCAGGCGTTACATGTTCCATTTCATGTTTCGATTAACATTTACAGAAATCACAACATGTTCACCGTATTTATTGTTAGCATTACACGCATTAGACGCGTAACAAGGCAAAATATCATTTGTACGTGGCCTGCCTCTTGTTAACAAACATTACCCCGATCTCGGGTGCGAGATATAGGTCAAAATTGACCCATACTGTAGTCCGTAGGTGCGAAAGGGCGGAGTCCGGGATTTAGGGTCGCAACTGCGGGCGCAGGATTTAACGCACCTCCCCTGCCCCTCCGACTGTTTTAAGCGAGTTAGCGCTCGAAAACTTTTGATGGACGCGGGGAAACATGCGGGGGCAGCGATTATCGCGATTAAATGTTTCTACGAGGTGTACGTACGTGCATATGTTTGTGTGCATAGTTACATACGCGACGGCCACATGCGTTTGTCAGCACGAATTTCCGGAAACTTTGATTTTACGCTTCGAGTCACGAAACTGCCAAACAAATTCCGACGAGAAACTTGCTTTCGAGATTCTCTCTCTTTATCTATCTATATATCTATTTATCTCTTTTGTGTACCACTTGTTGGCACTTTCTCTCGCGACGTGCGAGGATTATTAGATTTCTTGCTCCGGATGACGATTGAATTCGATATTTATCTTGGATTCGGTCGAGTGCAATTTCACATGAAAATACATTTATCACAATAGCGATCGTGTTTCATGTCTAAGATCTTGCAGAAGTTTCTTTGTAAATACGCTTAGTTTCACCCCTAAGTGACTCTTGTTTTAGTTGTTAGTTTGAAAAAAAAAAAAGATCGACTTGTAAATGTCATTTTTAATCCAAACAAAAGCACTAAAATCACTTCTTAAAATTGTTATCTTTGCAATAGCGACTTATAAATTACGCAAAATAGGAAAATAGTTAATTATAATAACTCAGAAGCAAGATATCAAATTATAACAAACTGATGGCGTCAAGTAAAAGATATATTGGTTCAACTATTATATAAATTGCATGTACTTCATAATCAAAGTTTATAATAATTTTTATAATTAATTTGAATTAGAAAATAAAAACAAAAATCAAGGATATTTTTGACAAAAATATTTGCACTAATATATGCATAAAAAATAAATAATTTTATTTATATTATATACTTTTATGTTTTCTTAAAAATTCATGTAAAAGGCTTGAAAATTTGGAAGAAACTGAGAATATTTTGAAAAATTCATAGATCGCTGCTTTTTAATTGATTTTTTATTGCTCCCGTGATAGGGAGGAAAAACCATTGTTGAATACAAAAATCACTGTACGCGACGCGCGTTGACATTTCCCTTGCAAATACTGGAGGTGACAAGATTCTATCGTTAGCCGGTGACCTATCATCGATTCAAGTTAGGTGTGCATCGCGCTTCGTAGTCGAACATATAAACATTCCGATGCGGCGGCGCGAAAGAGGAAACCCAAGTACGACTCGTTGCGCGACGTGTCAGCCGTGTTGCTAGAAAGACTCCCGGCGGATTCGAAACGGGATTCAATTTCCCGAAAGGCGATCTTCGTCCCGTCGAGTCTCGCAACTCTCGCACTATCGGCTCGACGGGCGAGGAAACTGAGAATGTAACTCTAAGAGAATGCGGAGAGTGGGATGTTGAACAAACAGGCGACAGAAAGAATAAGGAGGGTGGCAAGAAAGAGAAAGAGAGAGAGAGAGAGAATAAGATAGAACGCGTTGTAGAACCGGAAGTTCGTCCTGAATCCACGAATCGCAATGCGGGACCGCGTTTCGGCCGGCGCCGGAAGTCTTTTAGAAGTTTGATTAAACTTCGACCGCGCGCAGCGCGTGCTTGTGAAACATTGGTCGTTCCAGATTGCAGGGACCTGAAGACAGATAAAAGGCTGTGCGCAACGAGATGGGACTTGAATTTTGAAATTCGAATAATGGCAATGGCTTAATTTTATGAAAGGTGAAAGAAAAGCGAGATATATATATATATATATATCTTTCTTTAGAAAAAGAAAGAGCGTGAATATGTGCGTATATATATATATTATGCAATAACATCTCATAAAATAGTGACGTAAAATTCAATAAAACAGTAATGATTGAAGAAAGTTTTCATTTTTTAAATATTTATCATACCATTTTGCGCGAACGTGTCTTTAATTATTTAAAAAATTTCTTTATTATGCAAGTACTTAGGCGCATGCCTAGTGATTCTGCGTCACGAGAAGTTCTTTCTCCATTACATTCGCGTATTATGCCATTAAATGAACCGTGACGCGAGTTGTGAGTGAAACGTCTATATTTAATTGAAATCTTCGGCCCCCTTCTTTAGTGAAAGAAGGATCCATCAGAGATAAGACCAAACGACGACGTAAAGATGAGACTGAGAGACTCCGAGGATATAGGAATGGAATTCTAATAAGTTACGAAACAGCCCGCGCGAAATGTTAACCGAGTTTAATGGGAAAACACGGAAGAAAAGGATAGTCCGTAGTTTCTCAACTATCTCTCTGTTCAAGTTTCCCGTGAGAACGTTCGCACGATATTGGATGTTATCCCAGATGCGCGAACTGCAGGATCAAATACGACAAATGGGAAAAGTTAAGATTAACGAGCCGAATGAAAATGTTCTCTATATAAAATAAAAATATTACATCGGAGTAGGACATGAAAACATTAGGACGAGATGGAAGAAGACTGCGTCAACTTTTTCACATTAACTCCGTCTTATCTACTACGGTTTACAATGAACAAGATGAGAGACTTCTGTTAGGTAACCTAATTTTAACTTGAATTACGCATAATGTAATTTAGATTAATCATTCATATTGTGTAAAGTAATCAGAGCTAAGGCAAAGTAAATCAAACTTTTCGATTACAAAATTATAGATGTAAAAAATAAATATAATGTATGCAATAGAATTATTTTAATTTTTCAAAAATTCGTAAAACCATTTGTTCAAAAGTAGTTTACTTATTGTATCTTTACGACGTCGTTTTTTTCTCTGAAGGAATTGAATTATTTTACACGTGGTTATTTTTGTATCTTTCGCGTTTTATTGCGTAATTTTGCGTTACGTGGTGATATTTCTGCATACGTAGCAGGGAAAGCGTTGGGGATATGAATTTTCGAGGTTAAATCCGAGAGTCACGGGGATGTTCCCGAGTGTATCTAAAAATCTAGGAAACGAGAATGCGCAAGGGGAGTAAGCGTCGAGGAAGTATCTGGAATTTAAATGTGAGATATAAAGCGAAATGAGTTTTACATGAGGCGATGAAGTCGCTGCTGATGAAATGGACACTCTTCCGCCACAACTAGAGAAACGTCCTGCTTAAGGCAAAATATTCCAAGAGTGAGAAAATAAAAAAATCATGTTTGTCAGCCGACGTAAAAAATTCGCGCGATATCACGTATTATTTATATCATCGTTATTTTTATATTACACAACGTGCTATATTTCTATTGCGTGCATCTTATTTTTTCATCATATTTTTATATTACATATTCATGTTTTTACGTATAAACGGCGTCGGGTAAGCGGAAACATAATTTTTTTTCCGTTTTATTGCGCGTCTCAAAGAAAGTTTTAATAACACGAATGAAAGATAAACTCTTATTGTTTGTTCAAAGAAAAATCTAAAAATCCGGAGTTTTCAGTCCTTCGAAGAGTCGCTTTAACATCAACGCCAGTGATTTAAAAGTCAAGCATAAAGCTGAATGAGCCTTATACCCGAGCCAGGGACGTCGTTCTTAATATAATGGACACTTTCTGACAGTACTAAACGGGAATAGCAGCTCCGTGGAAACGAGGATACTCTACTTGCTGGCACGAACAATACGGTAGTATTTGATGAAATAACCGACGCAGTCCACCCTTTAATGGATGTTAACTAGGAAGAAGTTCGTGTTTTTTAATTTAAATTTTAATAGAAAATTTAAGACGCTAAGCTTACACGCTTGCTCAAGGAAAAAACTTTCGAAAGATTTTGCTTTTAGATTCCAATATAATTCCATATGTTTATACATTTTATTTTATTTTTATTTAATCAAGATATTAGATAATTTAAATGCAGGCTTGGAAGATTAATTTTCTTTTTCTGAAAGAGAAAGATACTTTATTAATTTATTATCAAATAAATTATATAAATTTATTTGATAACCAACGAAAATTTGAAGGTATCGTAATCCACTCGTAGAGTGGACAAAAAACTGTACGATTGAAATGAATGATTTGAAAGTCTGACGGAAGCGGAATGACTTTTACGCAGAGAAAAGTCTAACGTAGTTCTGCTCTTTGCTAGCACCTGTTGGCATACAAATCCCATAAACTAGATTTTCCGTTCGCAAACAAGTGGGAGCACTTAAGTAATTGCTACATTCTTCTCTGGCGAGAGAGTTTCTGCAGAACAACCGCATCTTTTATTTTCAGCCCTCGTTTGTCCTGAATTCGTTAAGATTTCTCACTCGTAAAAATTTATTGCCGTGGAGCTGCTCTTACTCAGAATATCGAGTTGAGGAAGAACACGGACTTTGGCAACATTGCTCTGGGCGTAGACTGAAATACTTAAAGTACATTCTAACTCACAGTATCATTTCTTGCTTATTTGTCATCCTTGTTCTCTTGCCGACTTATTCTTGAGAGAAAAATTTATGAAAAATATGCAAATACTGCAAGATATATGCGAAATACAGTTCAGAGCAATGAGAAATGTGGAAAAATTTCAAATTCTAAATTTATCATGAAAAATATAGGAGAAATATATAATAAAATTCATCAATTTGCAGAAAGATTTTCTTTGTATAGAATACGCCAAAAATATACATGCAGAAAATAATAAGCCCCGAGATAATTATATAACATAATTAAAATCTTAAAAATTTTTTAAATGTATTTTTAAAAGAGAGAGAGAGAGAGAGAGAGAGAGAGAGAGAGAGAGAGAGGGAGAGAGAGATTGTTTTGTATACATTATATATATTTCATAAAACATGTTGCCGAATTTATAATTATATTATTCTTTTCCGACATTTATTATGAATATACAATATAATGACTTGCGTCAGAGAAGTACGTTTTGTTGTGCCTTCCCCGCGTTAATTGCATGTAAATTACTGACAAGTTTATTTTGTAGGTCGTAGTAGATGCTTTTAATGTTGTGTGATTTGAATTAGAGATCGCGTGGAATTGATATTCCTTTCCACAAACGGTTTGTGCGGCGTGTTTGATCCTACGATTGAGGGTAGAAAATATTGACGAAGCTACAGAGTCCCGTCTCCATGTTAATTGAATCGCAGAGTTAAACGGATAGTTTGTATATACATATATGTGCGTGTTTACATGAGTGTATTGAATTATTCCCATTTGTTCTAAAAGCTCGCGCTACGACTCGCGAAAGCGAAAATATTGTATCTCGGTTATATTGGTCAGTCACGAGTCAAGCTCAAGGGCGGGATTTATCACAAAACCTTTGTAAATGTCAGCCCTGTGACATACCATTGCAACGAAATACCTGATGACTCTCAGCAATACAAAGCTACTTGATGCATCCTAGTGTTTCGCTCTATGTGAATGCGATTTCAGGATTAAAAGCGATACGCTGTTTGCTTTCAATGTTTATTCATTCTCAATATCGCTTTGTTAATACTTTATTGCATTGCGTTGCGTGTGACACAAATTAAATTAAAAAATTGTTTTATACGTTTCATTTTTTCTGAGAAATTTTTTTTCCTTCCCAGAAAGTATATATTTGATATTCGATAAAAAAATTTAGATCGCATTTTTTATATACATTCTTAGAATTAATTGGCGATGTAATCTCTTTTTTTCTTTAGTTGTTGCGTGTTTTTTTTTTTTTTTTTTTTTTTTTGCTACCAATACATATATCAGACCTCGAATTATGCCATCTTCTGGCATGTTGAAATATGGATTTCATAAATGGTTCAAAATGTGACGTAAATAACTTTCGTAAAAAAAATAATCACGAATTAGATAACTTTAACTTTGAAACACTTTGACTTTGAATCATGAATTAGATAACTTTTTGTTAAAACGCTTTGACTTATTGTTAGTGAAACTTTTTATATTCGCGTGAATGACACTTAAGCAAATAAACATGATAGACACAGCTCTCAAGTTGCGCGATATCTTCTTCAGATTTTAAAGTATATTACAGTCTTCGTGCGCCCATAAAACGGTAGCCTTGTAATCCAATTCCAAATGCATTCGTAAGTTCAATTCACGGTGAACTGCAACCAAAGTTTCGAACTGCTTTCGCGCTATGTGCTATCAGTTACAATAGCTCAGTGAGAATCATTGGGAAGTAGGATGAACCTGATCTCTGACAACGTACTTGCACATAAAGATATAATGCAGGTTCAAATGGCAATGTCCTTCCGTGAAATACGACGGAAAATTATGACAATTTCGCGTCCTTGCATATGTCTTTTTTACGATTTTGTCGAGCAGTATTTGCGACATTTCAGAATGAAATAACTTCTTTCGGATACCAGACCTTAATCGTTGATAATAAAAATTACATGTATCTTAATAACAGTTGTTATAAAAATATCATGTAAATGAGAAATTATAGGAAGAAAAAAAAGGAACAATGAATAACATTATATATGAATAATATCATAAATGCTGTCGCATCTCGCATATGCTTCGCGTGTCGCCGAGTATTGTGATGATTTTAGGAAAGCGCATTCGCGTGTTTACGCGACCGTCGACACGTTTTCCGACATGTTTTTCGAGACGGCTTGCTGTAAGGCTCGGTCGAGCTCTGCTGTTTTCGATGCAAATCGTCTCTGGTTATACAAGGGCGACTTGTAATCTTTCCAACGCGAAAATTCAAATTATGTATCTCGCGGAATGGAAATTCGCCGATCGCATAAAAATACAGTTTCATTAATGCCACAGAATAGAAAGGACAGGGTTAATTCTTCTCGCGACAATATGGTATATCCGTTGCTGGGAACATTGGTCTGTTAAATAAACGTTTATGTCGATTTCTACGTTCTACAATTCCCACAGATGCGGACGAAAGTAATAAAGTTGGAATAGCGACGTATCGGATGGCGCACTAACTTTTGTCATGAATCTATTACGTGCTTTTTCTTATTCTTCAGTCTATAACCAAGTACATACTGCGACATCGTGTCGCCGTGGCTTTGCACTTTTATGGCTTTTATTACATGCGTATTGAAATACACGAATTTAAGATATATACATATATACATATATATATGGAATGTGGCAGTAACGATAGTGTAAGCACATTCGAAACATTTTCATGTGCAAAAGTAACTCGAAATTGGAGAATAAATCTTGTTTTTTTCTAAAGCTTCATTCGAAAAAATTGATTTTAAAAATTGGAAAATTGAGAACACATGCTGAATTAAAATATCAAATATCTAGATGTGATTTTTTGTAAATTTCCAAATGTATATATTTACATATTTTATAATTGAAATGTTGCAAAAAATCCAAGATAGGTAAAATTATATCAAATAACAACATATTGTATACAAGTTAGGTAAGAAGAAAATAATCTCGGCTTTTTTCGACACTTTTTTTTTTTTTTTATACACGAACAATGGTCTAGCCATTTATTTTTACTCAATGCACTAGAAAGACTGCATTCGTTTCTGCTTTTGTTATTCGTCGCGCTGCGGTTTTCGAGCAAGCAAGAGAATATATGGAATGCATAAATCTATTTAGCCGCTGAACTCACTATGTTGACATTTACACTGCATACAATGCGCGGTGCAAACCGATGTTTGCCGTACGAATGGTCAATTGATTTAATGCTGCCAAGATACACGTATGCGTTTTTATCGTTACGTCATTGTTTACCGTGGAATAAAAGCATTAGCAAATGTGCCTGCATTTTATTGTAAGTTTTGCAATATCGTTAAAACAATAGTTGTATTTATATTTGTTCTGTTTCATATAATAATGATAAAATATGACAACGGTATAATAATATAATAATAAATAAATGTATATATAAGAGAATAACCGCGGGGAAAACGTGCAGATCGCGGATACAATTACGTTGAAAATTACGAGTTATCACTTATTTCTTTGTTCATTGCAGCACGCGATGCTCCGAGCTAGCGCATGCACGACACAAAGATGTTTCGAGCATGTAAATTCGCGATTAAGGACGTTATTCTTCATCAGAACTTTAAATTACTTCCGCCGCGTTCACGGAATTTCCAAGACGTTAAAAAAAAGATGGCAAGACTCTTGTTTCATCGAGTCTAACGGCGCGTCGCGGGAAAGAACTGCTTCTTCTTTCCTCGTATTATTATTACTTTGTACCTCGACTTGTACGCGGCTGCATCCTCCTCCTGGTTCTCCAACCAGGGAATTTCAAACAGTCCCATTAGGACGCGGCGTACCGGCCGATTTATAATTCCGTATGCGCCTCGGAATTATTAATGCGAAAACTTTTCTGAAAATCGAGTCTCGCGAGCGTTCTAGAAACCGAAGGAAGGAAGGTGGATTTTCTATGCAACGTCTTCCTCATGTTAACACATGGCTCTTAACCTCGCCAGTTCCTTTACACATACCAGCCACTGGCTCGGTTACACGTTGAATTACAAACTTGATAAAGTGTATTATTTAAAATAATTTGAAAATCGACTCCTAAAAATCACTTTGATCTCTTTGACAAATTTTTATAGATTGCTCATACGTGAGACAGTTGTGATATTTTCTCACGAGAAAAGAATCATTTTTAACAAATCCATTTTCGTACATATATGTCTCTTCTTCTTGTTTGAAATCGCTAATCGTGCGTAATAAAACATGAAATTAAAACAAAGAAGATAAAAATGAAGAATCAGATAGTGTTTTAAAGTAAACTTTCGTGTCTCATTCTTAACTAAAAAAAAGAAAACGGCGAAACTTCTGTAATAGATCATATTAACAAACTCCAGTTCGGACAGTGCAACTTTATTTCACGGAGATCATAATTCTCTCGCGAGTAGAAAAAGAGTATGTAGGATAAGAAACGGCAGAGAATAGAGCATTAAAGTCTCGACTGCATCAAATTCCTCGACTCTCAACTTTGTCAAGAAGACTTTCGACAGTGTACAGTCCGTTTCCTTTCCGATTCGTAAAGAAGCGCCGTTGTGTCATCGAATTTCGGAGCAAGGTGGAGAGAGTTCATCGCGACGTATTGGCGGAGGACACATTATGTACACTGTTATACAATTCTTCTCGCTTGTCGCATGCGCTCAGGCGCATTTTCCGGTACGTTAGACTTCCGTGAAGGGAGAAGAGATTGCCTTGCCTTCGCGATCGAATGTAATTAAATTCGCAGCGGCACGCGGCGCGTTTTCCTCCGTGTATTCGTGTTGCTGTGCGTCGCAAAGCGAAAAATAAACACCAGCCTGTCTATTATTCGGGAAATACCGTCGACCATTCGACTCGCGGCGACGCTTAGAAAAAGTAATGCATAGAAAATGAGATAAATTTGCAATGCATTGTGCGGAATTTTGCCGCGCGAGATGCAATGAAACATTCATGCTCTTCTTCTGCGTAGGAACGTAGGCCGACGGGTATTATGCGTTGAAAAAATCGTGTACGTCGGTTAAAAAAATTTGTGCGTCGCTTCTTTTGACGCGTGACGTTTGATTTACGACGAGACAAGGTGATTCCCGCCGTTAATAAGTTTGCGAAGAAATTAAAGAAGAAAATGTAACAACGTGCTAAAATATCGATGCAATCATTATTATGTAGATTTTTTTATCGTAAAACACCGTGTCAGAAAGTTTCGAAAGACCGTATAATTTTTTTTTCAAGGGACTAAAAGACAGAAGACGCGCTTCCGGAGTCGACAGTCTTACTTTTCCATTTAGTAGATTTAATATTATTAATGAATCATATTATACTTCAATACTTCATTCGTCCGTTTAATTCAATAGCAGATTTCAAGTTGAATAGAAGAAAGATTGTATAGTGTAACGAAAATTCTTGATTTCCATTAGTAGGAAAGATTCAACGAACTCTTTTGGAATAAAATATTTTTCCTCCTAGTTTATTTGATTCACGTGATAAAATGAAATCAAGAAGATCTCTACCACTATCAAAGATGACTGCATCATATTTCCATTTTCACAGTTTATGAAATACAGATTGCGAATTTTCTCGGGATAAAGCACTTATATCTTTAAGTATGTATCTCTAGTTTTCTTAATTAAAATTGTAAGCAAAACAATGAATTTATAGTAGCTTTGATGAAATTTTGATTTTAAATTTCTATTAACGCTATTTATGCAGCTGTATTTATGTACATGTATCTATGTAAAAAAGTGTTATATTATCTCAATTTTTTTATTGAATTATTTAAATTTTAAATTCAAACAAATTAATAATATAATGAATAGAAAAAAACATGAAGATCGTGGATTTATCATACAAAGAACGAAATTTTCGCCTTAAGAAATGAAAGCTTTATTCTGTCGCTTGAGTAAAAAAAAAAATAATAAAATTTTTGCGGAACGTATAATTAATTGGACTGCGATCATAGCCTCTGAACGGCCGAGTCAATAATCGAAGAAACCACCGTGGCTAGATTTTGCCGTAACAATGGCGTGATTAATTCATCGCTAATTGGCTGGCGTCTCTGTGCGACTGCGACTAGAATCGTCGTCAATCCGTTGTCGCATAAAAGCGCGCCTCTTTATCTCGACGTTTGTGAATCGTAACGTATCCGTACAAAAGGGATAAAATTGTGATCGCATTTTTTATTCTTCCTCGCTGATCCGTCATGCACGCTCAACAATCCCCGTTTTATTCCTCGTCTCATCGCAACGAATTCACACGACCGATTCCTCTCATTCCCGGATTCTATACCGGCTGAATCAGCGGATTTATGCTCGCGTGCGTCTATGCGTGTGCGACGATAAATGCCACATAATCCGACTGTCCGTGATTGCTATGTGACACGGGCCGGTGATGTAGCGTGCATTCACCACGCAGGAGAGTCCTGTCGTCATTCGGTATTCGAGCAGTTCGCATACCGGCAGTTCGCATACAGTCAGATCGGTGGAACCAGATGGAGGTCACTCCACGTTGCGTTTATTTTTTTGCGTTTTGCACTTTCTTTCATTCGCCCGCTGTTTACGGATGCTGCTCTCTCCCTCCTTCCTGCCCTCTCTTCCCCCCTCCTCCCCTCGGGCCTTGCCGGAATCTGCTCGCGCGCTTTCCGCGCTCGCGAGTTTTTAATACTCACCAGAGGCTTTTAAACGGATTAAAAGCACGTCTGCGAGCTAATTAGTATAATAGTTATTTAATAAGACGGCACGATGCACATGAACGATTTCAGAGAGATGCGGCTTTCGCCTCGGTTATTGAAGAAGCATTTAATTTGAAAAAATATGGCTTTAATTTTTATCAAATATTGCAAGTATTAATATTAGGAATGACGTATGAGTAAAAACGGTTTATATAAAAATTAATAATTATTATTTATATAACGTACATAAATTAAGTTATACGTTATTTCTGATAATAATTAATAATGAAACCAATTATATATAAGTAGTATTATCTTTAAAGAAAAAAAAAATATTTAGACTTTATCTACAACTTTTCCGTTCTATTTTTCCGTTTTATTATTTCATCAAACTATATATTTTCATCTCTTTTATCTTTGTATTTGTATTCTCTACAATCTACAATAACATGCACGTTTTTTGCTATTGAAACAAGCATTTCCTTTATTCATTATTCAAGATGTTAATTTCGATATGCTCTCTTAGAGCAGTTTCGCTTTTGCAATTAAAGATGCCTTTACGATGCAGCAACGAATAATTCAGATGCCGATAAAAGTGCCTGAGAGAAGCTTGATTTCAAAAGAGATATAAGAGAGGAAAGAAGGTACCTCGCGTGGTCGGTGCTCGTGTTTTATTTGCCGTGCAAGCGCAAGTATCGCAAACACAAGCACGAGCGCACACCATTGCGGTTCGAATAATAAGAGTTATCAAAACACACATCGAAACAGGCTCAGAGCAAACGTGGGGAATTATCAAAAAACCATCGGCCAGTAGGAAACTTGGCCAGCTTTTCACAGCGGTGTTTTCTTTTCTTCAACTAACTTTATATCTTCAAAAGCTATCTTTTCGTTCCCTTTTCGTGGAGATCAATCGTACGTATAATAAAGTTAAGCTCCCCGACTTATTGGCGAAGTATTTCATCACGTAGACACGAATCGTGAACTTATAAGGGAGGGAAAGACAGTGTTATTATTTTTTTTTTTTTTTTTTTTTTTTTTTTCCAAATAGCACGAGTTTTGTGCGAGAGAGAACATCATTGGATCTACGTCTGCCGTTGTAAATTGACTGGCAACGAACGACATTTTTACGCTCTTCTCTCTCATTGTCAGTTGACTGTCGTGTGTATATTCGGAATTTTTGTTTGTGTTATTCTTCACCATTTTGTCCGCATCGCTCGTATCGGGCTTGGCATTCGAGCTTTCGTTGCTGCGACGACGCAAATCGCGATTGACGAACTGCCGTCGCATATGCAAGCGTACCGATATTTTACATATTTTCTTTTTTAAACTCGCTATTCGGCGTGTTGTAGCGCGAACTGTATTTCTTCATGACGTTTGACTCGTCTGATTTTTACGACAACCTCGGCAACGTATAATTCGCATAACACGTACACGAAATTACTGGCAAAAGTTGAAGGTACGTAGAAAAGTACGTACGTTTATTGTACATTTTTACATTTTTCGCGTGCATTTTATATGTGATGTTTCCAGAGGGCATATTTTTTTATGATGAAGTATGGAAATATAATTTTACATTGTGCGCGGAAGCGTACTACGTACTATATGTCATGAGAAAGAAATTTTCACCAATATCCACTTTCGCCGTTACATATTTAATGACGGAGCACTATCATACGAATTGTAATTTAATCGTAATTTTACAAATAAATAGTGAAAGATATTTTATATTCTTTGCATTAGAGATATATTTATATGGATACCAAAAACAATTTGCTAAATTTATTTATTTATCAAACTACGCAATATCAATAATATGTATTTACATGATCTTTATACCGTATGTTAAAAAAATATAATTATGAAAATGCAGTAATTATACAGTGTGTGCGAAAAGCGTGCGATGTTTGATATATTTTTGTATAATTTTTATAAAAATTATACGTGCATGAGAAAATTAATACGGCTGCAAAAAATTAGAAGCCGTATAGAGGCAGTATTTATCTTGGAATTTTAAACGTTACCGTAAATCGCTTTGAGAAAAATCGGCACCGCGCGCAATTTTAATTACGCGCGCTCTACTTACATCATTATAATTTATTTTTCATGTCGTCCCGGACTCGCGTCAGTTTGTTGGCCATAAATATCCGAGTCAACAGCGACAATATCGTTCCGACGGTTGCGTTTGTAGGTTTGCGCGAAACGCGCGCGCTACGCCGGAATGTCGATTATCGGAACGTCTGTTTTCCGATCGAACGATTATCCGAGCCAAACGACGCATTCAGAACACGTGTTCGCGCTCACACCTACAACGTGTGGACAGTCCGGGGCTATATAGTCCCCGGAGGGTCGGGGTGGGCTCATTGTGTACCATTGATTCCGCGCTACACTCTCGATAAACTGGCTAATGATTACCGCCTACGCGAAATGCACTTTGTAGTGCCATTTGCATCAAGAAGCACTTCGTAAACACGCTCGACTCCGTAATTTTATTCGCAAAGTTTTCTACCGTGTTTCGTGGTCATATCTCAACTCTCTTGCACATTCATCAGAGATATCTCTGAGTGTATATCAAATTTCTCGATTACTATGTATTGATTTATTTTATGTCAGATAACCATAGCACGTTAAATATTAGAAGAAAATGAATAAAGCGCTTTAAGTTATTAAAAGTTACTAGAAGTATAGATTTTTATCTTTGAAACATTCTGCAAATAACTCGATACAAATCTAATTGTTAAATTTGTTTCCAAAATATATTTCTGAAAGTTATATATTTTGACGTATACAGGAAATGTAATAACTTTAATATATATGTGTGAAAATAAGGTGCCCCGTCCATATTTTTGTCATAAAACTTTTTAGACGGATATCCTACCTTGTTACGGAGCCAAGAACAATAACTTGTTAAAGACCACTTTTGGACATCTTCCAAGAGCTTATTTGGTCCAAAGAGTAGCAAGGATATAAAGTTCACATATATTAATCCCGCGCATTGATCTTATCCTATTACTCTTACGTAGAGAAATTATTTTACATACATCACAAGTTTTTATTTGTTACTTTCGTTTAACGTTTGGCGACTCGCATTAATTCCGTCGTAGATACATTCGAATAAATGTAGTGCCCACGAACAAAAAGTGATAGCGTAAAGCGCGGAAGAAAGTAATAAATTACACGAGATAGATACGTTTATCATTCCTTAAATGTTTGAAATAGAAAGAAAGAACCATATAATTTCTGTAATTTCCAAAAGACCGATTAGATATCAATTAAAAAAATTGTATAATGCAATGGCATAGTAAGTGTCACGAAATCTAATATCCTAGCGCAATCAACTTTACAATGTCAAGCATTATGTAAATTTTTCTCAATGCAATCTGCCATTACGTCTTGATCAATAGTCCTCCTATGACGGTGATAACGATTCGCCTAACGAATTCCAAGCAAACAAAATTCAGCATGCGCAATCTTTGCACGAATATTCTCCGTTACCTATTTTTTGAGGAAATAGACTTTCGCGTTATCAGCATTCTTATGCTGTCGTGATTGAAATGCAGATCGTTAAGTTTGCATATGTACATACACAAAAACGCATATTGATTTCTGATTAGCTTGAAATTATGGTCTATAGGATTTAGTCTCATCGTTTACTTATTATATAGTCTCAGATATCTTTTTATCATAGAAAAATGAATATCATTTGTTCTTGTTTTTCAATATTTTATAATTTTTTATTTTAACTATATTGCTTTTTCTCTCTTTTTTACAATTTTAAAATTAATTTTTTAAAAATAAAGATTAGTAGATTGTCATAAAGAAATTTTTAATATTATAAATATCTTTAGCTAATTAAAATTCTCAAATTAAATTTCTGCTAAGAGATATAAATTTATTATTTATTAAACTCTCTCTCTTTCTCTTAACTCATTGTCAGATTTTTAACCTTTATTTTCTCTTTTAAGAAGTGATTTGTAATTTGATTAATAATAATGTTATTATTAATTTTAAATAAGAGACCAAATTATTAATTTTATTAAAAAAACAAATATTAAGACAAATATAGAAAGACTCTATATATAAATTAATTTTTAGTCAATAATCTAGAAACAAAAGTAACCGCGTTTTAAAAAATCAATCACAATCAAGATCTCGCTGGCAGTTTTACTACTGATGAGAAGCACTGCTGTAGGATCTTGCCTGTGTTAACAGTAATGTGGGAGGGGTATATAACGGCTCCTGCTTCAAGAACGAGCTCCCTTCGCGCTCTTTATCTCTCTCAGCACTTCTCCCACGGGATGCAAAGCGAAGCCGACTCATGGATCGATTTCAATTTAAAGACAGAATTTCGACCGACCTTCTGTAATTGAATTAAAGGATTATCGTGCAGAAGACGCCGAGATCGAAGGAGAGCGCCGGGATTTGAAATTAAATTGATCGGACCTTTTCGACACATCGACAACGGATTTTCTCTGAAACGAACGAATTCACTCTTGCCACCAAGACAATAACGCGAATATTCCGATTGAATGACTGAATGATTTGTGGAAATTTTATGAAGTTGACATGACGATTATACACGACCTTTTCATTTCGCTTTACAAGCATTGCGATATATTTATTTCATCTTTACGTTAATTCTTTTCTGATTGCTGTACAACCGTTGACGCCACGTCAAAAGCGAAGGAAGATGTTTACTATAAGATGTATGTTTAAGCGATTTTATAGAAGCAAAAGATCAAAGGAAGATGTTTGTTATCTTTAAGCTTTTTGAGATTGTAATTCCGATTATTACGTCAGAGCTCGTTTTTACAAAGTTTGACATTGTAGAATTTTAGCCTAGAGCGAACCGCAAAATGTGCGATAATCAATCTATAACTTAACTTCTCTCCAACGCACATAAAGATAGTGGATTTTTATGTTAGTCATTCTCGTCTCTCTTCCACTCAGCAAACGCCCCTTTGCAAGGTATATACTCTCAGAAAAAATAGAAAATCTGGAATTCTTAAGCAAATTTTTTTTGTACTTGGAGAAATCTGGAAATTCCCATGGAATTTTATTGGGATTCAGAGAATTTAAAAAAATTTTTAATTCTCTCTTTGATAATTTTGCTCTTATACTGTAAATTATAAATATTATATCCATCTCTATTTATATATTAAATGTCTTAATAAAATATTGAATATACAGTACAGATCCTTTATTTTAATTTTTAGATAAAACATGAAAATGTTATGAGAGAGAGAGAGAGAGAGAGAGAGAGAAAATTAAAAATGTTTATCTTAATGAAAGCTATTCAGTTGTTTTTTCCGTACATTTGTAAATCTAGCACTTGAAAACTTAAATGTTTTTTCTTTATATAAGTGAAAAGCATTTAGAAAACGCGTACTAAAATTGATTTTAGAAAATTGCATTAAAAAAAACTTTAAAATATTCTCTTTACCTGGAATTGTGAACAAAAATATTCGGAAAAGCAGGGAATTTTTTCACAAGATTTGAGCGAACACCTTGATCTGGCTTATGTTTTATTAATCTTCATCCCTTAGGATCAGTATTTTTTTATAAGCGACGTTCCTCATCGTTTCGAATACTACGGTATCGATAGATTTTGTTTTAGTCGTCAGCCAATCGCATGAATCGATATCAACGTTTCTGATATTAATTTGCGACAGGAACAATGGCAAAAACATCGACAAAAGCGAGAAACGTCAGTTCGGTCGTTTATTCGTTACGAAAGCTTCTCGATGCTATCCGATCAACGTCGTTCGTTTTTATTATCGTTGTTGTCTGACTGCTTCATTTCCAACTTTGAAAAGCTTCCAATCTTAATCAAAAACATTCGTGAATTATATCATGTTTTTTCTGGAAAATCTTTGTTAATTATAACTTTCAAAACGTTGTTATTCGATTAAAACAATGAAATTTAAGAAATTATGAATGTAAGAATTGAAGATTCCGTTGGCACTTTTTACTTTTGTTCTTTGCATCCGTAATGTTACAATTTAAAAAAATGAGACATGCCTAATTTAAAAAATTTTTTTTTTTTGCTATATATTCTTTTTCTGTATTTTATTTATGTTTCAAAGAAGTTGACATTTTTTTTTATTACGGCAGCGATATTTTTGAGTTTCATGTCGGAGAATTAAAATGTCACAAACAGAATCATCAGATCGAAGATTGTTATCGAAAACAATCGCTCGTAATTTCCGGAATCCCGATGTCTTCTCATATTGGAATTCAGTTTGAGCATGCCTGTAATTGATCTAAACTGACTCTCTCTTCCCTCCGTCTCTCTCTCTCTCTCTCTCTCTCTCTCTCTTTCTCTCTCTCTCTATCTATACTCGCTTGTACTGGAGAGATTCCGCAGCTGCACGAGATTCGGTTAACTTGAAGAACACACGCCCGCCCGTTATGAAATATAGATCTAGTTGCGATCAATAATAATCAAGCAAGTATCCGAATAAATTCATGGCGCAGCAGAGATATCGGATTATCCGATTCTTTCAAACGACCAGATAAATCTTTTTTCGACCGCCAAAATGGAATCTCGCGTTCGCATTTTAGAGAACTCCATTAGTAGACCATAAGCTGGCCTCTGGAAAGCTTGAACGCTCACGAAATCACCGAGGGCGCAATCTCGGCATGGAAATTCGCGAAAACACCGATAGGGTCCGGCGAAGGTGCCGTGTTTGTGATTCACGAGCTGCCATTAATGGCTGGCGTAACAAATTTATGACGTCGTAACTGCACCGCTCGAATCCGGATACCTACAGGATGTTCCGTAAAAAGTACATATCAATGTTGAATTATTTGAGCTTCAGACCAGAATATATAAACGAATATAAAAATTTTAAATTCTGTTTAAAATCGATGTATGCATATTTCAAATGATATGAAAACATATCGAGTCTTAAATATAAATTATTTGGCAATCCTTACTGCAATTTTATCTATCTCTCGTAAAAACAAATTTGTAATAAATAAAAGTGTGCGATAACTTTTTTCTCATCAATAATTAATTTTAATTTTTCTCATTGAATTGTTTTCTAGTAATATATATACTTATTTATTGATACTTAATCAGATATATAAATATTCAGTTTTTTATACGCAATGCTAATATGTAATGAAAGGCATTTAGTCTTAAAAAAAATTTTATTCAAATTTTTTGTAAAAGATATTGTCGATTAGTATACTCTTAGTATACATAATTTTTGAAACATTCTGTACACAAGCGCGCGTTCTAATACTATTAGATACTAGGTGCCGTAGTGTTTCAATGTGTTTATAACTTCTAGCATCGAATTAAACTACTAATGTGTGAACGGTATCGGCAAAGGTTTGCATAATTTAAGCTAAATATTATAAAATAATCGCATAAAAGAGAAAGTAGATGCTCGCCATCAAGAAGAGATTTTTCTCAAATCTGTTTGGAATAAATAATGAATTATACAGATTTTCGTGAATTATTATTACGTCTACAAAACATTAAATTATCTACGATTTGTGGTTTAATCTTTTATTTATTTTTAATGTAAGTAATGCACGCATGAAAGAAATGATAATCATAACGGCATATTGTTCATATACTCTGTTTTGAAAATGAAATGAGAATAGAATAAGTTCAAAGTTTAAAGAAAGTTTTACCATTCTCTTATAAAGTAAACGTATCGTGGCGAGTGAAACAATTAGCGAGACTTGAAAATCCAAGTTTTAAACGTATCTTTCGTGGAGTTGAAAAGTAGCACAAAGCATATTTTATACACTTTTTTCAAGAAACAACTAAAATTTTACAAATACGTTGAATTTAGTTGTGTGTGAGCAAGACTCTGTACATACAACTATTAGTATAAATTGATAAAAACAATAGATACATGTCGCTATTAAAATATATTGAGAGATTAAATTTTGTCATATTTTTTATATATCTTTTTTTAAATGGAGCAAGATTGTTAATATTTATAACATTTTTTGCTATAAACAACATATACTTTTAACAAACATTGTTATCTGACAGAATAAAAGTTTCCAATATACTGTAGACAGACTTTTAATTGCACAAGTCACAGAGTTTGATTCTTTCGATTGTACCTTGTTACTGGCGGATTGACTGCCTGTAGTTTGCAGAATGACATAGGGGATGGTATCGACAATACTGAATGCATCAACAGGAAGTCAGACGCGTCCCCGTAAATCACGCCATAGCGGGATGCGATGCATCCGGCTCCATCGTTTAGCTCCGAGCGTCGAGAATTACATACAACGTGCATATTTATGTGCGCCTATCTGCTGTACACGCTTTATTTCAGAGTGAACTGCCTTTGCTCGACTGTCAAGCATATCTTTGACGCGTGACATTTGCAATATTTAGAAAAGCGCGAAATTTCGCAAAAAAATATTATATCAAATGAGAACTGTACGATTCTTCGATAACGTAACATTTTTTCGCAATTTCATACAATCAAATTGATTATGTGAAAATTGTTTTATTGATAAAAACATTATTCCGTTTATCTAGCGAAATCTGCATACAGAGTTGTTATTATTTCATGTCCGTATCTTTTATCACAGAATAATGTTTTTATTACGTTTATTACGTTTTACGAGAATGTTTTACATCTTAAAAAAAAAAAAAAAAAAAAAAAAAAAAAAACAATATCGATATTGAGACTTTGTTGTAGAATGGGAACTATCGCGCCATACTATTTTACAAATAGATTGAAAACGGGCAATCGTTTAAGTATAAATTGGAAATCGCGCGACGAATACACAGAATTTGTAGAAAATAGGTATAAATTGAAAAGTACGTTTAGCTTCTGATCTAATTTCGTTCATTTCATTACACGTTCACGAAGTAATCGCGCTCGATCGGCAGGCAGTCTGCACGAAAACAATGCGGGTGACTCTCAAGGAACTGTTTCAACTTACTGGATCAAACGGACCATGCGATTCTATCGAACATTCGCCCTCGCTCTCACAAAGGCGAAATATCGCAAAATCGAAACTTGCGCCGGTAAACTTTTTAATTGCGTTTCAATGATACAACCAAGGCAATGCTAATTTATTGCGCTCGCTAGTTCCCTCCGTTTGTCATTTGCTGAAGAAGGTCACAATTAGTGCGCAACGCGAATTTCGTTAGTAACGAGACACGGAACATTTCTTTCGGACGTGTCGGTATTTACGCTGAGAAATACCGGCGCGTAATCGGATTCTTGTTGAAGAAAATTAAGAAGATTAATATATCTCAAGAAAACATCGTGCAATTAATTTATAAATCCCTATTTTTATACTCTCCAGATTGATTAAAAAAATAACAAGTATAAAAGTTACAGAGAAATAGAAGAATAATAATAAAAAAGAAAATAATTGGAATACAATAAAAAATAATAAAATATAAAATGAATTACAAACAGCTATTAGGATTATTACATTGTTCTCTCTTTCAAAGTCAAAAGAGAAAAATGTATAATTGAAGCAACAAATAATAGACAACTTAATATTTCAATCCTGAATATAATCGATTGTCTTTAAAGAATATAGCAAAGAATTTAATAATAAAAAATTATTGTATGTATTATACATATATTTTTTTTTAAACTTGCAACTCTATATTTCTAAGTTGTTTTATCTTTTAGAAGAGTAGTTACATACTTATGTAGTAAATTTCGAAAGAAAGGCTTACACAGGGTTGTTTCTTTAAAATTACTCTACCATTTGACCTCAATTTTTATCCGACAGAAAAAGTATAGCACAGAACATGAAGCGAGAAAAAAGTGGCTTTAATGGAATTTCAAACTGCATGGAAAGAGATGTTGATCGAAGAATGCGAAATTTAATTAAAGCTCTTCAACTTAAAGAACTCTTTGCGGTCCCGTTCGAATTACGTCCTTGTTACGTGATGCATCAAACGTAATCAACTTTTTCATTTTTATCGGTGTAAATCTTTTCAAACGCTTTTTCATCCATCTTTCATCCTTCTTATACCAATATAATATAATCAACGTGATATGTGATCGCGCTACTTTTATCTGAATAATATATTCTGTTCGGATACATAATTCAATATTAGATATTGATGATACAAGAGTAATTTGAAAAAAAATATATAAAATTCTGATAAAACTCATAATAAAATTACATATTATTTAATATTTAAATCAATAGTTTATGCAAGAAAAAAAACATTTTATTAATTTATAATTTTATTATTTTTATAGATTATTTTTTATGCATTTATAATGCCTTGCGATACATTTTATGTAGTCAAATATGTTAAATAATTAATATATTAATTTCGTTTTTGTTAATATCGATATTAATTAATTTCATGCAATTAGGTAGATTCTTGTTGCCTACTTGTTTTGATAAAATAATATGATATGCATAATATTATATAATATTTATACACAAAAAGAAAAAATATTAAAAATTTAAATTTACGTTACTTATTAATTATTTATCTTTATTTTCTGAAAATGCATTCATGAGATTTCGCATTCTACTCCCATTGAGATCTGATAATCTGATGAAAGGGGCTTGCATTTTCTCGAGTATCGACAATTTGAGCCATTGCGAGCCGATCGTCGCGCAAATAACTCCGAGGTTGTCAACTCTGTGGCATTATCCGCAGACCGCAATGTCCGCCTCCAGGGCCTTTCGCCCTCTCTGATCCACTCCTGATTCCAAACACCCGTGAGTGAAACATTGTTTCGAACTTCCGTACTTACGGTGACGGGCAAGAGCTGAGGGCCCGTCTGTACATCGACAACGCGCCTAGTGTCGTATATTCGATGTCGTGTATAAAGGGGGATGCGGTGTACGAGGGTTGTCTACCGTTGAGAGTACGCGGAGAATGTGAGGTTGGGCGAGGAAGATGGAACGGGGTTGCCACCGACCATGTAAAAACAAAGAGCTGGTATTTTTCCTGGTGCGTAAAAGTGTCAATAGACGAGACGCCAGGCTGTTCTTCTTTGTGTCGAATTGATGAATGTATTTATGTGTAGAGGTGTATTTCAGACACAAGTGGAAAGTTCAAATATGAAAAACTTTGCGAATGGAAAAAAAACAGAGAAAAAAAAAATTCAACTCGGTATATCTAATTAAAGATGTATGTGTATTAATTGTCGTTTTCTATTAATGGAACTGCAATACACGAAGCATATAAAAATCAAAAAGTTTTTTTTTTTTTTCGTATGCTCCGAAGTAACATACGTCGAAATTTCTATTCTCGATTTTTCTCTTATGGCGGACATGCTCCGGCTTTTCGTATTTACTTTGAAGCGATGGTCTCACTGTGTGTCGCGTGTTGGAGAATCTATCGATCGATCGAAACGCGCTTCCCGAAAGTGACTGTCGGATTCTACCGTTGAGTAAATCATCGTTAAAACGAAGAGTTGATAGTGAGAAAGAGAGACGAGAATGCGAAAGGGAATGTATTTAGAGGGAATAGAAAAGGGGGTGAGAACGAGTGAGCGAGCGAGAAAGAAGAGTGATGTCCGGAATGAAGATACGCGGCAATGGATCCCGATACTAAAATTCCATTAAAGCCGTGATCGACGGTATCCTGGCGCCCGTAATAATATATTTCTTTCGACGCTGAAAAACGATGTTGTCCGTATATATATATATATATATTTATTTATCTCTCTTCTCACAGACGAACGTTGTACGTTTGCGCGCGGATGCTTGGCCATTTGCATATGTCGTGTGCGCGCAGAAAAATGCGTCCGCCAAACGCACCGTGTAAAGTGCAGCAGTTTGCTGATACGGATGATTTCATAATACAATTCTTCTTCACTTTTTCTATCTCTAACCAGAAAATTGATGAATGAAGGAGAATAATTCATATATTATCGAAACTATAGCGAATGGATATAATTACTGACATGTGTATACGTATATGTGAGAGCGTATTCTTTGATAAATTGTAGAATTATTAAAGGAATAATTTTTATTTCAACTGAGCGATTACATAACCAGTTTTGATAGAAAATCATAAATAGTTTCAATAAATAAAGATATAGAGTTAAATTCACAGTTGTTTGTCTTTTTGTTTCTGTAATTATAGAGAGAAAAATCGTGGTACATTTACAACTAATTGTAAGAGAAATAGATTACACATTGTCTTAAGATCCGAATGATCGTGTACATTTAATTGTAATAACAATAATGTAACAACGTCATTAACGCTGTGATTAATCGTGCGCGAATATCTTTTTCACATTATTTACGATTTAGATCACGATTATAATCTTGGAGAAGGAGAAGGTCACTCGAATTTATTTTGCTGCCCATATCTGCGGTTTGCGGTGAAATATTCATCGCGTATGGTGTAGAGTATCACGGGAAAAATCGCAACGTAAGAAGCTTCCGGCTTTTCCAGCGCAGACACGGCGAGAAGAAAACGTCGAGGAATGCATTATCGTCGCGCATTTCTCTCTTTCATTTTCTACGTCATTTCATTTAAACCATATTTCTCACTTTTGTGCTTTACTAATAATTACATTTTTCCAGCGCATATAATTATAATTTAAAATTCTTTAAAAATATTAGATAATATATTCTCATTCAATTAATCCTTCTAATATACAAATTTGTTGTCAAATTGTTTATTATTAACTCGGGAATAGACGCGTAATTTTTTATATAATTATTTATCTATGTATATTTATTCGTCTCATATATGCATTATTTTTGCGTATTTCTCGAAAGTAAACTTACTCAGACGCATCTAGATGCAGCACATGCAACGCTGTGAAAAAGCAGTCTTCTTGCCCGCGGCTTTACTCTTCAGGACACGCTGCGCTGCATCATGCGGGAACATGCGATGGAGGAGAGTAAGAAAGTGCGTTCCGCAGTGCACTTTTCCGAGCGATCGGGCGCCGACAAAACCTTCGGCCTCTCCCAACCTCCGACTCCCTTTTATCCTCGACTGCATCCCGACCGTCTTCTCTCCATTCTGAAACTCTCCCTCACCGAAAGGAAGAACGCGGTGGTTGCGCGTACGTGACGGCGCATTTACATAACGCTGCTGCAAATTGTCAATGCGGCCGGCTTTGAAAATAAAATATGCACTGCCGTTCCCGGCAGCAGCAGATGCCGGTCGCGGGCAGGGAGAGAAGAACGATAAGGGGCGCTGAAGAGGGTAAAAGGAAACGACAACGACGGTGGTGGTAGTAGTCGTGAGGGTGATTATGTGGGCGAGCACGTGGCTGCATGTGGGTGCTGTGCGAAAAGGGCGCGAGATCGAGCTCGAGAGTCGTGATTTAAGAGGCCGTGCAGACGAATAAATTTCGCCAACGTGTGTTTCCTGGCCAAGGTGGGACTCTTTCGCGTGAAAAAAGAAAATGCGCATGCGAACGTATGTGCCGGAGGATACGTGGCTGCGTATATATACCGGGTGCTTGAAATTAGATGCTTTTTAAAATCGCTGAAAAGCTAGGGAATTGAAAATCAGAGAGCTTCATTACTTTGTACTTTGGCTTTCATTAAGGAGATCTTGAAATAAACTTATATATTTTATTTCGTAATCGAATCGATGCAACTTATCTGTTTGATCATCGAGGAAAATGTATAGTTGTACATCTGATGATCGTTATATTTTCCTCTTGACTTTAGTCTTTAATTATAATCTGATTTTATTTTTATTTCTATAGTTTTTTTTTTTCATGAAAACAATAGCTTGTTTTCAGAAACAACGCGTGTTATTTAAAATTTAATATCGCATTAATTATTTAATCAGCAATCGTGTGGCAGTAAAAAATGCATAACCGCAATTTCATCATATGTTTACATGCGTGCGCAGAATTGCGTGCATATGAAACTGCATTCCATGCTTCTTGCTTTTTCTGACTTTTCGCTCTCTCTGTGGCCGTTGCTCCCTTGTTATGCTCTTTTTCGTACCTTTCTAGCTCCATTCTTCACCGGCACTGCCGACGCTTCTATATATTTCGCGACCTTTTCTTTCTTTTTTTTTTTTTTTTTTTGTTTACCTTCCCTCGCTGCCGGCGTACCGACCCCGTCTGCAGTTTACCTTCGGTCAGCGGACGCACGTAACGGCTGCACAGAAGTTACGATGCTCGCGGGCGTGCAACGGACGATGCGAACACGCGTGGGATTAAGGGGCAGAGAACTGCAAACGATTGCGGGATTGCGGGATAGCGTTAGCATGTTTGTCTTTATCGACGAAACGAACGAATAAAATGAAAAGAGAAAGAAGCGCGCGATGATTTCATAATCTCGCATCATTGTATTGAATATACGAAGTAAAGAATCTAGAAATAAAAAAGTTTTGGCCTTTCAATTAAGCCAAAGGATTGTTGCAGGCCTGATTTTACGGATAAATATTTTATGTTTGGAATATTAATTTTGACTTTTTTTTTAACTTTTACAAAAGTTTAAATAAAATATAAAAATATAATGAGTATCTCATATATTCTCAGGATTTTTGGAGATTTTTTTTTTGAGAGAATAATTGATTAATGATAAATAAGTCAAGAAAAAAATGTATTATTTAAGCTTATTATTGCATTCTTCATAAACGATAGCGATTGTCTATGCGCTTTGATCGATTAAAGCATACATTAATACGGATTAGATTGTTCTGTTTGCGTTATCGACGTTTCTACTAAGATGCTTATGCAACTAAGACGCTTGTAAAGCAGCAAGATGCTTTAGATAGAGTGAATTTGCTACAGCGAATGGTTTTGCGGTTTGTCTGTGCAATTCTCCGTTACAAGTCACGTGCACATGTGCGCTCGAAGGCACGCAATAAACGTCGAGTCAAAAGACAAGCGTTGTAATCTCAGTTAATTAATTATATCGATGCTTCATAATTAAATCCTTTGACTTAACGTTAAATCTTTATGATATATGTGGCTTATAAATTAAATACATTATTTATTCTCTTTATAAAGATTTTAATGTTATATAAATCTAGTAAGGTATGTATATATATATATATATATATATATATATATATATATATATATATATATATATAGACAGGTATATGTATACAGGATATTATAGATAATACATATAGGATGTTTTAGTTAGAGTTATACACGTGGAGATTTAATCATGGAAATATTCGACATTATATAAAGGTGACAAATATATATATATAAAATTCTTTTAAATTAACATTTAAAAAAATTTAACGAATCTTTAAAATATAATACAATATATAATACAAAATAAAAATTTTGCGTCTGCAAGAGTTTATTTTTCTCTTATTAATTTTTATTTTTTAATAATTTTGTTGTAAACTGTTTCTCTCTTTCTTTCTCTTATTCGTATGATCCATTGCTGTAATATTCAACATTGGACGATCCACTTAATTTCCTAGTACCTTGTCGAGTCGTTCGCTCGCTTATATACGTGCTCATACATAAAATTCACGTGCACGCGCTTTGAATAACTTCAAAAGCGTTCTCGGATGGTTTCAAAGTTCTGTGTAAACACAAAATCGTGATAGTCTTTATAGAATTATTATCAATATTGACTGAATTTTCTAAATATTCGTACGTTTTATACAATCTTCACATATTTACTTGTTATATTTTTATAT
This sequence comes from Anoplolepis gracilipes, assembly GCF_047496725.1. Taxonomy (NCBI): domain Eukaryota; kingdom Metazoa; phylum Arthropoda; class Insecta; order Hymenoptera; family Formicidae; genus Anoplolepis; species Anoplolepis gracilipes. The sequence goes on along the minus strand of NC_132976.1, from coordinate 5,105,394 downwards.
TATTGTAATATGTGTAAAAGAATTGAAATGTCCAAATACATAGATTTTTGCCTTTTTACAGCATAAATTGTTAATAATTACAATAATAATTACAATAATAATTACTATAATAATTTTATGGAAAGAATAACATTTGGATAATTTTTTGAAATAAAAATTATAATAAAAAGAGAAAGATTAATTCAAGCGCAATTAAGGATGTATAAATATTTATAAATTTATAACATTTGTTATTATAAATTTATAGTATTTGTAATAATATTTATAATGGTATCATAAAAAATGCGAGATGTAAACGGTTTAATTCACGGATACTCTTATCTTTTTCACTTATTCTTTTATTTTTGAAGCATTTCATTCTTGGAATAAAGGAAAGAAGAACACGTGACAAATAGCTGTTTTTCATCTTTGACAATGACAGATGTATTTCGTGATTGTTTCACTTTAAAAATGAATAATCGATCAATACTTATCACCACGCTAACACTTTGCTAGCGTTTTATATCCGTTTTTACTTTCAATCGATTTTCATTCTAATCATGCATTGAAGTATGATAACTCTAATTTGTTCGCATAATTTCGAACTTAAATGTAAACTTGACATTTGCTAGACGCACTTCGATATTTCACATTTATTCAAACCTGCATCTTTATTTATTGAAATGCTTTGCACCTTTTATGGATTTCGGTAGCTGGTTGGTTTCACTTACCCGTCTTTCTATACACTATACACGATGCGCTACGTATATATCCTTTCAATTTTCCCCTCCTTTCCTAGTTAGCACGATCGTGCTAGGGAGTCTCTTCACGTGAAATGTGAAATCTACCATGGCTCAGATGTATACGTGCACAATGGAGAAGATGCACGTGCGTAACACCGCGTTGGCATAGTGTTGCCATATAGAGCTGACGATGCGTTTAATTAAACCGGCTGTCGCCCGTCTCTTGGCATTGTTTCCGCAGGCTTGAAAAGTTTTCCCGACCCCCAACCCTCGTGCCATCCCTTATCGTTTGCATCCTCTGTTAGCTCACCACCATCCCCTGCCGGCCTACCTGCGTTTGTTAAGCTCAAACTCTCGTTTACGCGCACGTCATACATATATTCGCGAAAAACAATGTATCGTTATTTGGTGCTCATTTAATGGACAATGGACAAATGAAACATATCAGTCAGCCAATCAGTCGTTCCAATTCAGCCGTATTAGATCGCATTCATCATCTTCAGAGAAGGCGCGTCACACAAACACTCCCTGCAGTCGTCGGTAAATTAATCATAAAGCTGATGATGGGAAACGAGTGAATTAGTATATCATGCGGAGATTATCGATGGCCTATTTGATTGGCCTAATTGGAGAAATCTAACATAATTTATGTAATTTCTTATAAATATAATATCCGCTTTGATTTATGTTTGAAATTTGTGATGCAAAATTAAATTATAGAAAAAATGACAGGCAGTTTTAGAAACAATAATGAAGAATTATCAATTGAATATGTGAATATTATTTTAAAATAAGATTCCGAGTAAATTATAAATGTAAAATATGCAATTGATTTGCTTATATGTATTGTAAGAAGCAATTGAATTTGTTGAAAAAATTCGGATTCATAATATGAGACTATTTCTAAAAGTATTATGTTTTATTTTTATTTTATAATCAAAATATGATAACTAAATTATAATACAAAGGATAGTAATAATAGGCGAAATTATGATTTTAAATTTTCATTAACTTTCTATTAGCTTGATATTAAGTACTAATCTAGTAGTGTCATTGATTTGAGTTTATTTCACACATTGGTGTTTTAATAACTAATAAATTTAATGAATAAAATATCGATCTATGTCAAATTATTCACTATGCGCTGAAACAATAGCCAATTTCAATTATTATATACAGTTAATTTATAATAATATTAAAAAATATACAAATATTATAAAAATTAAAAAATGATATATGTATATTTTATCCGATTGTTTTATATTTTAGAATTAAAAAATATCTAATATTAAAAAATATCAGAAATGCAACAGAAAATATATACTTTATCGTAAAAGTAAAAATCAAAATTACTTTTATTCAATTTTTTATTGCTTTACAAAAATATTTTGTTATCTGTAAAATAAAATAATGAAAAAGTATTATTTGGGAACAATATAAGTGTTTAAAAGTGCGTATATACAAACATCCATTATATCATCAGACAACAAAGTAACGCACCTGTTAAAGTATAAACTAAAAATCGTTATATCTGACTGAAAATTCTAGCTGTTTTAAGGATACTTTGATATGTTACTTTCAAGATGCATAATGTTTTAAATATAACATAATCAAAAATACTTATTTTTTTTTTTTTATATTGCACATAGATTTTATCTTTATTAATATTTAAAATGAAAAAGAACACAATTAAATGTTGCGGAGAATAAATACGCATGAAAAGGAATGCTTTTGATATAGTTAACTTTATAATAGCACTGCTGGGGCGTTATTCGCATTAATTAATATTCCGTTTATCGATGCCTCGGGAATCGCGATCACAGGCTATGCGAAATATTCATGGTGGACAAACGGAGTCGGCACGGTAAGTAGAAAATTATTCTCCGCTATCGGGACGTGATAGAAATTTGAGTCGCAGATCTGTTCATATGTACATTTCGAAACTACTGACCATGCTATTAGTCGAGCGCATTCTGAACGGTTTATATTGCGAATTGTATGAGTGTGTTCATGTTGCTGATCGCGTTTTGAGCCGTCCGTAATGAGACTCAATAGGTCGACTGATCCGATGTATATACATATATATATATATACAACACACCATACATACACGTGTATGTATACAGGATGTACCTATATAATATTTGGTGAAATCTTATTATGATACGAATTGCATTGACAATATCATATACGAGTATAGGTCCGCGAATGCGCTCTTTCACCTAACAAACGTTGTAGTATATAATTTTGCAATTCATAGAATATACATTGGTAAAGCACAATCCCAAATACATTCGAGAAGCATCCAGTATATACTCAAATACACAGATATTGGCCAGATGTACATGGACAGATCTAAGGAGGTCAAATTACGACGGCACACACATCACGTGTATGCTGACGGTGGGGTTGGCGAATACGGCGAATTTACCGTGGCACCCCATTGTTCACCGTTTACCGATACTGACCTAATTTCGACGTGCAATCCCGGGTACGAGATCGATGGGGTGTATTTTTGATGTATCGCGTCGCAGCTTCCGGCATATCACTTACGCTCGTAAATTATAATAGATTGAAACGTAACTATCGTTTTTCGTCCGATAGAATATTGCGATCGTATGATTTGAATATATTTCACGCTGACTGTGATCCGCTGATTGTGTCGTTTCAGCTGATCTGAACATTCGCCTTGGGTATAATAGTTTGCCACCGTGACCTAAGCGAAGTGCATTGTGTGGCAGAGCGATTCTGTTAGAACCACGATAATTGTAGGAGAACGTTATCGATAAGACGTGACACTATTACGAGGCTCCTACAATTGGCGACGTTCTGATATACGTAATTACCATTATAAGTGCGCATAGAGATAGAGAGAATCATATTGTCGACATCCTTGTTATATCTTCCTGTGACTAATGATATGGTAAACAATATTTGTTAAAATAATCAAATGTTATATTAAAATTTTTGTTTAACTTAAACTTTCGAGATAATATCTATGACAGTATTGTAATATATCTCTGTGTGTGTGTGTGTGTGTGTGTGTGTGTGTGTGTGTGTGTGTCATATGGAAGACAATGAAAACTGTTTCATAATAGGAGACATGTTAAAATATTTAATAGTTAATTAATTCTCAGATAGTATATATATATATATATAATAGAAAACAAATATATAATATAATAAATATAATTTTAGAAAAGTCCCGTCATTTAAACTACATTTAACACAAATGTAGTAAAATAATTAACTGTACCAAAATGCTGCTATGCATAAAACAATGGAGAGTTAATTAATACTTGGACATTAATGAACGTTAATGAACATACATACGTGACAGACCCTTAGTCAATAGACGTATAAAAAATTTGAGCTCTTTTTGCAAAATAAATTTTTATAAATAGCGGTAGCAAAGCGTAAGGATTCAAACATTATAAATGGAATGAATGTTCAATCGAGATTTCTACGTATTTCTCCCTTATGGAGAGTGGGTGAATGGCTTTTATCGCCGAAGGGACGATCGTGGAAAGGAGGCCAGAGTTTCATTTAATAATTACGAGTAGTTCAACGTACCGTCCGTTCCCGATACGGGGGATTTAATCTATGACGGTTGGTTTAATTGAATCGAGCAATTACGAAGTTATAAAATCACGGCTCGTAATAATTGTGGCGTTGTCGTATCGAAACAACCATCGCGCGAGGATGAGCTTTTACATGGCACGTGTAAAATATTGACGTGCGGTACAAATCAAAATTTCATTCTCGAAGAATGAAATTACAGCGTTTTAGTGGATGTGGCGTGCGAATGATTATTGTTATCGTAAAAAATCGAATTGCGTTTAATCGAATTTTTGACTTATACGAATCCAATGATTGTCGTTTTTATTTTTTAATCTTCTTCGCGCGAAAATAAAATATTTTTTACGCGAAGAAGAAAAAAAAGATAAAAATGACGCGATCGAATGATTAAAATATCTCGGCGATGTCAATTGTCTTGAAACTGAATTCATCTGAAATTCTTTATTTCTTTTCATAAATTTAAAAAGTTAAGTCTATCTATAATTAAAACTCATTGGTATTGAAATCTTTATCTTTGCAATATTATGTCAACTATTAGTATTGGAATACAAGAGCAAGTATCATATCCATTTTGATTCATTTGGATGCAACTATATTGTAATTACATTGTTATTGTGCCCTATCTGTTTGCATAATCGTGTCAAAGAGGTTTCATTTCATATGCTTGATTATTTTGAAATTATAATATCGCACGCCACAATACTTGCGTATTAAATTATTCACCGCAAACTACGCCTGCGTTAATGTATAATATATTGAACTTTTATTCTATTTTCTCTTCAGAGAGTGTTTGTGAAACCACAAACAATATGTTTTGTTGATATTACACCGGTGATAATTATTTGTAGGAATAATTAATAAAATCCCGTGAATATATAATGTTGCACTATGAAGCGCGGTATAATGTTACACTATGAAAACTGAATGACTTACAAATGAAAGCTGAGTGTATGTTACATTATGTTATTACGACGTCACATCACCTCACATCGAGGACATTGAGCTGTCAAACGCAAACGTTTTATACATATCTGAATTTTCACTGTCACATCGAGTAGCGTATCAATAATCGTTATCCAGCAGATGAGTTTTGATAGCTCTATTGAAACATAAGTCAGACATTGTTTCGGGCTTTGTTGCAGAGTTTCAACATTGGATTACATTTATGAATTCAAAAAATATGTATATAAATGCATAAATGTATTAAAAAGCTATATTTGGTATTTTGTTTAATTGATATATTGATATATTCATGGATATATAATACATATGTATACGCAAAAAAATTTGTATTACTTTAATGTTCTTGTGCATTGAGGTGATTAACAGTATTAACTAATTGAAGCAAAAAACGGATAAGTAACTTGTATGTTTCATAAAATTATTATTTTTAAATGAAAATTATTTTCCACACGAATAATATAAAATAATTTTTTAAATATAATTTAATGCTAATAAAGTTACAGTCTTGCACGAATGATATATATTTTTAGCGAACATGACTAACTCGGTGCAAACTCAAATAGTGTAAATTTTTTTTTTATACGTAGCATGTTTAATACGTACATATAATACGAAAAGTTGTTGTACATTTAGATCGCAAATTTCTCTCGACAACGACGTACTTTTTTCTGCCATCTGAGATCAAAAAAGAGTTGGATAAAATCTTCATAGGGAAAGTTTATATATATATATATATATATTTATATATATATACACATTTGTTAGGAAGGGACTGAAGTTCGCGAAGTTATACAAATCTCTGAACCATCGTTATTCAATGAAGTAGCCTTTGACGACGGAAGTTTATGAAATCGTACGCGATATACTTTGCACTCTTTGACACAGTCGATAGAGTGGCCCGTAAGCAGACTGCGACGCTTCAAGTTCGCGCTTTCTTAACTTCTCAAGAGTACTTCACGAATTCGACGGTCCATAGAAAACAGCATCACGACGTGTACTCCTTAACTTCGTACATCGCACTCTCACTTTTTTCTTATAAACGCGAATCTACAAGAAAAATATTTTCATATTTTATATTTTGTTTTTTTTTTTTTTATAGAATAAAAATACCGAATGCAAATTACGGAGGCGGCTAAAAATGAGAAAAGATTATCTTACACACTTATTTTCCGATATGTAATGAGACAGGTATAATTTTGAGAACATTGCTTTTAATCCTTCATCTCGAACATTAGATAGATTATTTTGGTTTTTCCATTCGTTTATATAGTCTTAACAGGCATTTAAATGCCGTCATTCCGTTTGAGCTGTAAAACGCGAAATGCTTGAAAGTTTGCGGAGGCGCTAGAAAACCTATGAATCGGAAATTATCGAAATATCAAATGGAATCTGACGCTGCAAACTGCAAACTCTTCCGAACAAAGAAGGGTTTCAGCTTTTGTCGCTTCGCGTCAGCCAGCTTCTGTATGAAAGCCTGCGGAGAAGGCGGCGTAAGCCATTGAGAATGGAAAATTGAATTATCGACTTTTTACTTCAATTTCTCTTTCTTTCTCTCTCTCTCTCTCTCTCTCTCTTTCTCGACGGATTTTATTTTAATAAACAATTCATCCGTGATGTAACGGTTAATTGCATGCTGGTCGAGAGTTTTAATAATTTCTGTTCGACGTAACTGAACGAAATAACAAATTTTTTTGTTATATATGTGTGTTATTATATGTATGTGTGTGGGTGGAGAAAAAAAATTTGAAATTATATAAATACGTACGCGAATGTTCTCTGCGCGCAAATATTTATTTTACTCGGGTAGTTTCTTCATCAAGAAGCTAGCGGAGAGTTTTCGATCAAAACATAAAAGATAATTTGATGAAAATTTCGTGCGCGTTCTCTGTTACGTATTTTACGTACTCAATCGATTCACATCGAATGTTGTCAACGCTTGTTTGTTTGTTCCAACGGCGTTTGCCTACACATGGGCGTACAAAGGCGAACGACAAGAGCGTACATGGGTGGCTTTCCTACCATTGCGTTCCTTTCGACAAAAATCGCCTACATATACGGTTATCCGTGTATTTGTATTGGCGTGCGTATTCTCTATATCCTTTATATTCTCGCGTCAACTATCGTAAATAGAGTCGCGGAAATGAAAGTCTCCCGTCAATCTCTCCTCAATTCATCGAATCTTCGCGATCGAGAGTGCTTTCAATCGCGAACTTTGGGTAGTTCGCAACTACCATTGGCATTATAATACACGAGTAAGATTATTACCGTTAAGAGTTTTAATCCAGGAGCTAAGACTAAGAGCTTTAACCTCTCGACCGATTGGAAGCCAACGTGCTCGGGGTTGAAGTACTACAGCAGGCACCAACCTACGTGCTCTTTCCGTTAGATAATGTATTTTTTACTACTCTGACAATGTGTATACTTTAATCGGCCAAATAACGGTACGTTCTTTCGTTTAGCTAAATTATGTAATTGTCACTGGAACAGCCGCTGCTTTTCTCATGAAAGAAAACAGATTGCATTCTGCATGTTTAACGTGTAATATTTAACACACGGAACGTATGAAAAAAAAAAGAGCAGTATTTTTTTTCCCCTTAAAATTATATAGCATACACATATATTTCTGTATTTAACCGTTATTTTGAAATACATAAAAGTTTTATGCGTCACACATTATATTTTAATATTTTTTTATGCATATTGAGATATATAAACGAGATATGAAATAGTAACTTCGCGAAACATCCAGTTTCCTCGTTTTAAGTGAGGAAGAGAGGTAAAGGGGTGCGCGGGTAATTTGTTGCGAATTAACAAGCGCGTCACGCGCGGCGTACGCTGTAGCTTTTAATAAAAATCAGTAACACACTTTTGCGTCAGCGCTGGAACAACGGATGTTGTCGATCTCTCTCTTTCTCTTTCGTCGTTTTTAATTGCTCGCCCCTGGCGAATCAGCCGCGGGCTGCCGACCTCGTTTTTTTTTTTTTTTTTTTTATTTTTCTGCTGCTTCTCTCTCTTTCTCTCTCTTTCTCGTTCTCTTTCGCAGAATCTCTGAATTTGACAGGGGCAGTGTGTCATCGTCGGACAGTTTACACGGCACCGCCGAATGGACGAACGTGTACACGCGTATATATCCCGTGTAATATAACGGATTACGATGTGTGCGCGATATGCAATACCAATGGCATACCAAACAAAATTACGCGTTTTCCAAAATAGACTTTCGTATTGTCATGTGCTATACATGGCGCTCAGTATTTATAATATTTTATATACTCTAGATATTCTCTCTCTTTCCCGATTTATTTTATGATTATAACTTGGCAGTTTGGAAATATTCGTTTTTTATTATGTTTTAGTTGTCAAAACATGATTGGTTTGAGTTTCTCGTTACCAGAGATGTAACTTGTATCGTAGTAACATTGGGCTCGCGGGAACGTAGAGAATGCGGAGAATTCGTTGAAGCGGGAATGATGTGGCTTTGATCGCGCAAAGAGATCGAATTAGAGTTGATTGCGTGTTAAATTTACATTGGAATTAGTTAGTTTAGTGCTAAAGTCGAAATAACGTTTGCGAACGCAGTTTATAGAATCATTCTAAGTGTTACTTTACAATTTAGAAGACAGAAAAAATGTTTGAGCCATTAATATCTCTTATAAAAGCGAATAAAATTTATGTTGATTTAGGTTTATTGCACTACAATAGATGTATTGTAAAAACAAGTGAAATTCAAATTTAGAGAAATTTATATATTTATTTATAAGACTGATTTATATTTTTATTTATTTATGTTTTTTATAATGCAAATTGACCGCATATTTTGTGTACGCGTAATCGAGATCAATTTCAAGATACTTTTGAATGTTCAGAAAACTCATTCAAAGTAACAGGTGTAGAACATTGCAAAACTACAAACAGTATTACATTCGGCCGTTTCAATAACAATCCGATTTCGTTACGTGCTTTTGAGAATCTTGCTTATTAAATTACTGCGGTTTAACTTTGCATATTACATGCCATTCTAATTTATTTATCGATGATATCGTCACCAAGAGAAAGTTTAGGTAATTTCAACCGTTGGTGAACATTTACGATGTCGCTTTAATTGCGTTTGAATCGATATACTGGTCAAGAATATGGAGGGGAAATTCGATACAAACGTTAGAACTAATAACCAACTTCTGTCGCCACAGAATATGTATCTGCCACAGTTTATAGTCTTGCCGAACTATCCGCGACAGTCGGCCAAAACCACACCAGTGGTTTAGTCCGGAATTTTCGGGATGTCTGACACATCCCCCTATTGTTACTCCAATCGCGTTATATTTTCTGTACGAGTTATTGGATAACAAAGATCAAGTTTATACATATTTTCTTACGATTTTATTACATATCGAATTAAATTTTCATTTCGAAAACATATATATTAACTAAATATTAAAGTCTTATTATTTTCCAATAATTTTCATTCAACATATTGTCCGTTATATCCATATAGATGCAACATAATTTTATAATTAAGTTTTTGAAAGATTTCATTAGATGTTAATAATATTGAAAGTATCATATTTCCTGTCATTATTTAATTAATTTTTTGCTTCGTTGCAGAGATATAAAACTTATTTAATAAATTTCTATTTTTTTTTTACAAAAAATAATAATAAAACTAAAAGAAATAATGCAAACTTGCATCTTGAAATCTGCTTGAGATCTTTTAGCATTTATGTATTAACTTTTCACGAAAAATTGATACTTGAATACACGTATAATAATATTCCACCGATGATTTATCTGTTACGATTCAATGCTAGCTATATACCCTGATCAAAAACGAATTCAATAGTCGCGTTTGTCAGTAATTCATCGTACTTATGGAAAGAGCATGGCTTCGACACGTGCCCTTAGAACCAATAACAAACTCCGGAAACTGCGATGCAACCGACGAAGCGAACGAGCGACCTCGCAAAACTGTCCGCGGCAGTTGGCCGACCCGTCGCGTTGGGTCGACGGGTGTAGTTTTGGGAATCTTCATTTACGGCTCGTGGCAGCAGCTCGAGTTCTATCTTCCTCTCTCTCTCGCTCATATGCTCTCGCGGTAGGACGTCGTCCTGGGGAAACACGAGAGGGTGACGGTGAAGCGGTTGTGCGCCGGGCGAACCGAAAGCAGGAACGCGGGGGTAGCAAACGTGGCGCGCAACCGGGGTAGGTAGGTAGGTAGGTAGGTAGGTAGGTAGGTAGGTAGGTAGGTCGGAATCGCGTACGGCGAGAACCTACAGACGTCAGAGTAAATGCAATTACCCTGCACCCTATGTAGCAAACTAAGTTAAACTTGTGACCGGGGCTTGGCCCAAACTGTTTGCATTATGTATCCGTGGTCCCGGCCTTATGTGCCACATGCTGCACGCCCGTTACAGGCGCATCCTCTTTCTACCAGCCAACCCGCCTGCTTGCCTGCTCGGTGCACATACATGCACATACATCCACGAGCGAGGGTGAAGCCAACGTCTGTATGTATAGATACGTTGTCGTCTTCGTTGTCGTATATCGTTTCGCAATTACGGCTGTATCGCTGCCTTATAATACACCGACTTACTGCAAACGTATGAGCGAGCTGTACGTGAACATTGATGTCATTGTGTCGCGTTTATATGCGTGTGTACTAAAGAGCAGAGAACAGAATTCGATCGAGATGTACCGCATCACGACGAAACTTTGGAAACTTCGCTTCAGCTTGCGCGCGACCGCTATCAACTTTAGTCAACCGGGGATCGTCTCACTAACGCCATCTTCCTCTCCCCCCGCCCCGTCTTCCTCGCCGTCTTATTCGCGCGAACAAGATTTGCCACTTAAGTCGAGCTATTCTTCCATGAGGAAGATTCCGAAAGGGACCGAGCAATATTAAGGGTGCTAGTGAACGATCGATGACCGAACGCGAGAGCCATGTGGCGTCGTCTACGCGTATTTTTTTTTTTTTTTATAGAAAGTATTAAATCGTGAGAAAAGCACGTCATCGTCTCACGACGACTTCCAGCTGTCGTTGATCCCTTGTCGAGATTTCGTTTATTCTTCTTTTATCGAGATCGGCTGCGACAGAAGCAACAGTGGTCTTACGTTTATAAAAAGGCTTGATTCGAAAAGTCATTGAAAAAGCAAACATGGCTCTATTTGTAAAAGATATAATATTTAGATATTAAGTAGTAAAAAATGTTTTGCGTATGATTTTAATAACGTATAATTAACAGAAAAATTGTGTTATTATCCAGATTTTTTTTTTGTCAAATATAATGAAATTTTCACTGAAACTTTAAAATTGAAAATTAAAGTGTTTATTTATAAAAAAAAACAACTCAAAGGTAGATTTGAAATATGATTGAACATTTCTGCGTCAACAATGGCGAAGTGAATCAATATTGGCATGGTATACTAGCATAATTAAATATTGACACTCTCTACGGCCAATTGTTGATATTCGTACGCAGAATTCGGTTATACGACGAGATTATCATTTTAATTGTCTCTCTTCCATTATCAAGTTATTGAACGAGATGAAAGGCTGCATCTGTTAATTTTAATCGAGGTAGCAGTGGAATTCTGAAAATTAAGCGCGCAGGCGATTCTCTTTCCCGTATAGGGACTCTTCTCTCTGATTATATGAGTGAAAGTAAATTCGCGGTTCTGTTTATCTCGCGAAAATACGGTGCGCGTTCTACAACAATGCACGGAATTTCATTGTTAGTTAATCCAGTCCGCTTTATTCGCTCATGTATCGAACGCACTTTCTAACAAACACTCTAATACGTTAACAAAACGCCGGCTATAGCGCGTGCGCCATAAATTAAGCAATTTCACCGCGCACATACACGCGGAGAAACTTCGTAATGGAAAATACATGGCGATACGCTCCAACAGCGGGGCTTTCAAAGCTTCTGCAAGTTTCAGTTGCATATTTTCCATCGGAAGAGTTATGGCGATTGTCCGGAACAACGCGTTACGTTATCGAACGTGCATTAACTCGTTTTGAATCGGAATTTTTCCAACGACATTTACACGCGCGGTAGTACAAGTTATTCGTGTTCGAATCTGAAAATGTTACCTCGAGCTGCGTTTTCGTTCGCGGTATCAACTATTCGCGAATTCAACTACTATTAATTTTACATGGAGGCGCGCGCAAAATGTTATGAAACTTTAATGCGCTTTCGACACAAAAGCTTTATAGCATTTTTGTGAAGGTACAACTTTTTAATTAAAAGAACCTGCTCCGAGTCGATTTAACGAGCTCTCGATTTATCTGATAATATTACCGCACACGATGATTAATAATCAGTTTCTTTTTTCAAATTTACGAACGCTATTGAAAAATGTATAATATTTATATAACAATGTAGCCAGTGTACAGTTATATGTTTGTCAAATAAATATGAAAAATAATTACAATGGAAGGTGTGAAGAAAAAAACAGAGAATCAAGCTCAAACGTGCAAAACAGAAAATAAAATCGTATGATAAACATGTTTTGTATGCATCTCATGTATGTTTTTCTACTCAATTAAAAATACGAAAAAGAAATAATGTTGAAAAGATTATAACAATTTCAAGTTGTTAATAACGCATTTAATTATAACCAACAATGAATATCGATATTAAATAAAAATATGAGTTGAATCTCATCAAGATGTTTGAAAAGGTATGGAAAACAGATTTAGCTGATAGATGTGTTCCTCGATTTTTTATGTTTAAAATTTTTAGTAGCAACGTACTTGTGCAAATTGTATTTTAATCAAAAATAATCGCAGTCCTTACTTCTTAATAAACGAAATATTAAGCTTGTCGATTTAACTTTGGGTGTTTGTCACCAAATATGTTTATAGTGTTTTGATGGAGTGTAGTACCTACATTTTATCAATACATTTTAATTGATATAGACAGAATAATCCAACATTCATTCAACAAACGAGGGAGATATGTATCTATAGAAATCAAACAATTTCGCGTGTACTATATTAAATATCGGATGCCACGAAGTTCTTTACGCTTGAATACATTTTTCCGATAACGTACGCTACCACGGTGGTTTTGAGTTTCCTCCTCTTTTGCTTCATCGAGAGTCGTTTATTCTGATATATTTTCATATACGTATAATTCGCAAATTTTGTCGAGTAATGTTTGTAAAAAAAGTTGTTAAAAAACATGGTTTTTATATGTATAGAAATAAAACACAAATTACTTTTTTTCTGGATGATAGGTATATCATTATAAATCTATGACCAAAATTTCATTTTTTTCATGCTCGGACGATTAATGCCGAAAGTATGAGAATCGTGCAATTTTTTTCGCAGCGGTGCAAACGATTTTCAATAATATTATCAGACTTATTGCTTAAGCTAAACGAAAAATGCGTGGTAATGCGTTTTTTAACGAATATAAATCAGAACTGTCGAGTATCCTAAAATCGAGACGATCTCAATGAGTCGTGCTTCTTCTTCATCTACTTCGTCAACGAGCGCTTGAAAGTCCTCAAAAGAGGTCTGGTCTTCTTATATCGAGATCCAGATTATTCTATGCCGCAGCATTCCTTTTGCCGTTAATTCAAATTACTGTGTAATTAAAAAGAATCGATTCCCGACGATTGCAAAGGCGAAAAAGGCCGACCGGGCGAGTCCTCGAGAAAACCGGAAAGGAGAAGCTTTAGAAGGAAAAGGGATGGGACATAGTGGAGGCTTCATCGACTTTCCGTCCCTTATATACCTGCTTCCCGTTTCCGCCGATTAAGTGCCTATAAGCGTCCTTTCCTAACTTCGATTTAAAGAAGAATTGAATCGGAACTCGCAGACGTTCGATTGAGCATGGATATTGTGTCGTCTTGTTACCCATCAGATGCGTCATCAATTGATCAATTTTTTATTTAATATAGTATTTATATGAAATTGTATTTATTTTTAGTATATAAAGAGTAATAAATATAATTCTAAATTCATATTCTTTCACAATATCGTCAATTTTTGGATCGGTTATTATTTTAAAGTAATTTTATACATTTTATTAATGTGTTTTTCGCATTATATTTCTTTACGTTTTCGAATATCTTTTTCTCGTTAAATTAAATATATATAATGTAATTTCAATATTATAATAAAATAATATCAAGGACGCGAGAAACCTACGTTATCGAAAAGCACGGAAAGTTTTAATTGTCTTGCACAAACTTGTAAAAAAGAAATATTCTTATAACATATATATCTAGGTACGATTAACGGATTCCTTATTTATTTATGTATTACAAACACAATTTCCGGAGAGAATCCTGGCAATAAATTTAGTTACCGCAGAGCACTCAGCCGCCTTGATACGCTTTTGCTGCTTACAATTTACCTTTATGTAAATTCGCGCACATAATTCGGGTTTCTCCCATTCTTGGCATCCCGTGGTACGACAAAATGCTGCGATGCTTGGGATTCCGAAATTAATTAACGCATATTAGTTTAATGACATTGTGCAAGAAGCAGACAAATTCTATGTCTCAAAATTGTATCAAAAGAGAGAAAGAGAGAGATAGAGAGAGAGAGAGAGAGAGAGTGAGATATTATATTAATTATAATAATTAAGAGAATTAAAATACTTTATATATGCACTGTTAAAATATATAAACTTTCTCAGACATATATTTGCACTTTAAGAAATTAAAAATATATTTTTTCACAGCCACATTGTGAAGGAATTATCTGACCACCGATATCTAATTAAAAAGTATTCGTCTTCGTGGAAGTTTGAACAAATTTATTTGCTCGAGTAATCAGACAGATTAGCAGATTTTTCAAACTACATGCGATTTTATTTGCCCCTTTTGGAATTCATTCGCGACTTTGCCGTATACCTCGCCTTCGCCGAGCGGAGGTTGAGTCGATAAATCAGTCGACGACAGCCGCGGCATAAACACCCGGTGCGCGCCACTTCCGTTTCCAACATTTTTGCCCTCTGCCCCGGCTCTTTCTTCACCCGCGCGTATTTTTACCGGTAAGCTGCTGGAATTTGTCGTTACGAGGTTTACACGTGTGCTACGAAAATCGCGACCGACAGCGAGATCCTTAAAACTATGCGTCTGTATAGTGCATAAAAATGTCTCGTAGACTAAAGTTCCTTTAAATTTATTCCGTTTCACTCCGGCATATTCTGAACGTTATGTATAATGTGACAAATTTCACGACATGTTCTTTCTCACATACTTTTTTTTTATTTCATCTATTTTAATCTATTTTTGAAAGGGCGACGAATAATTTGCGCTATCTAATTTCCTTTCTTCTTTAAATATACAACGAATCATCTGTTAGGAGAGTGTATATAATTTCATTATTCATCAGTTAAACATTTAAATAAATTCGCAATTATAACATCCGCGTGAAATGTCAATCGATCAAAGTTGATTTCACGTAATGTCACGAATGTCGGACGATTGACTTTCGATTCGATTAAAGCCATCATCATTCCTTAAATGCCCGACCAAGTTTTCTTGTGTCACGCGAAATCGCAAATTGTGCGGCTCGCGAGTTGGGGCAAAGAAACGACGAAAGTATACGCGGCTATGTATTTTACGTTTATTCGATCGCGCGCCCGTTTGAATCATTCATGACGTCCGTGTTCGTTGACGGAAAACTCGGCTTTTTCTTATGTACGTTCCAATTTTGCAGAAAAGTTTCCGCGCGACTACTAACTTCGCCGCGAACTTCTCGTCAAGCGCTATTCATCGGTCGTCGCCCATCTCTGATAATTTTTAATCCGAAGATTCCTCTCGCGCAAGATAGAGAATATTTCTGTGCATTATCTTTTTAGCATTGATAACGTTTCGAGTATGAAGACAAATGGCTCAAACAATTATTATTAGCGAATTAAAACGTTTGTTCATTAAGTTTCCTGATAGGTAGAGCGTAAAGAGAAGACATCTCTAAATGAGATAAATCGCGGAAAACGTATATATCTCACAATCTAAATCTATCAATTTTATTCCGATATTCGGAATAATCAATAAAAATATATAATCTATTATTCGCAGTTGTCCTCGATTTTTTCTGCATAATTTGTTTGAAAGACAGCAATAATTTCTCAAAATATTATGTCACTTTGTGAGAAAAATACAGAGTAGCGTTTCTTTCATGTATATATTGACATTTTGACGGGAGATATCGCATTTCTTGATTCTTATATTGCAATTATTAGATTTATTATAATGCATTTGATAGCATGAATAGCTCGATAGTTTGAATCTATAGTATATATTAATAATCTCAATCGTAATCATTTGTGATGCAATATAAATCTTCGAGAAATGGAAAAGTTTGCACTTAAAATATTTAACATAAAATCTAGTTAATTTACTGTTATTTTATTAATTAGAAATTTATTCTCTATTTTCGCTCTACGATTCACAGATAAATCAATTACGATTATAATTAATATTCACCCATTGTATTTGCTCTTTTCAATCAGGCAAAGGTAGCGTAAATCCAAGTTCGCAAGAGTAGGTCTTTCCGCTCTAATTTTCGCTATTCTTTTTGCTCGGTGGCATATTGCTAATACGTATTAATTATTATTATTATAGTCGATATGTATGCAGGCATACATTTTCGCCGGACAATATGGATCGAACATCGTGTGAAATCGGTCATAACGCGTCGCTGCCTTAATCGTGAGACTCACTGCCGTTGATTCCCATCGGATAAGCCTGAATTCGCTGGATTAATGGATGCTGCGCGCAAAACCCTACGGCTAGTGATGGTACTAACGTTCTCGCGCGAGGTATTCAATACCTGACACCTCAATCAATGTATCAATCCTGCGCGAGTTTCTGTTGTCTCGCGAGATAGCAGTTTTTCACGGAAAGTATCAATCATCAAGCCGTTTTATCGAAAACAATGTATATTAATATCACGACGCTGAAAGAAAGTTGATAAATCTAACGGATCGAGTTTGAATTTTTACACATTTTTAAAAATGCTCTTTCTTCAATTTATGGCAATTGCAATCGGTATAGTTTCCTGATGGAAAATTGTTCAAAATCTCTAATTATATGAATTTAATTTGGGAAATTTACAGTAAATTGCAACAATATAATTCCGAAATATCAGATAATTGTTGTATTAATATTTTACAATTCAAATATATATACATATATGTAGTATTATTTTTTCATTTGTTTAAAATATTAATAAATATAAATTTTTTAAAAATTGTTTTTTGAAAAAAACTTTACGTGTTTATTTTGTATATTGTATATTAATAGATATTTAAAAATACGATATAAGCATTGATAAACTGTGTTATAGTATCGGAAAATTTATATGTAAGTAAGAATCTACAAATATTGACACTTATACCACATTCTTGAAGATATACTGCCACAATCTTTAAAATGGGAAAGCGAAATACATATCGCGCAAATACAATAATATATAAATATACATATGTATTGGTTTCACATTGGAGCAAAATTTTTGCGAGATTTGCAATAATATTAACAATCTTAAATAAAACTAGTATTTATTACAAATAGGAATATTGCAAATAGCTTTGTTTATTCCATTCTTATAATGCTAACTTTATTTGGCTATTTACCCAAATTCAGATTCGATCCGTGTATGTGAGTGTGTATGTGTTTTGTGTGTTCGAATATATAATGCATACATTCAGAGATTCGGAGGATCCGATCAATTTAAGATTCGAGATCGAAGTGCAAACTGTCTGAATAGTTGGAAACTAGAAAACCGGAAAATTCCGTGCACTGGTTCGAGGGCCATCGGATACAGCGAACGCGATTATTCGTCCATACGAATAACCGTTGCATAGTAATATACGAGCAATAATCGGCGCATTACAGTTTCTGCCCTACATTGACCCACGTTTAAAAGCCGTTATTATATGAAGGGAAATTGTCACGTTGCCACAGCTAACGTGTTTATTCACGTGGAGTGCGATGTCAATTCTCCGAGTTGCGAAATTTGCGCGAATCGCCAATATAAACGGAAGTAAATATTGGAGATGCGTAAATCAAAATAATTCTCAAAGATAACTCTATTTAGTTTAATATATTAATAATACTGCGTTAGGAATATTTAAAAAAATTTTTATTCTAAATAAATTTTTAATCGTTAAAAGTTAAAACATGACTGTCGAGCAGTGACACTATAAATACTTCAAAAGAAATTATTCATGATGATGATGTACGTTTATCAAACGTTGTTGCGGTTTATTTGCAGGGCGAGTCATACATTGACCGAGAATCAAATTAAAATCGATACATGTGATTTAATACGTTACATCACATGTGATTCAACTTTAAATTGGTACAGTTTTTTAACTTTAGTTAAAATACTTTAGTACAAATATGAAAAATATATTTAGTATTGTTATTAGTTAAATGCATTTTATATATTCGTTTTATTCAACTAACATATTTAATCTTTATGAAGAGTATATTTTAATTTCTGACGAAATAACATTTTACATTATATTATACGATGATTAAGTACATTTGATATTTACTAAATTGTAACGAATATAATAACGTTAATTATTTTGTTGAAGTTTAAAGCAAAAATTTTTTGCTAATTTTAGGCGGATATCATTTCGCTTTATTTCAAATGATGTAAGATTATTAATGAATCTGAAAAATGAGGAAACTAGAACACAATATAGCGCGTGAAATATAATATTTTGAAATATTTCTTATTTAATATTTCAATTTTTTTATTTACATTCATGAGTTAAATTTCAAGCGATTTGCATTTTTTATAATTAATATATCCTTGTATTTTAATAAAAGATCAAAATAAGTGAAAGATATTAAAATTAATTAGTCGCGCTAATTTATTATATTTATATATATCAAGCTTATTATTAATTAGAATTTTCAATTTTCTTTTGCTATAACATATCATACATATTTCAAAATAATACGGCACGTAGAATATTTTTTTCTACATGTATTATATACATAATGATGTAAAATTGATAATTATCATGAAAAAAAGAAAATTATATAAAAAAATAATATAATAATTTTATAAACAAATAATTATAATTAAAATTGCTTACCTCATGGTTGCTCGCTATCGCCCGATGCCTCCCTGGGTTTTCTCTCCTCTCTCTTTTTTTGTTGCTCCTCATGACATTCACACTCGCGAAAATCGTTAATTACGTTCGCGCTAATCAGCAGAATAATAATCGCGCGGCACTTTGTACGACACTCCCTACGTTTATATAACATGTATCTTATATACATACATGAGTACGAGAAACTAATGTGAAAACTAAAATAGCATTCAACTATGATTCGTATGCCTCATGATAACCATGAGGTTAAATTAATCCGTCATTATTCGGTGCGTAATCTTATTTATATTTGATACTAACTATAATAATATGTAATCTCATTTTGAAACAGTTAATATTTTGTATTATAATAAAATTGTGGATATACCATAACCGAATTAAAATTAATGTCCCGCAAGGTTTAATAAAAAAAATATATACTATTACTGTATGAACCATTTATGCGATAGATTTTGATTGATGTAACATACGCGTCTCAATCAATCACTCGTATGCTAAATCAATGCCGAATTTTTACAATGTAATTAATAAATATTAAGTATATGTTATTAGATACAATTATAATTGAACGTCGTTCTTCTCAACTAATTTTATATTCACGACGATTTGATGACGATTGAAAATTATATTATGATGGAATGTAAAGTTTTTTTTTTTTTATTTTAATATCACACGATGCTAAAGTCGAGATAAATGTCAGTTAAAACGCAATATATATACCTTCCAAAAACATATAATAATGATTTATATTATCAGTATAATATTTATAAATTTTATAAATCGTTATATACACGTATATGCTATACGTATACGCTTACGCTTATCGTTGATTACGAGAATTTAATCGCATGGATTGACAATTTCAAATTTGTAATGAAAGATCTTGTGTGATAGTATCGCGGATCGTATTTAAGAGATAATACGATGATATACGGATGAAATATGGCTACCTTCTCGCGACGTGACTAACAAGGATACGGTATGTAAATAACATCGCGCTAACAAAACCGACTACCATGTATCAATACGCGTTGTCGTTATGAAATATTTAATGTACTATGAAATATTGTATGTAAATGTTCTTGTGTAGGAATATTTTGTTTCTTAAATATACTGTAATCAATTATAAAAATCTTTAATATGTATAATAAAGTAATAATTAATCAATATTTAATGTATCACGACTTTTTGTCGTTACTTAATCTTTCAATCGGTATTACATTTCGCGTATTATTCCGTTTTTAAGGCGAAAGTAATGAAAATCATGCTTAAATCAGCGAAAAATTTTAAGCGTAATACGATATCTGAATTGAAGTATTAAGGAAACAATTATCGCCCGTAAAGATTGCGATGAAACGAGAATGTATAATTCCTATCACTTCGATTTGTAAGGAAAATGCTCGGAGACGGAATTTTACTAAGATGGATAACGTATAAGATACTCTCCTCAACGCACGAACGTTCATTGAATAGTAACGACCTTGTCGTTCACGTCTCGGTCCTTGTACTCTTCCCCCACTCAATATATTTTTGGTGGGGAGTATATCTCTTACTATACGACGCGCCTCGCTAGGACGCAGCTCACGCCTTACGATGACGTAGTAACATTCCTATCAAGGCCGTAAACAAGGACGTTGTATATAAAGACATCGCTCTTTCTTAACACATTGAATACTTGAAATGTGTAAATCGTGCGAATACATATAAAATCGTCGCTTCGATATTCTTACATTTTAAATCTCGAGAGTTATCAATACACGAATCATCGGATTAAAATATATAACGCAAACGAAGTTTATAAAGAAATAACGAAAAGCGATAGTAAATTAAATGTTACGATTGAGTTGAAAGTGTGTTAAAATTAAAATTGACAGAACAAAATATTCCCTTTCAAAGTGTTTCTTTAATAATACATTAAATATTTCGACAAAATATGAATTAATTGACATACGACCTTGACGCGATGTTGCTTATATCACGTATATATTATACGCCGCTAAGGCCGTGATTGTCATTCACGTCACGAGGCTCGAGCGAGAAGGTCGTCAGACAAGACGCTTCGTACATCGTTGTATTATTTATTCACAAATACAATCGCGATAAATAATTAAACGCGATCTTTCGTTACGAACAATTGGAAACTGTCAATCCATACAATTATTTAACATTAATGATTAACGATATTCATAAGCATGCATTTTACATGACTTACGCTCAATCGTTATTTTTTTAACGAGTTGAAAAGCATAATGATGCGATAAATTATATTTCTATAATATTAATATATTTGATATTTGTATATTACATGATCGAAATGTATTGCATGAGTGATTAATAAAATGATAGTACATAATTTTTTTGCTGAAATTTGTGAAACTTTAATTTTAATTTAATAATTTAATACTTTGATAATTTAATAATTTTAATTTTGTACATCTATAGTTTTATTACAATACAAGATATTAACTATTTCAAAATGAGAACACTATTAATTAATATAATATGTGTCGCTGTGGCAAGTGATGATGAATTAATTTAATCTCGTGGTTTTCGTATGTCGTATGAATCACATAGTTGAATATTATTATAATTTTCACGTTGTTCTCTCGTTGCTATAATATAATAAGAATCGTATTATAAACGTCGGGAGTGCCGTATAAAGTGCTGCGTGATTGTCGTTTTGTTGATTAGCGCGTTCGTAATTAATGGTTTTCGCGAGTGTGAGTACCATGTGAGAAGCAGCAAAGGAGCAGCAAACAAGAGAAGAGGAAAAACCTCGAGAGAGACTCTCAAAGGACAGCGAGTAATCACGAAGTTAGTAATTTAATTAATTATAAATATTTGTTATTTAAAAAATTAATTTTCTTTTTATTTCTACGATCTGTGATACATTTTACATAATTATGTATGTATGTACATAAGTCTGTGTTGAATAGTCTATAGAATATTCAACATTCAGCGTTAAAAAAAAATTATATTATTTTGAGATATGCAATTTTTTTTCTTAACATCAAGTATTTTAGAAAATCCAATAATAATTTTTATTTTTTTAGACATAAAACTGTAATTTTTATTTTTATCATAATTTTGTCACTTTATGGATGTATGTTTAATTTCGACATATCTACTTAATGTCTTAACTAAATTTTTGCTTTAAGAACGCTTTGAAGAACTTTATTGAAATCTTTGATTCGCATATTAAAATATGATAAAGGAACATAATAATTCCGTTTTCAAACACTCTCCTAAAGTAATATTGCCGGTTTTACCGTGTGACCGATCTTTATAATTTCAAAAGTAATTTCAAAGTATCAGTGTCTATTTTTAGGACGTTGAGAGAATATTCGGCAAACTCGGTTCAATTAAGTTTTCTTGAAGCAGCGAGTCGTTTCGCACGGTTCATCGATGACGGAAAATTTCCGGAAAAATGTTTCTTATTCCGGA
This sequence comes from Anoplolepis gracilipes, assembly GCF_047496725.1. NCBI lineage: Eukaryota > Metazoa > Arthropoda > Insecta > Hymenoptera > Formicidae > Anoplolepis > Anoplolepis gracilipes. The sequence continues at coordinate 5,082,590 of NC_132976.1, read as the reverse complement.
ATTAATGTTGCGGTGAGTAATTCTCATCCATAGCGTTTGCACGCGCTTCGATGCACCGACTCGAACTTCCTTTCTTCGTTCGTCGTGAAAGCCGACGAAACTCAATCGACGAGAAGTTTGCCTGTCGCGATGCTCCGTCGAGTTGCAACGAGATAGAACGAGGCAAATCAGCGAGCTTGGAGCAACGATGATTCTCGATAGAATCGACGCGGAGATTACGACGACGGTCGTTGCTTTCGGGAACATAAACTTGATTTACGCACTTGTAGAATATCGGTCCGCCTGGAGCGCGCGGGTCATCATTTGTAAAGCATCGAAATATCGAAACTGTTATCGAAAACAGCTTTACGGCCTGGATACGAGGGGAGAGAATGTTGCGGCAGAATTATTTCGTCGTCAGTTGTTCCATTTTACGGATTAAATTTGATCGCGCCGGGAAAAGAGAACTTCCACACAGTGTAATATTTTACGCTCTTCATCGAACGAACTTGCGTGGATGATTTACAATTGAAATTTAGCGATTTCGATAATAAACGATAACAGCGATTTGGAGGCCGGGTTCGCCGATCTCGTTTTTATCACGAATTCGCGGTTCGTGACGTTTCCTGATGAACATATTCACAGCAACGAAATTGATTCTCGGATATGAAATCCTCATTCGTAACGGGAAACTAATCGTAAGATAATTCGACGCGCTAGTAACAACCCTGTGTAAACACCCCGGGATTGAGTTTAACTCAGTCTGCGCATCTAGCATACGTCATCGATTAGCGTCAATTCGCAGTAACGAAGCGTTTCGGTGTAGTGACGCTGTAGTTCAAAATGTTGTACGATTATTGTGGATATCATGCCTTGACGCGAGAACAAAAATATTGTTGAATAAAATTTAGCTCTTTCTTGTTAAATAAAAATATCTTAATTACATATATCCTCGCAAGTATCGGAATAGACATTTCATCTTCAATATCGCGAAAACGTGTAGAATTTCGAATAATAATATATCTATTAGGATATCGCATAGCACAAACTAATTATTTCATTATAATGATATAATGATATAATAATATAATAAAGTAATAATTAATGGTCCGCAATCTGTATGGTAAAATCTGTAAAATAGTTTACATTATAAATCGAATTATATCACATTTGTCCATAATTAAATGCTATCAATTAACCTTTATAATATATATAAAAATATATGTTTTATTATAGACTTATATATTTTTTTTTTTTTGGATGATTACATATGGGTCACAATGTTCTGTCGCAATTTTAGCTGTCTTAAAGTGCTTGAAAAATTTAGAGAAATTTATATATATTCCTTCACATTTGTAGAAAATAATCATGCACAACAAAAGTTAAAAAATAAATTTTTAACATTTTTTATATATATTTATATATATATTAATTAGGATTTCGAAATATTTGATTATTAAATTGTCCATAGAATAAAAAATGACTTATATGTATATAACATATGTATATATTAAAGGACGAATTAGACTATGTCAAAATTAATAAATCTAATACAGTTCGAGAATTTGACAAAGCACTTTTAGCTTTTTAACATAAAAAATTAATAATTAATTTGTCAATTAAAGTAAAGATTTGCCGTGAATAATTTAATCGCAAAATAAGAAAAAATATTTTATATCGAACTAACTTTTTTTATAGTGACTGCACAAAAATACATGCAAATAAAAATTTTAATTCTATAAAAGGTTCAAATTTTGACGGAGCTGAGCATCCAGTTTTTCTTTAAGAGTTAAATACAGCTCAATATTTGATGTTGCTAGATCGAAATGTGAGAGTGATACTGTCCAAAGTAAATTCTTTTTTGTTTTATTTTATTTTTTTATAAGTATTATTCGTGTTATATCACTAAAGTAAATATTTCATATGAAATCTACTAATATATGCTATTTATTAGCAACTAATCTTAATTGTGAGTTAATAGATAAATTCATCGATTATTACATTGCCATGCCATTTTTCATACATTCGATCGTTGACCACGCTTTTGGACATTCGAGATGAAATAATAACAGAATAATGTATCGCTCGTGTGCATTAATGGGACACCGAGCGCGTGTACATTAATGATGAACTCGATTAACCGATACCGTTGGTCACGAGACACAAATCGGCGTTCTGCGACTCGCCCCTAATTGCGAGCAAATATTGTCGGTGTTAGCTGAAATAATAACCCTGGAAATCTGTCGAATAATTCTGCCGGCAACCTGTATACGCTGATGCATCAGCATATGCAGGTTAATAAATGAGAGCCCATAAATTACAGTTTGACATTGGAAATATTTATTTATGCAAAACTCATTGTTTCATCAAGTACGAAATTTTTTGGATTTTTATTTTCTTCGTGAAAACATCATATAAATTGTTTATCTAAATAATATCGTAACCAATATTTTTAGTACAAATAAAGTGTTCTAGTGGAATAATGTAAAAAATTATAATTATATTAGTCAATTTAAGAGACGACGGAATTAAAATAAATAGTATGTTGCAAGATTTAATTTCTAAAATTTGATTTTTTATTTATTACAATGTTACTTGTTTAAATAATTTATTAATCGCAACTCTTTAACATTAGCATTAAATATATATGTATACATGATAAACCGGATGCGATAATGACTTCATTTATTTTGCTTTTGAGTCAAATTATATACTATGCACGGTTGCACACAGAGGGAAACGCGCTTTATAATTTCCAACCATTATCGGGCGCGATGCGCGAATCGCTCGCGGTATTCACGGGAGGATCCTCAAAAATCGAGAATTTATTTGCCCAGCGTGACCGCAACGTTATCCCAAAATAGGTAACCACAAGCGTGTAGTAACCACGATTTGCCGATAGTAACGATCATGTTCCCGTAATGATGGACAAATATTTAACAAGTACCTGCTCTGCACTCTTGTCGAGACGTTAAACTCGACTTTCTCTGTCTCTGCTGAAATTGCAGGAGTTCAAAGCATCGTCGACGGACACGTCCACGCTGACTGCGCTAATGCAATTTTACTTTCAAGTAGAGGATAGAATTTTTTATCATACACACAGGAAAAGTCAGTTGACGAACTTTTCGTGCAGCGAGAGATGAAGAAATAAAGTGTATCTAATATATGACAGATCGTACGCAAAAACATCAAGGATAATAGATGTAGGAATAAAAATTCATTTTTCGATTTTTCTGTATTAAATTAGAGAGAAAAACGCACAATTCTAAAAACAGATTAGGAAAATATTCTATCTATGCAGCAGAAGTTTTGTCAATTGTATAGTATACCTTTTGGAAAATGGAAAACAAACAGAGATTTATATAATTATCTTGTTATACACAGGCAATGATAACGAAAGTCTATCAACGTAACCGACTATATGACTGTTAATGAATAAAAAAAAAATGAAAATTCGCCCGCATATTGCGATTTTAATTCCACAAGCGATTCGGAGGCATTAAATTTGAGCAGGAGTATAAGATTGCGATCGTAAAAAGCCGCGGATACTGGTCGGAGCATTTTCCGATGAAATAACATGTTTGCCAGGAGCATCGGAACAAGAAGGTACACACTTGCTTTTGCTACTTTTTCGTTTCTTATTTCCGTTAACCGGGCCATAACGGAGTACGCGGGTGCTCGCTCCAAGTGTCGGAAGGAGGAAGATTGCAGCTGTGGGAAATAGTTGTATCCCTTGTTCCATGCGCGGAATTATATCGGGAACTCGACGATTTCTTGCTCGGCGCCGGCGGCGTCCGCAAAATTGTAGTGGCCGAGCAAACAAAGTAATCGCATTTCCGTGGATCGCACGTGAGCTCTATTAAATCGCGTTGACGTTTACGGTTGCGGGCTAATACGCGCCGCCATTTAATTTCGAAACTCGTATGTATATATACTCACATGCGGTGTATGATTTCATCTCTCTCGTTCTCTCTCGCGCGGCTGCAAAATAAATGTCAGCTACGCGATTTGCAGTATTATACGTACAGAGATTCTTTTAACGAAATACGGAAAACATATCGCGAGGATGTGCAGATATTATTTTCCAAATGTAATGTAGAAACCAGGTTTTTCATCCCAAAAAAACCATTGCAATTTCTTTTGTAAAAACAAATATGTATTCTTTTAAAACAAATATTCTTTTAACAAAGATTTGCTTCCCTTTGTTATTTTATATATGCAAATTTCTATCATGTCTATATTTATTTATTTGATTTATATCTTGAAAACATTCGCAAATTTTGAATTTTTGTAGAGAGATTTGTTTTGAAAGAAAAATATTTTACTGGACTTATATGCACGTTTCAAGCAGAGAAATTTTCGCATATGTGGCGTATGTAGTGTAATGGATGTTACGCTCGACGGCGATAGTGTTACAGAGTCATATCCGAGATCGTAGTCGCGGTGAATGTATCCGCAGATTTATGCTAATAAAAGTTTCGGGCCGTATATTCGCATATTCACCCGGTGCACGGATTTCAGTCGTCACTTTAAATCGCGCAACAACATTTTAAAGGGCGCAACCTTCTCATCCTCGTAAAGAATACAGGAATGCGGCGGCGCGGCGCACTGTTCCTTAAGATATAACATCGGAGTCGCGCCACGTCTTGGTCCCGTGGAATGTATGCATGAGGTCTCAGGTGCGGCCGAGATATTTTCCAGACCGTCCGGGTACCAGCCGGGGTTAAATTTATAATCTAATTCCTTGCTCGCGTGCACTTCTTTTCTTAACATTAAATCCGTAACAATTGCACAGTTACTCTCTCGTCTATTCAGGAAGTAATCTTAGATACTGCTTATCTATCTGCGAGTATTACTCTATGTATGTTATATCAAATAATTACAGGCGTCTCAAATCATTTACAATGAAAATGATTGATCTTATATATTTAATAGAGATCTCTAATTGATTTAAATTATGTTAAAGTTTTTTTTTGGGAGCGGGGGGGGGGGGGGAGAATTACAAGTAATGTTTCTCATATAAAAATATAAAAAAGGCCATTGATATAAAATTTATATCTTTTATAGAATACGTATATTTCATATTTCTATTCAAACTTTCTAAGGAGAATGCTCGAGTAATATATATGTAAAGATATATATTTTTGTCACGGATGGACACAGAGATCCGACTGTTAATGTCATGTAAATCCGAGCTTACGAAGATCATAACATATGTTTGGCATCAATCCCTTCCCTTGTGAAACAAGATATCTTTTCAATGAAGGACCGTAGGTTTCAGTAGTAGCGGCTCAATCGGGTCAGACGATAGCCGCGGGTTACAGCGGCTATGTACGCTCATACGCGTGTCCCCTTGTTTGATCGATGAGTCTCGATCGTCGAAATTACGCTCGGGTTAGCTAATAATCGCCGTTGTGTTACCACAACGGCATCGCGTTTCCATCTCGCAGCGACATACAATTTTCGGTGCTTCTCTCGCTACGGCCTCAATGATGGGGCGCGCGCGCGCGCGCACAGTGGCATTATTGACAGACATCGCGAATATTGCTCTGATACCGCTTGCACACGCGTATACACATGGCGATCTCGATCATATTCTTGGCGTGCGCGCGTGGCAATCCGGGCTTGTGAAATTCGCTCTCGCGGCGAGTCTGTCATTGTTTCTCGTTGGGTTTCCTATCCGAATCTCTCGCGACTCTGCGTCGTCATTAACTATAGAAGGTCATATGCAATTATAACAGGGTCCACTTTTGAGCGGGTCCTCTTATTGTGAGCGTTGCGCGTGTTGATTGATTGCCTCGCCTCGCTGATTAATCGGATGTCGCTTACTTGAAAAACTGCATAGCGTGCGTGTCGAGTAATGGGAGACAGGAAGGGGGACTATTGTGAAGATCAACAATGCGACTAATGTATTTCGTTCGCGAATTCTGAAAGATATAATGGCCATTGTATTCGTGTGCGCAAGCTGTAATATAATATTAACATTGAGTAGAGCGTAATAAGAAGGTGTTGTTGTTTAAACTCGGATCTTGCATGCGCGAATGATAATACAATAATTTGCTAATAATTATTCTAAATAATAATTTTTCGTATGTATTTATATATGCATATATATATATATATATATATATATATATATATAATGAATTTAGCTTTCGGAAAATGCGTCTATTATTGCATTTTCGTTTTGAACGTAAAAATATATCGGTTTCTTTCGTAAACTTACTAAAGTTATTCGATTTCAAGTTCCGATAAGAATATAACAAGTTTCTTCAACGATCGCTTTCTTCTTCTTGAAAATACGAAGAAAATTACGATAACGGAATAAGCTTAATATGCAAAAATGTAGCGAGCGTAGTTGCTCGGGTTTCTACGGGAGATTTGGGAAATGTCCAGGAATATTATTGAATATTATCGATATCTGAAGGGCCTGACGTTAGCATGGAAGCGTGCAGGCTGCACGCATTGTGGCGATCGAATTTGCTCGCTGCTCCCCGATATCGCACTTGCACAAACGGAATGTCGTAGAAGGTTGATATACCTACAGGTCGCGTATGGAATCCCAACGCAATTTGGCGCAACTCGCGAGCTCTGCGAAGAATTTACTTTGGCGAAGAAAAATCGGCGAAATACCGCGCGATTGGGCGCTTTATAAATTTCTCTTCCGACGATGTGAGTCGGGAACCTGGTCGTAATTTCTGGGTTCGTTTCAGCGAACCAATACGCCTCCGGTCTCGGTGGCTCTTTCAATCGACAAGCCCGCTAGATTACTAACGAAATTCACCTAGCGCGGCTTTTCTTCTTTTTCGTACTCTACTTATGTATTCTATAGCGGACCGTTCGCCGATCGGCGCTGGCTGTTTATCAGGTTAACAAAACACAGACTCCCTTCTCCAGCCGACTCTTAGCTATCCCCGTGCAGTTGGAGTCGAGGTCCCACGGGTGATTGTCATCGACTCCAACTTCTCCGATATTAGGGACGTTGTCCCTCGCTGCAACCTGCAACTTGGTTCCTTGAATAGCATCTGCGTTCTCAATTAGGCATTAATTTTCGATCGATATACTTCGACTATATCAAGACTGTACCCTACATTTAAGCTGTTCATCTTTCATTAAAATTGCTCTAATTAATTGAAAATATATTATCATTGGATCTACTTACAAAAAATTTATAATATATATATATATATATATATATATATATATATATATATATATATATATATATATATTACGGTATTTCAATGTGACTATTGTTATAAAAAAGGAATTTAAAAAATCCATGATGATTGGTCTTCCATATTTTTATCTTAGGAATCAAATATACCTATGACGATTATAAGATATATTTGAACAGCGTTTTTTATAATTCTGTTATTACGTATCAGATGATTCAATTTCATTGTTAAATTTAAAAATTGGGAACGAGTGGCTAAAAGTATAATTAATTTATATTGCTATAAAAGAAAGTTCTTTAAGCAGCAAGCAAGAATAATCGGAGAAAGTTAAACAAAAATCGATGTAACGAGGATAGAGAAGAACGCTCTAACGAACTAAAGTAAATAAGATCTAAGAGTGAAATAACGGTAGAAACAGGAATGAGAGATACTTTCAGCCGGCGCGACATGTAGTCGCGTATTCCGAGTTCTTTTGAACTTCCAGATCGCGGTACACCCACACGCGTACTCGTATTCACGGTACGCGCGGTCTTTACAACTACCGGGTATTTCAGGAAATACCTACAAACTTTCGACCGACTCGGCTTCCTCCCTTGTTCGCTCGATGTGCCTCGCTACTCGTAAACGTACGAAAAATTGGTAAGAGTTAGCGAGAGGAGAAACAGGAATATAAGGCCTGGAGATAGGAGGGATAAGGAAAAGGGAGACATGACGGAAGGGACGAGGTAGAATGTCGCCAGTCGGCTTCCTGCAGGCGTCTTAGTAGCCGAATGGCTACGAGTGCACACAGTGACGTATTCGTAGAATCATATGCATACATAAGGGGCGGAGGAAGGAAGGGAGGAGAAAAAAGGTCGAGTAGTCGAGGACGGTCGAAAGGGGATAGGGGTGAAGGGGGAAGGAGAGCGGGGGAGACTCGTTCCTCGGTGAGACGATTCGGAAAGTTCTTTTCTCGCGGACTACGACGAAAACTTTATTCCTCATGAATACATCGGACGCCTTGTTTGCCGTGAAACGGGCGAGTTGCGAGAGAAACCAACGTCGCGGACCGACGGCCATTAAAATTCAAGGGAGACCCTTTCCGCCGCGCAAACCCCGATTCATACTTTACGTCGGCTTGCTCGTTGACGTGGTTCTGCTGTCGAGCCTAGGGACGCTTTTAGGGATGCTGCGTAGACCGTTATGAAACACGTCGGCAGAATAATTGCGCTTCGGGATTTCCTTTAATTCTGATTCTGTGCAACAAGCGCTTTGTTATTCATACGTTACCCGAATGACGTTGGTCGAGATCGAAGATTTTACGTAACAGAAGTTACATATGAACGTCAATTTTTTTTTTAATTATTTAAAAACAAAAATAATTCGAGAATTCTCATGACTTGGAATCGTTTAAAATAAAGAGTATTTCGTATAATATTTTTATGTAGAAAAATAAATCTAATTATACAGGTTCTGAGATATTTTTTATTAATGTATTAATGATTTTTTTTTTATTATTATTATGCAATAGTATGAAATATTTCTACTTTCTCTTTCGTGTCACTGAGAACATTCTGAATGAGGGTGTACGTTCGTGAAAAAAAAAAAAACCGACCGTCTAAAATGAAATGGTGAACCGCATAATGGCCGAGTGTTGGCGATTGTAGGTGGAAATATTAAATGCGAACTGGAAGCGAGGGAAAATTAAATGTCGGTGAGAATGAAAAACAATTCATAACCCCGAATCTTTACGGGAAAGTCGCACGAACATCCAAAGGGAGACGACAGGAGGCCCCTTCTCGTAAAATCTCGAACACTCAGAAGGCATACCTTGCACGCGCCAGAGGCGAAATAACGCTTATTAAAAAGAGCGAAGAGAGGAAAAATCCAATTTGTCCCCTCGAGTATTATTCCAGGGAATTAAAGCTCTACGCTGGACGACGGCTTCTCGTCGTCATAGAAATGAGAGAGTCGGGTTCCTCGGCTCGGCCTTGCTCGAAAGAACCTACGGTCGGGTAATTTTCGACCGATGTCCAGAATGTGCTTCTAGCCGTAAACTTGACGTACACTCTTTAAGCGCTTGTATAGCAGTTTTTCTAGACAAACCTTTGAAAGTGATTTTATCTCAGCGATAGCAATACGTAAGATGCGGTGAGATTACATTGGTAGCGGTAACTTTGTACCACAAAAAAGAAAGATTTGGCAAGCATCCAATGTACGTTAAAAAACTTGGGAAAAGTTTGAAATTCTCTCATATCGTTAGGAAGAAACGAATAAAATATCTAAGCAGCATCTAGTAAAGAGTATATTTATAATAACAACAATCAATTATTTGACAAGCTATCTTATTGTCATCGATTATAATATTTTAAACCTGTAATAATCATCTTAAATTTTTCGTTTATTTAAGTTTATTAAGGCGTTTCTGCAGCGTAGAATTGTACATCAGCTGGTTCAATTCATTAAAATTTAATATGTCATTGTATTCATGGATGGGTATTTAACTAACGTATCAATATTTCTTGCGATTATTACATTAGTTTTTCAACACCAGATATACATGAAGAGAATATATTATGGAGAAATATTATGGAGAAATATTATGGTATATACATGTATTTTCCCCACACAGAACATCCATGAATCCGTCTTTATTCTACTTCGAGAGTTGCTCCTCTTAAGACAAAAGATGTCTTAATTGGCGCTGGAGTCGTTCGAGCGAAAACCATTTATAAGAAATTAGGGAAGCGAGCAGGCTTAGTCTTACACAGAAGTATGGCATATTGAGAGAAAATTCTTGGTAGGGCAGCTTTATATGAATAAGGAGAATAGATGTAAAAGATGAAATGGAGTGAAATAATGGAGAGTACAGTAGAAGCTTTATATATATTCGCGAATTCTTCATTCACGTTTTTCGTAGATATTCGCGATTTACTATCATTTTTCATATTCACGAGCCTTTTCAAACGTGCTTATTCGCAGAGGATTTAACAAAAATAAATAATGGATAAAGATAAAAATGATTTCCAAATACTTTCATTTTAAGTAATAACGTTTATAAAAATAAATAACGTTTATAAAAGTAAAAAGTTAGTGATAATTTTTTAAATAAAGAAATAACAAATACAAACAAAAATAAGAAACATTTTTTGTATTCCTTCGTTAAAAGTTTTTATTACACTAATATTGATTTTTTTATATATGAAAGAGAAATACGACAGTTTTGTAGATTCTCCATAAATATAAACTTTTTTACTGTATGTAATAACATCCTTAGATTTAAAGATTTAAATGTTTAAATTAAAAAATTGTAAATTTATTTAAATAACGTACTAGATATTAATTTAAATAAGTAAAGTACATAAAATGTGACAGTTTACTAACTTAAATATAATTTTTTTTTCTTTTTCTATGAACTGTAAGTTTATAAAAAATTCTCGAATTCTCTGTCTCTTTCTCTATCTTTTAAGAGGAAAGAAATCTTTCAGCTTTAATGTTGCAATAAAATTAATTACTTTGAGATAAAATTGAGCATCAAAATTAAACTTATCTCAAGAATAATGTATAATTTTACAAAAAACGATTAATTTGCGGAATTATCAATTATGTAGGTTTTATTCGTAATGGGAACGGGACGAAAAAGAAAAATGGCGTTGAAATGAGATCGGGAAGTAAAATAAGACTAAAGAAAGCGGAAATAAAGAACGGGGAAATAATTGAGGCTGCTGCTTAACAGCTAGAAATTCAAGTGCATCTAGAAAGGCGTGCACTTACCTTCGTTCTCCGTCTTTTTTCCTCTTTCTCTTTTTATGTATATCTTTCTCCTTGCAGAGGTAGAATGACGATTACGTGATTTTTTTCAACTGTCGAGACGACGGATGCGATGATCGGTGTCGAGAGATTTACAGTGAAAGAGATCGGATGTCACGGTATTATAAAGAGATTTGAAAATATCCACATTACATGTGGAAAAGAATTAATCGATCATACAAATGTCGTATATATATTCTTTTAAATATGTATCGAATATTTTTCTCAAGTATATATATCATTTCAATGGACATAAGTATCAACGGGATTTGTTTTTTGTGCGCGAGAAGAAATGTACGTGTGGCCGCGGAAATTGTGCCGCTTTAATTTCCCTCGCAATATAAATCTCCGATCGGTGCACACGATCCCTCTCTCGTATATAGATCACTCGCATAAAACACACACGGAATCTTCTCGGCGCATATTTTTATCACGTCACCGTTTTGTCCATTCGAGTGGCCCGCAAAATGCAAAGATAGGGGAGGCTTTTCAGTTATCGGCAGCGTCCATTAAATCGACGCTCGTCGTGTGCAGTCGTTCTGGCGATCGCGTAAGTGCATCGCGGCGAAATCTGACGCGGACGGTTTTTATTTATTGCCGATATATATATATATATATATATATATATATATATATATATAGAAAGAGAGAGAGAAATCAGGTCGGGAAAAGAGAAGCGCTATATCGCGGCGAAGAGCTTCGCGATCGCGGGCACGGCGATGCGGAAACGGTCTTTTTTTCACGGTCGTACATTACCGTTTTATCGCCCGGAAATTTTTCATTTTTAATCCTGCCGGAATTTTCATATCTCGGACTAATTGAACTGTAGGAGCGGATCAAATGGAATGATGTAGAGTTGAACATTTTTTAAGATATCACGGTTAGACTGACATTCTGATTTAGTCATATTGATTACACTGTTTCCTCTGATTATCCAGAATGACATTATAATCGCTCGCTTTACTCGTTAAAACGTTTTTTTTTTTTTTTTTTTTTTTTGAGGGGAGAAGGGGGAAATACATAATGTGTTATTACATACTTTGTACGTGATTATCTACATTCGGAATTTTATTTGAAGAAGGTACGAAAATAAAAATTCAAGTTTCCTTTTTATTTAATTATGTTGTGTGACAAAAGAGTATATATACTTACAGTAATTATATTAATATACTTGATAAATAACTGTGACTGCAATTAACGCATTTTAAATGCTACAATACACGCGTTCGAAAATTTTTTTAAAATTTTTTACATTCCATACATTTTTCTGAATAGATCTCGATTTTGTATAATCTCTGACGACTTCTAACTGTTATCGCCGTAATATTTTCATTTTATTGAGACGATAAAGAAATTCCTCGCGATACAAGCGACGTTGAATCGACACTAAACGCCCTATAACGATATGTAATTGCTGAAACGCTCGCTGTAAGCGACCGGTATACGACCGTTAAGTTAGTAGTTTCGTTCGGCGGTTCTGCTGTAACTGTTTGTAACAGCCGACATTATTAGAGTTTTTGCACGCCAACAATTTGTTTCCGATTTAGGAACAATTCTCTCGAATACACGCCGCGCAGTAAGCATGATCGCGGTATTAACTTACACGGAGATTAATGTCTGAGCTTTCTTCCCGATAACGGCGACTAACTTAATTACCGGGAAAGCTTGTAATACACTTACGACACCGTGCATAACGAGGCGTAACCCATTAAAACGCCAATAGAACCAGCCTTTTTCTCTCTCCAACAATTACACCACATTATTTTTCCGTGACGGTAAATTTCGTCGGTTTAAAAAGCGCAGTTAGTAAAAAGTGTTATTTTCTAACAGCAACTACAGAGACATGTTCAATCGAATCTTCCATTAGATTTTTATAATGCACTAATATAACGCGATTTAATTCCAAATTTAGCGACAAAATAAATAATTAAATTTAGATTATGAAAAATATATAAGACTAATAAAAATATGATAAAGTTAAAAAATATTTTTTGTATGTTGATAAATATATAAATAATTGTTTCAAGTATTGAAAATGCATTTTAATTATTGAAAAATATATTTTAATTATAAACAAGGAGTTATGAATCTGCAATGATCTATACAATTATATTTTATTATATTTAAAATTGATCTTTTATAAGAAAATTATAGACGATAATTTTCACATCAATGTAATAGTTTCTTAACTTTTCTACATTTTCGCTGATATGTTGTTAGCTTTCGATTTAACTAGAAACGCATCAAATAATAACTTTGAGGCACATCCTTTTCTTTTATCGGACGGTGAGATGCACATCCTCGGAATTTTCACAACACGCGAGGTTCGAGCCTGTAAATTTTCTGGTAGTTCAGGTCGATGGCCTCGGAGCTCCGTGAGAGCTTAATATCGATGTCGGGAGAAAAGTGCCGAGAGTTTCTGCACTTGTTCGGTGCAGCCTGTCTCTCTCTCTCTCTCTCTCTCTTTCTCTCTCTCTCTCTCTCTCTCTCTCTCTCTCTCTCTCTCTCTCTCTCGCTCTCGCTCTCGCTCTGCTGTCAGTCTTTAACCAGCCTCGCGGCCGTGCATCTCGTCTCGGGCAGCAAAACCGCAAATAGAAGAGACTACTTTCGAGTTATATCTACAAACATAACGTTGCACCAATTCGGAAATGCGATCGATTGGTATATCGAAAAAATTGTATTCTCGAAATATATACTTTATAAGCTTTCTTAATAGATATATAAATGTATAAGCCTTTATAAGCCTCCTTAATAAATAAGGAAAATTTGTTATACGTGATATTTTTAAAAATATTTTTCTATATAAATATCTTTTATAAATTAATAAATTATAATTCATAAATTAAAGAAAAATCATATGTTTAACTTGTCAACAAAGTTTTAATAAATAGCAAATGTCTATTTGTAAGATTGTTTTTTATTATCATTGGGCTTAATAATCTCAAATATTAAATAATCTCAAATATTAAATAATATAATGATAAGAAAATATATAATTCAGTATATATTCTCTTAAACTAAGAGGATCCTTTTGGCGCTTATTTTAGAGAAAAATATTATAAGGATGAGAATATTATTTTTTCAGTCTATACATATATACTCTGTCTATATATATAATACTGTTTGTACTATAATTTTATCGAAAAGCAGTTCTCTAACTCGAAAATCGTGACTCTTCTTATTTGATTTTCAATTTACAATTAATAAAAATATTGTCAACATAAAATTCACTTAATACATCTATGTACGTGCACTAGGCATTTTAATTTTCTAAGTTTTATTAAAATGATTCATATATCGTTAAGAAACTATCACTAGCGGTTACTTACATTTAGTGTTAAAATGTTTTATATATATATGTACATATATGTATATATATATATATATATATATATATATATATATATATATATAATATATATAATAAACAGTGCAAACTATTTTTAATAAAAAATTATAGGAAATTAATGAAGCCGGTATATAACACTGTTGATGAATTTGTTTAAACTTATATTCCCTGAAAGCTTTACAGTAAGAACATTATCACTAGGATTGAAAGGTGAATCGGATTACAGTTAGAAACTCCAGGGAGCATCGTGATCGAGAATGAGAGTGACTGTTTTCTGAAAATTACAGGAGAGTTAGTAAAGTATCTGGAATTTGAAGTAGAGCAATTTTTTATTTTGAAATCGGATTCTGCAGCAATTTCGTTGTTCTCAAATAATTTGCATTACAGAAAGATATTCATAGAAAAAGTATCTATTTAAGTATAGATATTAGCTTTGAAAAAAAAAAAAAAAAAAGATTTTTATTATTAATGTGAATAAAGCACTTCTCTTTCTTTTTCAAAGAATCTCGAAAATTTTAATCAGCAAATCTTTATTATCGCATGGTGATTGAATTCTTGCTATCTATATCAAGATTTTTTTACCGTTATTAATTGGAAAAAAGTCGAGCTTTTTGCCGTCGCTGTCACGGAAGTAGTTTCGACTGATTGAAAAGCTAACCGTATAAGTATGCTCATTAAATCGATGAAATTAATTTAAAGCTCTGATGCTTGATCTAATTATTTTTACTGATTTATAGTTCGCGTGCAATCTGAAAAAAATGTAATTTCGTGCGCGAGTCTAATCTATCTTTGTTATAAAGCACGCGCGGTGAAACAATTAAGAAAGTTCACATGCTTAGTACACAGATGTATCAAACTTTAATTAAAATAGTCGAAATTCAAATAAATCAAAGAATAGGAAAATATAAATAAAAATGTAAATATAATAATGCAAATTATGAAACAATAAATCTTAAAGCAAAATTGAATGATATAATAAATTTTTCTTATAATTGTATTTGAATAGAACGCATCAATGTAATAATGGCATATCTCTATCTGTATAATTTTCGCTTTATTTCGCGTATTGCAAAGTCTTTTCTCGCGAGTGTCGCTAATTGGGTTAGAGCGCGATATAGCTATTGTGATTAGGAGAGCCTTATTTCATTAAGACGCATCATTCGTCCGCGTCTCTGCGTCTTCATATTGCCGCTGTCTAATTTCAATTATTCTCCGCATTCAAAGGAGCACTGGGGCTGAATAACAGGCTGGATGAAAATCGGACAAAGGAAATATCTGACGATGACAATAAATTTCGAGAGAGCATTGCTAGGTGCGTCTCATCTCTCACTTTTGTAAACCTGCCGTGTTTCTGACGTACAGAAGTATGTCTTGTAACAATAACATGTTCTCATTTTAATATCGCGGTAGATTTGTCTAACAAGTTATAATTCGTCCGATAAGTAATATTGACACAGGATGTTATTAACAGAACAGATGTTATTGTGTGTCAACAGCAGAAGCATTAGCGTCAATAATAATAATAATAATCCAGTAATAATAGAGTCATAATAAGAGAAATAATAACGGAAATAATAATAGTAATAATAATGGTATTATTATTATGCGAAGTAGGAATCAATATAAAATCCGACTCCATTGATTGCAATAAATATTATCGTTTATTTGTCGTTCTCTCTTTTCTTTTAGTCTCTTTAAGTAGTGGTTAATTTATGTCTGTATTGATGCAGAATTGTCAATCAAGAAAAAAAGAAATGAACAATCGGAAACCTCAGCTCGCGTATATAACGGATTTTAATGATAAAGCTTTAAACTTTACTTTAGCGTTGTATTTTGCTTCAAAGGTACTTTTGCTTTTTTCTGTACGCTCTTTGTGACCGGAACTAATTGCTTTGATGCATAATGAAACTTTGTCGTTATGAAAAAAATGTATTATATCATATTCTTTGATTGTCTTTTGAAATTATTTAATGTCAATTGCTTTCTGAACTCTCGATTATGTCAAATGTGCTGAAATGAAGAAAAGAAAGGATTGTTTTTTAATAAATTAAAAATCATATTTTTCTATCTTCGATTTTTCTTTATATTACATGTACTATTTTTATTTCTTTTTGCATTAAACTTTTATTTGTATTTGTGTACCTTTTTAAACTTGTTAACAAAATCAATTTAATCTGATTATCATTATAGTTTAATATTTCTTACTTGTTATCTAATATTTGTTTTCTTTTTTTAATGATATTAAAGATATTATCTTTTATTATCTTGAAGAAATAAACATCTCAAACAGTTTTCGTAAATTTTTTTTTCGACATTTTTACAAAATTATAATCCGAATTATTTATCATATTATTCGTTTTCGATTACTTTATTAAAGAACTACACGAACCAATTGCTTTCAAATGTAATGTAACTTTAATGATGCGAAACATAGATTATTTGTTCACTCTTTGGGAAGTCGCCATCCTCGGTCGCCGGTCGTTCATAGCTCGTCTTGTTCCGGTTTTTCTTCGTTCGTTTCTTTCGTCAACTTTACTTGATTTTCAACATCAAGTAACGGCGCGCGCAGACAACGTGGTAAAACAAAAAAATAAAAAATAAAAAAGAGTGTCACGAAGTTTCCGACCGGTGGGAACGAGAGAAGTTAGTGGTGTGCGGTAGAAGCTACTGATTAACGATGATAATAAATTCTCTGAGTCTTGTCGCTTATTAATCTCCTGTTTCGTCTCGTATTTCTACACGCTTTGCTGGACGACAACAATTAATTGCCGTTGGTTCGAGATACGAGATTTTCCCTCGAATTTCTTACTCCCAATTTCTCTTTATTCTACACGATATCAGGTTGCGATTAATACGGCGATCAAGTACCTTTTTAGGACTCGCTTTAATCGTGTATCACTTATTTTTCATCACGTTGATAACATTTGCGAATTTTTAAAGGTTTTGCCACAGATTATAAAAAATGTGCAACTATCTATTTATTTGTTAATTTTGTAAGAAATGTCGTAATACACACACAAAGCTTTATGACGGATAGTTAGTTTAGAACTCTCACAAAGTAATGGCCATGTTTCCAAGAGGTTTGTTAGAATCTGTATAACGTCATTAGAACCGTGTAACGTAATATTCTTGAAATATATAAAACGTAATTATGAAAGAAAAGGTAAAGAGGGAAGTAGCGTGATCGTATAGTAAAGAGAAATAGCACGCGAGATAGTGACAGTGATAATATTATAGAAATAAAAATGTACGAAGTGCAAAAGACGTCAAGAGAGTTTCTCACGCGAGAGAGAATTATGGGGATATATCGGCTGTTTCTACCGACAAAACTCTCCTCTCTTGCGTCGCGAACCATCTGCGCTACGCTTTCGTCGCGACAACAATTAATTGGTTTAAGGCACGGCTCGATTGGGTGCGGCTTATTTCATTAGCGGCTCTTCGTCTCCTCCACCTATCTACCCGCGCCAGCCAAATCCTAATTCTTTAATTCTACCTGCTTTTGGCATCGAGCAATTTCGCGAACGAGGAAACTCGATGCTACAATAGCGGCAAATAGGAGCCAGTCGAGATCACGTGCAACCTACATGCTGAAATCAATCGAGTACGCCATTCGTGATCATGGCGGATGAGAAGGAAAAATAGAAAGAGTAGAACTATCATTTATTTGTCGGTCTGGAATCGTGACCTTTCAAGGATTAGACGAGAAATACTGATGGTACATGTGTGAAATTAAATTAAATAGGCGTACGAAATCAAGAGATATTAGAGGCAGCATTTAAAGACTTATTGTTAGTTAATTGCTCGATAATTGTATTTTCCTAAGAATATCTGGAAAAAAATGTCATAAAGATAAAGTAAGAAATTGTTTTTAAGTGATAAAATGTTTTTTTTTTTTGTTTTATAAAAAGAATTAACGTTACAAAAAATTGTAAGTTGGAAATTTTAAATTGCAAAATCCTCTCTCTGTAGATTTTTATTTATTTTCGAATTATATTATTTTTATTTCCGTTTATATTATTGCGGTACAAAAAAAAATGAAAAGTAGAAGCTTATTTGAATGTTTCTATTTATAATAATTCCAAAAAAGTAATTATATATAGGATAAACTAGGGTATGATGGCCATACGGAAAAGATGGCCATGGGCTGTAATTTTTCTAATAATCGCTACATAATGAACTGTTTTAGTTATTAATCAATATTTACAACATCGATTATCTTTGATAATGACTAAAAAAGCGCACTATGTAGCTCTTATTAGAAAATATACAGTCTATGGCCATCTTTTCCGTATGGCCATCATGCCCTAGTTTACCCTATATACATATTTCTACTCGAAAACACTGTATTCTTCATACCGAAAAAATTGTATTCTAGCAATATATTTATAAGCCCTCTTAATAGATATTCTTAATAAATAAGCATATTTTCTTTTTTCACGTGATATTTTTTTTAAACATTTTATTTATAAATTAAATAAAAACTATATATTTAACTTGTCAAAGTTTTAATAATAAATAACAAATACGCGCGCGATAAAATTATTTTTTATTATCATTGAGATTAATAATCCCAAATATTAAATAATATAAAAGTAAAAAAAATATTGCATTCAGTATACCTATATTCTTACATGTTAAGAATATCTGAAACTCCTCTATTCTTTAGACGATTTCTCTCTTAAACTAAAAGGCTCCTTTAAACGCTTATATTACAGAAAGATAAGTGAAATATTCTTAAGATAATATAATTTTTTCGCGGTACAAAAAAATAAACGAAAAAGAAATGCGTCTTTAAAGCTACTTAAAGGGTTGACAAATGATGTATCGGTTAACTTTCTGCGTGTAGGTTCGCAATCCTTGGCAAGCCCCATGAAGAGAGGAGGCAAGTCTCTTCGAATTACCGCGAGAAACGTCTGTGGCAGCGCCTAAAGCTCCACCCGTCGTTCCTCGTGATGTTTTCGCCCCCGACCCCATTATTCGCCGGCCTCAACAGGATATCGACAAACTGTCACCGCGACATTTTCCACGGCCGCCGCGCCGCATGCAAAATTTTTCTATGGATCCGCCGGAGCGCGAGAGGTACGGATCGCGCGCGTTTTCACGCGACATTAAAGCGCATTGTTGCCTGGGAATCGCGCAACCGTTGCCGCGCATCGATTATTTTCTGTGCCGTTGTCCGGTAGTATCGTAGTATCGTCCGCTCGCAAATCGAACGCCCTATTACTCGTTGCTTATTGTCGGCATATCCACTTCTGATTTATCGCCAGTCACTTGCAAAAGCGACGCACTTGCAGAACCCTCCTGCAGTCGGGTCCCCCTATTCCTCCTTCATTCAACGGCCCGTTCGCGCTTCTCGTTTTGTTTAGCTCGAGATACGAAACGCTCGTGGCTTCGCGCCAACTGTATCTCTCCGATGAGAATTGACACGCAATCGGAGATGACACTTTGCGCACGTGGCAAACAAACAAGCGATTTTTCCGCGAAACGCAAATTTATCAGCCGTGCCATCAGCTGTAAACGAGATTCCTCCGGCTATCAAGATAGAAGGATATGCTGCTAGTTTAACGGATAGAAGGTTTGTAATTCTCCAACATGCAAACTGGCAAGTTTATTCATTCTCTTTCATCAGCGATTAATTCCCGGGAATAGCGTAACGGCGGATGTGCGCCTTCTTTTCGCACCGAAAACCTCGTAAATCGCTTCATGAACGCTTCGGATCGTTAAATTCTCCAAAACTGTCGACGTCGGACGTGCGCTCGTTACCATCTGAATGCCGTTGGCGCGATGTTGTATGCGCTTTTTTTTCCCTCGCGCTCCCACCCTTTCGTTCTTTCGTGCGAAAAGCGCCTCATCTCCCTTTCTGCGTGGTTGTTGCAGATTTTCCGCCGCACCTTCCGGTCTTTTTTTAATGTCGCCAATTTGATGTGTTCGTGAAAACGCGTATTTTGCAGGCAACTGCCGTCGTTGCTCAGTTCAGTGCGCCAGAATAACGCGCTCAAAGCTAATTTAATATATAATGCTGATTACGCAAGATTACAACAATACACTCAGAGATTGCGAATGGTATCGTTGATTAAAAGAGCACATTGATACACAAGGTAAATGCGGTATGATAGCTCTTGTATTGAAATGAATGTCGCGGTGAAGTGTTTGATGCAGATATATGTTGCATTGTGCGAGACACTGTGATTGCGCAACTGTTGACATATAGCTCACAAAAAAAACGCTCATATTTGTCCGAAGCTTTTTTTTGACCTACATTCATCGACTTCAAACGAATATGAAAATAAATTTGATACTTTTTTTTTTCTAACGCAGAGATCAACTATACATATATATATATATAATATTGTTAGTTTAACTTTTTTATTTCTTACTATAGAATCAGCAAAACAAAGAGTAAACGTAATTATATTTGCTCGTAAAGTGCTCGTACGGTGGAATTTAATTATACGGTTAAAGTTAATTAGTCTGATTATTTTGCTTAAGTAGAATTTTTAGACAATAATTGCTTATAATTATATAATAAAGAGAATTCACGCATAAAGAAACGTATGTGATTAACTTTTTCTTAGCTTTCTGATCAATATTAAATTAGTAAAAATATAAGAAGCAAAAAAAGATGTATTTATTACGAGACTTTGCGTAGCATATCTTGTTAAGCTCGGGTTACATTCACAGCAACGTAAATTGTTTAATAAAAGAAAATATGCAGTTTTATGAATAAAATTGAAGCAGGATTACAAATATGAGCGAAATACGGCGGGAGCTTAACACATTAAGTAGATTGGTAATTGATAGCGAGGGAATACCCGGTGGCGTGTAACGGGTGTGCCAAGGTGGCGCGTACGGTGTATTTTGAGAGTTCATGAAATTTATACGGTTGGACGGATTTTGCCGTGAAAACCTTATCAAAAGTTCGCGGCGTAAAACGGGTTTAACAGCGAGCGCGCGGAACCACCATCTGTAATTCGATATGCGCTGAAAGAGAATTCGTGATTCGGTTCGTCTGCTGCTTTCGGTAAACGAATTCATCAATGAAGCGAAAAAAGAGATATTACGTGTCTCGCAATAAGGGAAATGAAAATCCATCTATCCCCTCTGCGAGAGATGAAAAGTTCGCCCGCGTTTTCGCGATGGATAGGAAATACGCGAGACAATTTTCCTTTGCTGATCTTGCAGGAAAGAAAACGTTCAGGCAACTGAAAATTCCGCTACAACCGTTGTAAATAAGTCGATACTCATGACGAACACTCTGATAAAGTAAGTAAAATACCATTCGATGACATAAATAGCTTAAAGACTTTGCTTCTTGATATACTAAATTTTTTTTTTTTTACACATCGACATGATAATATTTTCGATATATTAAATTTATTTCACGCACATCTCTCTTCTGTATATAATTAATGTAATATTAAAAGGAGATTTTTACTCAAATTGCTAATGAGATGGGACAATGTGTACAAGATAATGATCGATAATGTTTTATTTTCTCGTGAATCGAGCACATAATACAGTTAATTTGCGTACAAAGTTTGATGCAACTATGAAAGACTCAAGCAGAAAAGATCAATGGCGAAAAAAATAGTATTTAAATGACAACAATTTTATAAAAAGTCTTTAGCTAACAATAAGCGCTAGTTATTGTCCAATGCTACGACCGAGAGTGACAAGACGTCACCGATATCTCCATTTCACGGCGAATCTCCCTCGCAGGAATCCGCTTTATTACGAAATTATTGTTAACGTATTCCGGACGCGTCCACGTCATTTGGTAAAGTTCCAATCTTCGCGTCCTATTGTCGCCGTTCGCGCAGACAGTGGCAATTACCGGCCAATTAAGCCACCTCTCCATCTCCCGAACCCTCCTTCTCCTCCATTCTGTTCTGATTTCACCTCTCTCCCTATCCTTCCGCTCCTCAGTCCGTCCTCAGCATTCACTGAACCGCTCTCACCTCTCGACTTCCACTATTTCCGGCATCCGACGTGCGCTAGATAACGCGCAGTAGAAACACAACGTGAAGCGAACGGACACGTATCGGGAAAGAGAAAAGAGGGTAGGAAAAGAAGGACATCTCTCACGCCACCCTCTTCTCTCGCGACTTTATAATTCGATTCGATTCTCGGTTCTAATCGACAGTTTATGTGGCAATTCGAGTGCCGCAAAATAGACAGCATTGGCATTCATCGGATGGATCCAAGAACGCAATCTTTGGGGCAATTTCCTGCCGGCAAAAACGACCGTCGAGAGATAATTTGTTAAACATGGCACAATTGTTTCATAATGTATCGCACGCATAGTTCCCTCGAGTTTGATTTCTAGCCATATAACGTGATATATGAGATATTGTGTTGCGTCATCTTCAAACATTTGCTTTATTTGAATAAAAAAATGATAATGAACGATAATGAAAATATTATGTTAATGAATGATAATGAAAATATTATGATAATAAATGGTAATGAAAATATTAATGAATGAGGTTGAAATACATTGCTTACATTAATGCATATTAAGTGAATCTTGAGAACAAAAGGGATGCTGATGTAAATGAGAGCAAAAGTAAAAATAACAATTGTGCATTTAGCTTTACGTAACAAATTTTTATATAATTTTTTTAATAAACTTTCTTAAAAAGAAATATAAAAAATTCTACAGTGTATCTCTAAATCAGTATATTAACTAAATAAAAGAGGGGAAAAAATGATAACGTATGGTTTTCTAAAATTTACTTTTATAAACGCTGCATAGCAACTGTGATAGTTTGTGAAATAGTTTGTGATCAGCCGATTATGATTATTTTAATTTAAACGTACGCGCATATCGATCAAAGCTGTGTTCGCAGCCACAAAGGCTACGCTTTGCTGCAGCTTTGTGCTTTTAGTATCGCGAGAAACTCGCTCGCAGACGTTTGCAACCTTTGATCTTGCGATGTCGAACACGGTTCGTCTATAGGGTTGGCCTGTCACTTTGGTCAGAAAAACAATCTGTTATGGACCATGAAAGGGTTATTACGCAAGCAAACAGCTCCGGAGCAGACCAAGCGTAGAAAGCATCCCCATAGATTAATGCATTTTTTATGGAAGAGCAGCTTCGAGGCTTACGTTACAATAGTCGTTGTCTTAATGGACAAAATCAATCTTCCACCACCGACTAGTAGGTGCATGAGGGGATGGAGGAAGATTGAAGCAAGGGGCATGAGCTTTATTTATTTTCAAGATTGCGAAAGCTTTTCTAAGCTTTTTCATTTTCATGACTTGGAAAAAATCGCTGTCTTTTAAATTTTCGTGGTTGGAATATAAAATTTTAAAAGTGAAAAATAGAGAGAGAGAGAGAAAGAGAATGAGAGATCGGCGATATGTAATTTTGACAATTAAACAAAAAATTTAGTAATCCGAAAGTTCAGCAAAAATTTTGATTTTTAAATCTTTCTTCTTAAGTCTATTTGGGCATAAAAATTATTTAAATCAAATAAAAATATTTAAATTATTTAATCAAAGTTTTTTGAAATAATTCAATATGCATGTGTGTGTAATGTGTTTTAGACTTAAAAAATAATTACATAATATATATTATTTTTCAATTAAGTGAAATTTTGAATAATCATCTCGACATTTAAACACTCGCGAAAAAGTAGAAATTTATTTCGTATGTTCGCGTTAAATGTTTTCGCTTCCAAGGGAACTTGAAAGTGAACATACCGCGCGAAAAAAGGCAGTCGATCGGGATGTCGTAAAGTGGCGGCTTGACTTGAAGTAAAACGAGAAAGGCTCCTTCGATTCTTGCAATATCGTTCCGAGAATATCCGACCGACGGAGCTCGAGAGGACGGATGAACCGGAGTTTCTCTCTGGACGAGCGGAAGGATACGGCGGCGTAGTAAAAAGTTGGACGAGGTCGAGAAGACGAAGTAAGCCCGGCGAGGCTTCATCGTTTAACGAAACTACGGGCAGACGGGTTCGAAAAGGGAGGAAGTAACGCGGAAGCGAACAGAATTCCCGCCTTTTTTTTCCTTTTTTTTTTTCCTTTGCGAAAGAAACAGCGTAGCTTCCCCTAATCAAGAACTTTAATGGAGCGGCGAAAGATCGCGCTTTTACGATTGACAACAGTGTACAGAGCGCATTCACGTTTTTTTCCAGATCCTTGTATTACTCGAGAACATTTCTCTAAATAGTTTTTCTAAGTACGTGAATTTATTTTGTGAATAATTTTATAGTTAATCTCATTTTATTTCAATGCAATATATCAGATGCATTAAATTATAGATTTTCAGCTAGTGAGCTACAAAAGTAAAGTTTTTTCCTTTTTTTTTTTTCGTGACACAATGTACTTTGTTTCTTTCATATCACGATGTTATTGTAATGCAATATCTTTTGAGAGCAACGCTCTCTCAGTCACTCAGAATCGCAATGTTGAGTTTGACAGGAAACAAGGATTTTATATTCATGAACGTTATTTTACGTTCATATGCACATATGCATTTATGTATCAGTCCGTAATCCTTTTTACCGCTGCATGTCAATGCAATGGTCCGCGGCTAGTCGTTTTGCAATGAGTCTATCCCTCATCCCGCAATCACCCCGTAATACCTGATTTTCCAACCAGATTGATTGCCTGCCTTACGCAGTAGCGTCGTGTACACGTTTACTCGCGCGGAACCCCTCCTCGCGATCCTTCCCTACCTTCGATGAAATCGCCGCGTGTGCCCTCGATCGATCGATCGATCGATCGATCGATCGATCGTTTGTATAATTAACGATGGCCGGAGCAACGATATACGCGATTATATACGCGAACGTAAATCCACCGACGTAAACTGACGCGCGTTCATTTCGCGGACGCGCAGAGGTATGTAGTTTGGACATATGGTCCGACCGGGTGCACGTGTCTGATTGTCATGCAAAATCGTCATGTGTTTTGCGTTGATTTTATTCCGCCGCATTCATTCTCGGAAGTGAACTCGAAGAAAGAAGGCGGAAATAGTGCCGACGAATTTACGGAACCACGAGAACAATTCCGGGGTTTGCGTGCTTGCCAAGCACGGTTATATTGGTATTATCGCCTGCACGAATCGTAAATGGCCCGTTTACATCGCCATGATCGCCGGTACGATATCGTTTACAATATGTTTAACCTGTTCAGAGACGATTTATTTTTAAGTTTATGGAAAAAATTACTTTTGTCTTCAATTGTATTTATTCAAAGTATATTTATAATTATTATACAATAGAAAATAGAAAAATATTTTGAAATCTTTGAGAAAAATAATATACACATATGTTAATGTCTCTGAAGAGGTTGAAGTTTTAGTCACATGATATGCGATGATAATGAAACGCATTAATTAAAGTGGAAAGATAATAACTATAGAGATCATATTTGTTTGATTACAGAAAGAACTGTATCGGATACGGGTTAATCTTGTAGAGTATTAAACTTTTGTTACACACAACTTGCAACATCGAAAATGTTCGAAGCATTGAAATTTAGGTCAAAGAACTGGTTTATTGTCAATACAAATAACAATGAAAGCGATGAATTTCACGAGGCGGTTTTATCGTTTAAATCATTCCGGATGCGTAAAACGTATGTTCAAATGCATATATCACTGTGCTATATAATTGGTATTGACTAATTCGTCACCGAGATAACGTTACAAACGGATAAAATCGTGCGATTCTCTTTCTTTCTCTCTCTCTTTCTCTCTCTCTATATCTTGCTTTCGCGATAAATTTTAAATGTTTATGCTAATTGTTCGCGGCTGTCCAGTAACGCGAGGTAAAAAAGCGAGCGCTTTTAATTAATTTCGCCTTGCGAACGGGACAAACTCTTTCTTTTTTTGCCCTTATGTAACCGGGGAGCAGCCGATAAAAGCGCGTAACGTATATATCAATGTACTTCGCCAATGTCCCTCCGTATATAGAGACCGTAAGTTATCTGAGTTAATTATCTCGAAATTGAATTTCAGCGGGTTGCGTTGGAATTTCCGGAAATTTATTATACGATCTTCCTCCTGTAACCCGCGCTTTCTTTTTTTTTTCTATTCCCACCGCGAAAATAAAAGGACGAGGAAGAAGGACGCGCGGATTGCCTTTATCATAATTTTGTGCATTACGGATTTTTACAAAACCGCAGTCATAAATTACGCCGAGTAACGACCGGTTATCGCCTGGCGTGATTCTAACCCCGCTCACGTATACCCCCGGCCGCGATAGACGAGATATATCCCCGCAACTAGGTACAATAGAAATGGGGAGGTGATTTATTCCGGTTTTCCCTCCCCCTTCGCGTCGTCTAATGGGAGCATGAAGACAAAGTTTGCAAGCTCTCCGCACTCCACGAAGTCATCGAGCCTGAAAAGGGAAACGTATGGCGGGAGCTCTCGCGCAGCAGCTCTCTCTCTCTCTCTCTCTCTCTCTCTCTCTCTCTCTCTCTCTCTCTCTCTCTCTCTCTCTCTCTCTCTCTCTCTCTCTCTCTCTCTCTCTCTTTCTATCAATTATATATCTTTCTCTCTCTCTGATGCCTTCGTCTTCCAACTAAAACTTTTCAAGTCATCTCCAACGCTCGTATAAGCGAGCGATCACGGATGCAAATACGTAAATATGCTCGTGATTTGTGTCTCGCGTCTTTCCACTTACCTCCGTTTTACTTCGTAATTCCTTCATTATACAAAAAAGATACAATTAATATCTAACTCGGTTTAGGCGAGTTTTCTTATTAGGACACGTGAAAATGTGTAAAAATCATAGATTAACAATGTGTGAAAATCAGAAATTTACGCCAGAGATAGAATCATACAAATAACTAGGGGAAAAATTAAGTAAAATTGAATTAAAATAAATAATTAATTATAATAATTAATTAAATATAAATAATTACATTAATTAATTAGGTTCATAATTAAATTAATTTTACTTACCAAGATATATAATTAAAGTTACTTACTAAAGATCGTTGGAGCCTAATAACAATTTTTACGGAAAGCATATTAGATAAACAACAATTTTTGAGTCCAAACAAACCGTCGGTAAAATACTTTTTAAAGTTTTGCCACACCCCCGGTAAAGTCCGCACGGAGTTTTATAACTCCGGTAGAGCCTGCGCAAGGGGTCTGTCATATCCCTGGTAAAACCCACACCGGGGGTCTGTCATACCCCTCAGTAAAACCTATACCGAGAGTCTGTCACATCCCCGATAATGCTCACACCGAGGATCTGTCACATCTCGCGTAACAGTGTGTCATTAATAAGGCACTTGTTACTGAATAGATAAAACTGTTTGAGTTGCTGATTATTATGTAAGAAAATTTATACCAATATTACGCTCACTCACACATATATAATACACGGATGCATATACATATGTACGCAAAATAACTATATTTTTTCTCTTTCTTTCCTTTCTCCCTTTCATCTTCTTATTTTCTCTCTCTCCTCTCTCTCTCTCTTATTTTTGATTAATCTTCGTCTTTTCTTTCATTTTATGTTTTAACATTAATTACTTCATATTATAGCCCTTCTCTTTTTGTCTTTTTTATCCCTTTCTCTTTCTCAATATCAATTCTAATTACATATTAAATATACATTATAATGGAAGAGGATTTTATATATATATATATATATGCAAATTTTATAGTAACACTGTATATAAAAATTCATGAAAATAAAAATTTTAATTCTAAAAAGAAAATTTTCAACTTACAAATTAATTATTAATTTTATGCTTTGAAAGACTAAAAGTGCGTAATGTCAAATTCATAAAGCTTGAAATGTATGATATTTATTAACTTTTGACGTAACTTTGATTCGTCCAGTTTTTTATTAATATTTTGTTATCAAAATTCAAAAGAGATGGATAGAGAAAGATATATATATATATATATATATATATATATATATATATATATATATATATATTCATCTCTCTTTTCAATTTTGACAACAAAATATTAATGAGAACTGGACGAATTTATTTTCAATTTACTATATATATGTCTTTCTCTATTCATCTCTTCTTTCTCTTTATTTCTTTTTCATCTTCTTTGACTATTCTTTAATTTAATTTTTTCATAAACTGTCACGAAATGTCAAGCGTGATAATTTCAGTCGTGAACAACACGAGTGAGGCAAATTACAGCACACTTAACAACAACAACTTAACAATCAATCAATATTACGAAAAAGCGACAACAATAACATTCCTTTTTTAGAGAGGGAAACAGTATATTTGATAATTTAACATAATTATGATCAAAGAGTTCAAATACATATGCGAATTATAACGTTTAACATTTATAGCACATATGTAAAGGTTGCACTCTTGCAAGCTCGACAGTGTAATCTTGCAGGAACGGTTGCTTTTGAGAAAGAAGACCGTCATCAGGGAACGAATTCTAGTAGACTAACTAAGAGTTAATGAGCCACTGGTGAAATCATTCCGTAATATTTTATCGTTTACACTAATTACGCGAACTAATTAGGCAAGCGCGTTGATCTCTCTGTGGGTTCTTTAAAAAATTCTTGAGATCGACTCTACTCTCTAATGATAATAATATATATCTTTTCATTCACTATAAAAGCGCGCAATATGCGATGAACTTAAAAGATTTCATGATAGCAAAATTAGTCTGAGAAGTTATAAAATATTTACATCGTTGATAATGTTAGGTTAGTTGATAATAATATAATAATTAATTAAAATAATATTAATAACGTATTTTTCAATTTTGATAAGAAAATATTAATGAGGAACTGGACGGATCGATCAACGTTACGTAAAAAATTAATAAATATAATACATATCAAGATTTATGAATTTGACATTACGCACTTTTAGTCTTTCAAAATATAAAACTAATTTGTGAATTAATAATTTGAAGTAAAGATTTTCTTTCTAGAATAAAAATTTTTATTTTTTGAATTTTTATGAATTTTTGTGTACAGTTACTGTATAATTTGCATAGTATAGTAATGAAATATTGATTGAAAAAAATTAATTCGACATAAGATTGTATTTACGATTTTGAGATTAAATCTTTACTTTAAGTTACAAATTAATTATTGATCTTACATTATAAATATTGTAAATTCGTGTTTTTATAGATTTTTTACGATTTAATACAAATTTAGCCAAATACATAGATTAATATTAACACAATAAGTTTGCATACAATCATTTACATAATTTATATTAAAAAATTTTTTAAATATAATTTGCAAATTATAATTATAATGATCGCATTTTATATATTTTTTGTACATCTATTCTTCGTGGAAGAATTTTATCTTCGCGATAGAATCATTATTATCGAGTTCGTCTTTGTGATATATATTATTGTCGTACAAAAGCCACTCTCTTAGACATTCTTTGCGGGAATCAGGCAATAATTCGGAAAGATTCCCGGGGACAAGCGGGATGGAGTGGCGCAGCTTTCCGGTAGTAGAGCACTTCGCTTTCTCGAAAGCGTTGCATTAAGCTGAATTAAGAGCAAGTCCGAAGACTTCATCGTCGATAGCATTGCCGGGATTCCGACGGTGGGATTCCCGTCATCGGTCGATGGACCCGCGCGTCGGCGATGTCAGTGGAGGATGCGCGCGAATGGTCACGTTTTACGATTTATCGCCACTGTTACTGTGAAATACCGCGTTCGTATCTTGCGTCACGGATGAAGGAAAAGGTCACGTATGGCGGACACGGCGACAGTAAACCAGCATGCTCGTCCGGCGCAATCTGTCTCTCTCTTTCTCATCTTTTTTTTAAACGTTCACCCCGTATGCATTATTTTATAGCGCGCGTAATGTCTCGCTTCGCGCTTGAGTGGCACACAGGGAGCTAAACTTTGCCTGAAAATTTACTCACCCACATTTTTCCGGCACATGCAGCGATATTTCAAATTTTAGGTTTTTTCGTAGTTTTCAAAGTTTTTTGATAAAAATAAAAAAAAATAAATAAAAGAGAGAAAGAGAGTGGATTTAAAAATTTGCAGATTCGGAAACAGCTTTTTATTTTAACTCCTACTGCGCCTGCAAAATCTAAGATAAGAGCTTCGCGAAATTGATTTCAAATGAGTTCTGCGGTTAATTACTTGCACGATATTAAAATAATACGTGGCAAGTGAGAGTAAAGTTTGCACATATTATCATAGTGATATTTAGAATTTCCCGAATCTCATATTCAGAAAATTTTTATCTAAATTCTTTCATGTGTTTGTATCACGTGACTACACACAGATGTGGGGCGGCATAATCTCTTTCAAAACAGTTCTTATCGGAATTTTACGATTTTCATTAGAATTGTGCATCTGTAATCTATTAAAACTTGCGCTTCCTCTAATTTTTACGATAAGAATTCATACAAATTAAGCGTATAAAAATTTAATTTAAGTAAAGGTATTCATATATAATTATACTTCTCGATTAAATTTTATATTTTTCTGTATTTATAATTTAAACAATATGATAGAATTTAAAATATTAAAAAACCTCTTCAAAAAAATTTCACAAAACACGAAATGTTTTTATGAATATATATGCTATTATATTACGGAAAAAAATGCTTTTTACATTTTAATTTTAATTTTGCGACAATTTTCATACAACATTAAATTAATATTAAAAACATTTAATTTCTTAATGCAACTATATGAATATTTTTATAATATTTAATTGTTTTATTAGATTTTGTAATATTTTTTATCAATTTTAATTAATTAATTTTAATTTTACTTATTTTTAATTAATTCATTATCTTTTAATCTTATTTGATTTACTTTTATCTTTTTAATATAACGAAAGAGAGAGAGAGAGAGAGAGAGAGAGAAATCCATGGTAAAAATAACTTGTTCGGCCAGCGAGGTTTGCGGTTCTTCATTTTCGCCAGATTCCTCGGAGGCACGTAAACCGAAGTGGGTTCATCAAAGCCACGTATGAGGCAATCAGAACGTACAATAAATTTGGGAAAAAAAGTCAATCACACGTTCGTCCCAGTTTTTTCTAGCAAACTATCCGTGTGCATGCGTGCTGCTAGAAACGACCACCGTTTCGCATTTCGTTTTTATGGGACAAAAATGCGGCATCCTAGAATTCTCGCGGTTACTCCGTCGAAAATCTGATGGATTTTCATTTTTCATCATTGTCCTGTCATACGTTAATTTTATTTGCTTATTTGATAGACTCTATAAATTATATGAGAAGTGACTGAAATAAACAAAAAAGAAAAACAGGATGATTATTAAAATTGAAATTATATTAATGTTAATGTTAAAACATAAATTTCACGCTCAAAAAAGTAAAAATATTCAATCCAATTGAGAGCTTAGGAAAATTTAGTCTAAATTTAATTTTCTTAACTTTAAGATTAATTGCGCAAATTTTTGAAAAAAAAAAACTGAATTAGAAGCTATCTGCTAGCACTGAAACCTTTAGACAATATTTGGAAAAAATCTGTACATCAAATTTTTTTTAAATATTAATAATATAAATGTTTCAATTAAATTTAAGATTACTTTAATCTGGATTTAAAACGCGAGTATTTTCTTAATGCTTCGCTCGGTGCTCGTTTTTTTTTTTTTTTTTTTTGCATTTTATATATTCGGTCGTATATAAAACAAACGCATGGACATGGTCATTTGAATATAGCGACTTGACGCGGATAATTTCCGGTGGCGTTCCTACTCTTCCTGGTTTATTCCGCGAGCATTATGGATGACAAGCATGAGAGATGGCTGGAGCAGAAGGTTGAAGGTGCGAGATGATGACCGGGGCGAAATGGTAAAGTGTGTGACTACGCTTTATGGAAATAACAAGGAGTCGGCGCGTCCAGACACACAATTCTCTAGGAACATTTTAACGAAGCTCATATTATGTAACGATAATATCATCTGTTATTTGTGTCTATTTATGCTGCATGAACTCTTTCTCGCGGTCTGAAAAATAAAGTGTATTTCGCGCGATAATACTCGCGTTTTTCCTATTGCATGCAGCATAAATATAATATATTAATACAAAAATACAAAAGCACCTTAAAAGCTCTCCCGCATACATTATCGCTCGGATAAACGAATAAATAATATCGCCGGCGAACGTGCGCGCGGAGAGAAGAACGCATCTTCGCGTCCAAAATCCCCCCAAAAAGCCCGCAAAACGCATTTCGCATTTTACGTCTCGCTCCCGTCGTGGTTTATCTCGCGCGAAGCTTATCTCGTGCACCTCGTTGCCAACGTTCGTGCCGGTTATTCCGCGGACGTCAGAATCGCTCGGGATGAAGGATAGTGAAACCCGGAGAGCCAGAAGGTGCAGGGGAGAGGGAGGAAGTGAAGATGGGAGGAGTAGAGGCTGCATGTAATTAACAAGCTCCAGAATTGAGCCCCACTCTGCGTGATGAGTCACGTAATTCAAAGC
The DNA here is from genome assembly GCF_047496725.1 of Anoplolepis gracilipes. NCBI lineage: Eukaryota > Metazoa > Arthropoda > Insecta > Hymenoptera > Formicidae > Anoplolepis > Anoplolepis gracilipes. The sequence continues at coordinate 5,049,894 of NC_132976.1, read as the reverse complement.
TTAATGCGTAAGTATCTTCATGTTTACCGGTCCACGAACCATCGCATCGGTTGCATCCATCGCACCTTGTGTGCAAGAAGTATTCGGGTATATGCTAACCGTTGGGCCAAACAAACAACGCGCGGTTGGTTCGCGCCAGTCGATATGCATATGCAAGCGACTTCGGTGTTTATTGGTGATGTTTCGGCGAAATGCGATTGCCGCAGAATGCTAACATACCCGTTTGCGCGTATCGTTTCGTAGACACGTGTTGCGCGAAAGGATATAGTAAACGTCACGTCTTCAAAGCGGTAAAATCCGATACACAAATGATCCGATAAATGACAAAAATTCTAATTATTATACTAAATTGGTTTATAATGAGAATTTTTTTTTAAATTTACAATAAAAATTTAATAAGCGCTCAAGAATTTAATAAATTTGTTTACAATAACATTTTAATAAGCGCTCGTAATTATTTACTCGTGAACGTTATTACAAACTTGAAAATTAAGTAAATAATGTATATATTTTTATATATTTTCTCTGCAAGCAAATAGAAAGCTGCTCAGCTGTTTCTGAAAACAATTATTTTAGCATTAAATTTATTTAAAAAAAAAAAACAAATTACATATATTATGTAAATTGAGTGATTAAATGTTATTTATTTTATTTTTAATGACATTAGAAATGAAAATCAAGTTTAATTAAGTCTCGGATTAATCTTGCTTTTTACAATTGTTTATTTTCAATTATTAGTATTTTAATTATTAGTATGTACTTTTAAATATAAATAACAGTGTTACGGAGCTAGGTAAGGTCGAAGACATTCAAATATTGTAGTTTCGTCAGTAAAATGAAGAACTTTGCTAAACTTTCGTTAGTGTCTTTCATCTGTGGCATTTCATGGTACTATACTCTCGAAAAAGTAGCGAAGCAATAAATGTTCCTTCGCAAGACGGCAGTACCTGACAGAGAAAGGCAAAAGATGCTTGCCGAAGCCATCGACGACACGCAGAGAGACGTTAAACATTTATAGGTGGTATACGAACGAAGTAGGATAGAAAATCTGACTCTCTTTGGCGATCGTTTCACGGAGTCCCGACGGTGCTTCTCGTCGAAAGAGAACTCCATGAGCCGATAATAAAATCGCGACGCGGAGAAAAGCGGCTTATCGGGACGGCCGCCTCCTCGTTCTGCTCCATTTCGACGCGATCGTTGAGAAAGCGTTCCCGAATTGTTCGAGTGCCCTTCGAAGGAACGTATAAATTTCGTTCGGAATTCGGATGGCCTCCGATCCTACCTGGATCGAATGTAATACGTGCTCTAATCTGCATACCTTTATTCCAATCCGATCGGAAAAGAAAGAAAAAGAGAAAGAGAGAAAGAGATGTTCAGAGAGGTCTAAAACTTGTCAAAATATATTCTACGAGGTATTTACTTTGCATCACTTTTGCGTGCACTTTCAATCATTTATTAAAATTATTCCCTCTGTCATTATCACAATTATTTTTATAAATATAATAACTGGAGAAATGGAAAATTAGCAAAATAGAAGTTTTGAATTTATTATATTGAGAATATCCATCACAAATTTTTTCACATATTTTCTTAACTTACCTTTTTTAATTTTCATGAATTACAAGATCAATTTTTCAATTTTTTGTTTCGAATTTAGGAGTGAAATAAGTGGCAAATATAAAAAATAGGTTATCACATATAATATTCTTAATTATTTCTTATATTATTAAAAAATTACCTTTGACGACTTTGTTAGTGTTGCCTTGAGATATTATTATCAACGGTCTCGCTCATGGCTATCGATTACCTACAACTATCAATTACCTCGTTGTGGATAAATTGCGCTCCGGTTTCTCTCTGGTTATTCGCAAAACGATTAATCATCCGATAGCGCGCGGCAGTCTTACATCTCGTAGAAATAAAATAACCCGTGTAATTTACAACCTACGTTTAATCTCCTTGTAAAATCCACGACGTGAGATAGGTATATCTTTGTTTTTCCTAAAACTCAACATCCAACTGATACTAACTTTATTGCGTCGACATAAATATCGATTTTTTTTCCCGCTATCAATAAGTATTTATATAAACGTAGATAAAAAATTGTTTCCAGCGTATACGTTGCTTCAATCTATCTTCCGCGATTCTTTCACGAAATAACTTTGTTAACTGGTATTGAAAAACTTCAATAAGGTGTGACAACGGTTTTATGCAACCTAAAAAAAAGTAACGTTAAAATATTGAACAGTGAAAAATATTTTACCTACGTAAAAGAGAGTAAAAACATGTGTTCTCTCTGACCCAATTCACATTCGATAACTATACATACATTTAAAATACCTTCTCGAGCAAATCTCTAGAGACTAAATTTTATTTTTTCGAAATTATTAAAAGGAGCAAAAAAAAAAAAAAAAGAAGTAATAATAATTCGATTAAAGGTCCAACAAAACCTGCTGTTAACACAGATTATGAGATGATCGCATGCACTTCTGGTAACTTGCAGTTATTGTATCGCGTCTTTCACGAGCCTGCCGTTCGATTCGAATATTTATCGCACGCGTCTATCAGCAAGTAATTGCAGCCGGCTCGCTTTTGTTGCCAGCGAAAAACTCGCCATTGTTCTCGCAAATGTATTCCATTCGCGCCGATTCGCGCATTTCGCGCGGAGAGTCGCAGCGGAAAAAAAAAAGAAAAAAAACGAGAGCTTTGTCAAACGCGTTTGTCGATATCACGAGTCGTCATCGTCATCGTCGTTACTGCCGTCGGTACAACCAGGCAAAAACGCACCCCCGCGATATAAGCGTTCCCTTGGTGATTCGCGGATTTATTTTGCCCGTTTTCCGGCACGTGACAGGCCGCGCTCCATCGATTCGCGCGGATGAAAAATTAGCCGACTGGCCTCGGAGTCGCGATTAGTAGGTCCTCTCCGCCCATGAAAAGCGGCGCCGTGTTATTTCGCGATGTTTCGGACTAACACCTCGTTTTATGTTAGAGCTATTTAGTAATTCACGTTGCGCGCGAACAGAATTGCATTTGATTAATAGGCGTTTGTAAATTACACGTTTATTGCGTTATTTCACGTGCGTATATGTTACATAACACAGTAATGTGCGCGCGCGCGTACCATGATACGGGGATATATATAAATGGATTTAATTATTCCGTGCGGTTGTTGCGATGGATTTCTGACGAACCGCATTGTGAATCGCGCAGGCATTGTTGTTGACGAGCATCTACGGCGTGCTAACACATAAGGTACGTTTAATTGAAAGTTATATTATTGTAAATTAACGCTAAATTAATGTATACTGATATCGCCGCAGTCGGGTGAGACTTTGCGATAAAATAATTTTGCATGCATATGGCTATCTTCGCGTTTGGCTAAATGATCTCGCCATAAATTATGCGCGTTATTAGTTCCTACTGCTTTTGTATCATTGACATTTGTTATTTTAATAGAGAAGTTTATTTTAAATAATTTTCATCATTATCAAGGAAGTGGTTAAAAAAAAAAAAAATAATAATAACTTTGTTGTACAAATTTCGAGTATTTATGAAACTTTTTATTAATTCAGCAAGTATTTCTATAGTAGAATAGTTAAATTGAAAGTTTACGATACTCGCGCTTTATTAACGGCAGAAATTCTCACTCAAAGATTTTTCATCCAAGTCGACGTGTTACAGAAGGTACGTCGCGAATTTTTTACCACCATTAAACGTTATTTTTGTTCGAATTCACGACACGCAGACAGTCATGAAGGAGAAAGCCAGAAAGGGTGGAAAAAAGGCTTTTTTAAATTCTACGGTGGACGCGCAGCTGTAATTCAAGAACGCATCATATTGCGAATGTTCGTACACGCGGGAAACGCAATATCTATCATCAAAAGCGACAATGTCGCTGTAGAACTGGCGAGTAATACTTGATTTTCGCGGAATAAAAGCGATGGAAGTGAACGGAGGCTGCCGAAGAGCGAGGGCGAAATAGTAATGCCGAGAAAGTTCTTGCACTACGAAGGTTTTCTTGGATCGTATCGATATCACGATTCAACATTAAACCTCGCTTTTTGCGAAAAAATTCTTTGTGGTATTTATGTAAGAAATATTACCAGTTGCTTCGACGAGAATAAGAAATGCCTCACAATATCCATTGATTATTGATTTATATAAATAAAATATATTATTAATTTTGTACTTTTTATGCAACCTATTGTTGATAAAAAATAAAATAATTTTTTCTTCTCCAGATATTTATTCAAAGATTGTACTTCTTCCAAGTTTTATTAATAACAAATATTTTGATAACTATGGCATCAAATAGATTCTGTTAAAATAAAATTAGCTTAAGATTTTGTTATCTATCTTGTATTGCTTGAGTGTTTTACATCTTAAATGTTATTCATGTTTCGACATTTTCAAATCCTCTTAATTTTTTAGTATAAAAATTTTTATCACTTTTTTGCAGTGAGATTAAAAAAAAAAATAAGCTTAAAACATTTCGCGCTCTTTTTCGAAGATTATAACATGCAAACGCAGAATTCGTAGCAGTCCTCGTTTTTTCGGTTGCCATCGTTAAAGGAAGGTTGGCACGATGAAAGATTTAATTTTCCTTTAATCTCCTTAAGAAGATGGTTCCCGTAACGACTGCTCCCGCTTCTCGCGAGCTTAGTATAGGGGAAAAAATATTTTCCATCCGACCTCGACGCCAGGCGTACAAATTAAGAAAAGACGTCTCTCGCGCTCTCATTCCCGTTCTCGCCAACGTTCATTTTAATACGATAAGAAATGTATTTAAGACGATGTACAAATTTTCCCGGATGCATTTAATTTTCACGAGGCACTTCGTCGAGCAAGATTTGATTTTTGCGCTTGGAATAATTGTACGTATACCTATTATTTAAAAAGTATAAAAATTTGATTTTAAGTAATTAAATAAATGTAACAAGTAGTTTAAATAATGTAGAAGAAATTGATGAAACTTTCTGTGTGATTTTAGAGATGGTTATCTTTAATAAGAAGACTTGACGCTAATCTCGAATTGCGATTTGTATTCTGCTATCAGGAAAAACTTTTTGATGCCTTCCCAGAAGGCAGTCAGACATATCCGTTCATAGAACTTTAAGACACGTGAATCCTTTTAACCCGAGGCTAGTTTACCGGTTAATTAGGTCGCGTCAGTCGTGACTTACAAAAGTTAAATGCACGAAGTTAAACGCATGGAAATTTGGACCGGTCGTTTTGAAATAATTTAATATTTAATTTTAATCTCTTTAATAATGAGTTAAACAATATGCGTGTGCACAGCCTACGAGTACACTTCGCCGTCGGTTTAAAGACGTCAACGATCGTTAAAGTGCTTTCGAGCTAGTGTTTAAGCTTGCCTTTGCCAGGCGTATTTCTTCGTCCTTTGCGCAGAGCTCTTTAACAATGTAAGCGATGAAAGCATTTTTTTTTGTATATGACCATCAACCTCCAACTTACAAAAATCTGAAATCAATATTTAAAACACAAGAGAAAGAAAGAGACGTGCACACTTCATGATTTAATTTATAAATTAAGATTTTTCTCAATTAACATTCTTCTAGTTGTTTTATTTAATTGATTAAAAATCAGAAATTGATACAAGTTCAATGAGTTTACCTTTCCACTCTTTCTTTTTTATCACATAAATAACAAACATCGGATCTATTTTATCCGGGAATGTAATTTCAGCGAAAGTTAAATACACTTTAGTTTCTTCCTTTTACTGTACAGTAACGTTACTTTCCATTCTGTGCAACGCGGACCTCGTGAGAGCGCGAGGCGCGCAAATAAAGATTCTTCAACAACTTTCGATAAACCTGATTTTCGCGAACTGTTGCATTATATAATGCTTATTACGTCGATATCATTTAAAATTGGAAATTGATACAAGTTCGGTGAGTTCAAATTTTTTTTTTTTTTCACAGCACAAATGATAATAAACGTCGGATATATTTTCTCCGGAAATGTAATTTCGGCGAAAGTTAAACACACTTTAGTTTCCTTCTTTTACTGTACAGCAGCGTTACTTTCCGTTCTGTGCAACGCCGGGCCTCGCGGGAGCACCAGCCAGGCGCGCAAGCAAGGACCTCCAACGACTTTCGATAAACCTGATTTTCGCGAGTAACTGCATTCCGGTGTGCAGAGTCCCACTCCACTCCACTCGGCATAATCGCTAAAAAGAGCAGGGAAACAAAAATTCACTTTGCCGGTGGTAGTCCATTGCTCGTCGGAATCTCGCGACGATGGGGTCCTTCGGGCGCGCCGGCGACTACATTTTTTTGCAGTCGTCGTTCATCGATCGCAAGTCAACCGTGACCGTATACCTTATTCGTCGCCCGGGGTCGGGGCGTAAAAATCGTGACGCACGTATATACGGTAACGTCCTGGCCTGGCGCGGCCGATGGGGTGTCGGGTGTGGGGCGTAAAAAAAAATCGCCGCGCAATATGCGGAAGCCGGAACGCTAACACGGACAATGGCGAGTCGTTGGCGAATTTTCGTTGAAATAACAGTTGAAGGCGCGTACGTATGTATGCACGTACATACATATACGTACGCACATGCAACTCTGTGAAAAATGTCACCGCTCGCCACTACCGCCGTAGAGAGCTGCAAAGCAAATAAAGTAGAAAAGGAGAAGCAAAAGCTCGTCGACCAGAGAGTAAAGTAATAGTCGCCTGTACTCAACATCCGCACACGCTGCATCAACAGCCACATCCACATATTCGGTTATATCGAACGAGAACAGTTTATAGCAAGCTTGTTTGATAATGTTGAAGTACTTAAGAAGTTATCCTACTTTGATCAGCCTAAAAAGAGCTTTTTGGGCTTGGAATGTGGAAAAAGTAAAAATGTGATTTATTTAATATTTGATTTATATATATCTTGAGCTTTCGAAAATTTAAAATTTTATTTACGAGTAAAAAATGTTTGAATTTTTTTTTACCAACATTTTTATTATATTTTTTAAACTAGAAATGTTATCAATAAATGTTATCAAATGATCTGTCAAGTCAAAATTACTATTTTTTTAAATTTACATTTAAAATAAAACATAGTTTTTTAAAATAGTATATGTACGAAGAAAACGCATTTTAAGTTTGAATTTTTTTGTCTTTTTGTATATTAAGTTTGAAACTTTAAATTTTTAGAAACAAAAAAATTTCGTTTTTTTTCAAAGTGGAATAACCCTTTAATAATCTTTCTATAACAACAGTTCGGTATCTGTGTGGTAGAAACAGTTTGTGATACAATCAAACCTATTTTTTTTATTTAATGATTTCGTGATATTTTTTTAAACTTTTTGACATTTTTTGCTTTTTATTTGATGCTTGTACGTTTTGTACATATGTTTGTATGATTAGATGCAAAATTATTAGATAATAATTTATGTTATATATACCTACCTTCTTGTGGTTGTATATAATTATTTAAATGCAGCAAGATAAATTTTCTTATTATTACTTCGGAATTTTCAAAATACATATTGTGCATTCCTCTAGTATATTACATCACTGACAAGCAATATATTATTTCGGACAAAAGATTCGATAAAAATAGCTTTGTAAAATACATGGCGAAATATATTCCCTTTTCCATTGGGTTTTCATCACATCGTTTTTACACGTTATTTCGCACTCTTCGCTCCATTTTTCACGAGGGATAATACGAGAAATAACGAACAAAGGGGTGCGGCGTGCGCTCAAAGGAAGGAGCATCCGCGTTTACGCGAGTAAATTCGCAGCCGTTTACCGTGAAAATAAAACGAGAGCGCGGCTATAAGGGATTTTTCCTACGAGCCATCTAGTCACCAGTACACGCACGTGCCAAAAGGCACACGTGTTTGTTCACCCAACGCGACCGAAACACGTAATGCACCGGGGTGCAAAAGTACCATACGGTCGCGTGTAGTTTCAGCGAATGTTGCACGATTCCTGGCGACGACACGACCAGGGTGTCTGTATAGGGCGTTTGTGTAATAGCAGAGAGGAGCACTGAAAAGTGCGAAATGGGAACGGGAGGAGCGAGCGAAATAATGCTAAAAGCTGACGGGAAAACGCGCGCGCTCTGTGTTAATATCATATATTTTTATTTCGCACCCCGCGCGGCGACGAGCCGAAGGTGCTGCCAGCACGACCGAGCAACGCGGCTTGAATAAATATTCGTGGATCCATCCCGTCGGAATTTTTCTTTATTCAACCCGAACGCGGTTGGTGCCCTAGCTGATTTAACGCCCTGGCAACGTTAATATATTCTCGTACGAATATAAGATTATTGAAAAAGAACAATATTTTAATAATACGCCACAATTTTGTGAATACGTGACAGATTTTCTTTATTCGGATCTATTCTACGCAGGTGTTTTATGAATTTTTGTGTTGTTTATTTTAATATAATTTTATTGATTTTTTTTTCGAATCTTTGACCTATCAGTGATTTTACCAGGTGAAATTGTAGGGGAAAAAAGTCAGGCACAATGATTGGTGGCGGGACCGACGTCTGTTTAATGGTTTTCTAAAAGCACCCGTCGACGCGGATGAGCTTTCTTCGTTCGTGTCGAAGTACTCAATAGCAACCACACGCAAGTGTCTGTTTATGTGCGGACGCGCAAGAGAAAGCTTTTTCCTCGAGCAAGTAGTATTAAGATAACGATTAAAGTTCAAATTATTTTCGATTATTCCTCTCGTTGTAATAGCTTTTTGCAATTTATTTTCTCATTATTACTCTTCCGACCTGAATAATTGTATCAGTTATAGATACCATTAGGAAAAAGAATTATATATAAATTTCACATTTTTTTATTTTGCACATATTTTTATTACAGCTTCGCAAATATTTCATAAAAGTTGAAACATACTTTTGTAATAAAATCACTTTAACGTGATACATAATATTTGAGTATCGGAAAACTTTGTAAGTTCAATATAGCCGCGTTTACTTTATGAGAATGAAATTGAAACTTCCGGAACGCAACATTTCGCACATAATCGTCAGTATTGACCGATAATAATAATCAAAATGTCGATATTAATTATAGTTACCGATGATTTCGTATGGCAACAGCAAACGGATATAATCTTGGATGCCGTAATCCATAATTTCCCGCGAGCTTCTTTGCAAAGCCGGGCACGCACACGTTCATATTTTATACGAATTATTATCGATTCAATAAATCAATAAAAAATAAGAGGACGCACATTCGGTCAAGCATACTCGCCGTCATATCGAGCTCATCGCCACGATTTAATAGAATTAATATCCGTGCACGTGAGCAGCCCGTTAAACTTGCAGTGTGTATACGTGACTGCGTACACGTATGTATAATCTATGAATTTCGACTATGCACACACATATGTCGTCGCATACGCGCATACACGTGCTCGACACATCAAACGCACCATCCGACATCCCGCCATTCGAGCGTTCCGATTATATCTCTTTAAAGGCTATTAGGGCTTTATTTGTGCGCATCCATTATACATCTACGCACAATAAAAGCTATTATAGATATACGGTGAAGCGATATCTGTCCTCGGACTTTGATACTTAATATTAATTATATCGCTTGGCTCTGCTCTGTATAGACATTCAGAACGCGTGGTCGCCCTATGTCATTATTAGAGTCTGGTCGACCTCGGTGCCCGGTGGTAGTCTTCTGGGACCATCGTGGATCGTGGTCGCTGCATACACGACATGCGGGCGCGCTGCACCTGCGAACGTGTCCAGTTGCATTCGTTGTCCTGTGTAAAAAATGTCCTTCGTAAGCGGTCGAGATTCGCATCGATTCTCGGCTTTAAGTCCGAATTGCATATGCATTGTCAATTTGTTGAAGCATTTCGTCAACAATATCGTACGGTCAATTAACACTGTTAATGTCGAATATAATAGCGAGATGCATAAAATATTCAGGCTTCAAGTTGAAAACTATTTTCGACGATTCTTTCAATCAATTTCTCAAGTTCTCAAAATGTCAAGCCATACGTGAATTTGAATATTTTAGAGTGAGTTAAAATTCATTGTTTTAATTCATTAAAACACAATATCTATCTCTTAGCAGTATAAATGTCTTCGTATGTTTTTCACCGAGATTTGATTTTGTAGTCATTGAAATTTGCAAAGTCTTATTTTGACTGCTAAAGAACGGATATGTGCCTAAAAAAGAGATGAAAAATCCCTTATATACATTTAATTAAAATAATGAATGAGTCTCTCATATACATGGACAATACACACATATACAAATAATAACACCGACACTAAAGATGCCAACATTATTGCCAGAGAAACTTGGCGATAAAAAACAAGTAAACGCAGGACGGAGAGGACGCGCTTTAAATAAGGTTGTAACTGCTTAAACAAAGGGGCGTACTCGCTGCACGAGCAAAAAGCTGGCTCATTTCACCGGCAGGATTTGCGGCCGACTATTTTGTCGCGGAACATTCGTTACGACTAATTCGCCGCGGTCGCGCCGTCGTTTCTTCTCGACGGAGGAAGGGGAGGAATGGACGACGCTTCTTTACCGGGCGATGTCGTTGAACGCCGGACAGAAATTGCACGAGCAAACTTCATATGTTGCGGGATCTCTTTACACGTGTATGTACGTACATGTACGTATGTGTCCGCATGCAGCCCGGACCGGCCGCATCCCCGCGGGAGGGTTGAAATTGCACGACCGAATTCTTTCCTACGCCGACCACGCAAACGCGGATGAAACCGCACACCGGCACCGCCCGGTTCGTTTGTACCGTTCACGCATACACGCATGCAGTTGCAAATTGCGGAGATTGAAATTACGCGACCGATATTCTGTCTGCTTTGCGATACACGGTTGGCAAACTCACGCAGGTCGCTCGTTCCCTCGTATCGATGCCAATATTCCAGGTGATAATTCGTAGCGTATCTAGATAAGGGCTATCACACATTTGATACTCACAAATGATCACGTCGAAAATTAATTGAGTGGCAGAAAATCACAAATATTAATTGAATAGAATAGAATGGAATAATCTTTATTATGTATTACATTTTAGGATGAATTAGTCCCTCAAAGGCCCTTGCGAAGAACAAAAATAATGTAAATGCATACAGGGTGTCTTCCTGAAAAACATGGAAAATTCTCAGAGATTTCTTTCGTATCTGGAAAAATCAGTCAGCCGTTTGTGTGAAACTGGCGTCTTCGTGGAAACTCATTAATTGTTGAGAATTTTGATTTTATTTTTAATAATTTAAGAATTGTTAATAGATTAAACAAATAGTACCGGTCATTCAAAAAAATGCTTGGAAAAAATCAAGACAGACTGAGACGCCAGGTTCACGCTGCGTCTTAAATTATCCTTCGATTTTTTTAGCATTCTTGCCAGATTAGGCGTTTAGAGTGTCCAATAGTTTTATACGTAAAAATTATTAGAATATTAATTATACAAATTAGATCGCTCGAGACGCTGAACGTATAAATGAGATTTTGTATCATACCGCCGTCTCGATCTTTATTTAAATTTATTTAAAAAATATTTTAATTAAATATTTTAATAATTTTTACGCATATCTAAACTCTGTTCGGAAAGTACAAGTGATTGTAGAACGACACAAAAAAATAACAGGAAAATCTCATTTAAAGTCGATAGAATAATTGAAATATCTAATTTGTTTAATAAATATATTGTTTAAAAAATATTTATTTAATAAATATATTACATAAATATATTGTTTAACAAATATATAATAATTTTTCACATAGAATTCTCTCTGAAAATTAAAATTGATTACAAATTGGCGCAAAATCTCATTAAAGCTGATAGACCTATCGAAATATGACCAGTACCTCATTTCGGTTTTTACACGATTGGCGCTTCGGGCTAATTTGTTTAATAAATATTTTAATTATTTTTCTGTATAAAATGTCTCTCTGGAAAGTGATTGCAAAACAACATGAAATCTCATTAATTGATTAATGAAAAAATCAAGGAATTTTTAGGGAATTTTTTTACAAGATTGTAAATATTGTATAACTGATAATGAGATATAAAATAAGGTGTAGAATAAATGATTAATAAATAATGCAAAAATATAAAGAAGGATTTATTAAAGTAAATATATAAACAAGTAAATGTATAAACTGTTCTATAAGTTAAATGCGATGTTATTAAGAAAGATTTAATGATATGATAAAGTAGAGTAAATATAGAAAGTTATCGAGCATTTTCTTGTTACTTGATCCGACTTGCCAACTTGAAATAAAGATATAAATAAAAGTGACTCCCGGAGAAGTTAAAGAGAGAGAGAGAGAGAGAGAGAAAAGGTTTACGAGAGGAGATGTGCATTTATCCCGTGCTACGAAGTTAAGTCGCTTAAGAGTATTAAACGATGCATCTGATAAGTTTCACGGTATTGCTGACAAAAGTTCTTGAAGACGTAATGAGAATAAAAGAGTGGGATATAGAGTAAAGTTGAAGTGGAGTTTTTAAAGCTAAAGTTAAAAGCAGGAAATATACGCGATGACAGATTTCGAAAAAGAAATAGTAAATGCGACTGAATCGCGAATAAATTAGCGCTCGCTTTAAAGAGAAACTGGATGGATTAACTATGTCAAAAGTTAATAAATCTAATGCATTTTAAGATTTATGAATTTGACATTGCGCAAGACACTTGTAACTTTTTAAAATAAAAAATTACTAATTAATTTGTCAGTACAGTAAAAATTTTCCCTGTAGAATATAATTTAATTTCAAAATCATAAATATTATATCGACCTTTTTTATAGTGACAGTGTACCACGAAAATTTTATAGTGACTGTACATAAAAATTCATGAACATGAAGATTTTAATTCTACAGAACAAATTTTTACTTTAACTCACAAATTAATATTAACTTTATATTTTAAAATGTAAAAAGTACTTTGCGTAATGTCAAATTCATAAATCTTGAAATGATATTAGATTTATTAGCTTTTGACTACGTACTAACGTAGCTAATCTATTTAGTATTTTTCCTTAAATGACTCGTCTGCTTTTTAATCTATTCCGTATGATTCTCTCTGAAAGCAAAACCAGATTTTGTTTGCTTATCTTTCAACCGCGCCACTCGTCTTCGTTTTTAGCTCGGACGACAATACGCATGTCATTTATACATGGAAAGTGATCGAATAGGCTTCCTCTCCTTTTCTCTCCCTCCCTCTCTCTCTCTCTCTCTCTCTCTCTCTTTCTCTTCTATCTCGAGAAGTCAACTCGAAACTGCGAGACACGTGCAACGCTTCCGACAGTTCTTGCGCATCAGTTCTGATTTAGAGTAGCGAAGGCACGACACGCGCGAACTGAACCACCAGTCGCTATTGTCGGTCCGTGTCACGTACAAATGTGTCACAACTTTGGATCAGAGGTCGCGGAGATCTCTTGGGTATAGCCGCTGATCCTCTTTATGTATTTGGCCCTTCAGCACGTTCCAGTTACTCTCTGCTGGCCGCAATGGCGTAACAATAAATCTCCTGATAGCTCGAGTCAAGCTACGGACCGGAATCCGATTACTCTGTTTTTGTAGCCAGTGATTTTTGACTGCTAAGTAAATTGAAGTACGGAAAAACATTATTGTTAAATCAGATTAGTATTAGATTGATGGAAAAGATTTGTCGTTGTCAAGCGAAGAGTTGGAAATATAATTATGTAGCTATGAGAGAGAAAAACGATTTTTATTACTCAAAAGTTACTATTTTATTTTATTAATTATTTTAATATACTTGTGTATCTAAAAAGCTTTTCAATCTCTTTCTCTTCTTAAATTTCCAATATTCTTTATATAAAACAAAGAAAGCAAAATAGAGAGAAACATTACATTTTGGAGAAAGATTTTTACGAATTTTTTCCTCCAAGAATTCGTTTACATTCGAGATTCCATTTAATTGATTTTGGATAAAATGTGTAAAAATAATTAATAAGGATATTCTTTGATAATTTACATCAATATAATATCTGTGTTATTTATAACTATTAAGGTTTTTATAGATTTTCATTCACTGATTACGCTATTGTCAGGGAATTTTCATTCTAGTACCTTCAGCCTTCTATTTTTTTCGTTTTGTCAATCTGTCAACTAAAGAAATATTAAATATGACAAGAGAAAGAGAGAGAGAGGCACTTGATCATAAATTATTCGTGATTAACGCTGTCCGATAAATGATTGAAAATCATCATCTTCATTCACCACGAGATCGATTTATCAGCCCTTCAGAATTTCTGACAAATTCGGTAGAATTGTCCCACGCCGCTGGCCAATCATTAAGTGGCGATAGCCAAACTTTTGATGTTAATTGTGTAACCCACCCCCAACGCGTCGTCATCTACGCGGTAATCAATTCTCCGAGTTCCTCCTTTCACAAACGTTCTTGTTCTTCTTTGTTCTTCACGAATCATTGAATTGTTGACGTAAAGATAATAAAAGGAAATAAATCTGGCCACGGTGACATATTCTTCCCTTTTCGTATTTTATTTATTCACAAAATTCTTTTATTGATGTTACCGAAATTTCGTTTACCCTGTTATCGTTCTTCATGATTGCTGAGGAGAAATGCGGGCAAATAATGCCGCAAAGTTAAAAAGGATGGAAAAAGAGAGCAGACGGGGAAGCGCGATGCCTCGTCCAAGCGGAATATATGATGAAACGCCAGCCGTCACTCGCGGTGTCCGCTAAATCGGTGGAGAAATGAGAACGCGAGAGAAAGAGAATGAGCTGGGGGTGAGAAAGAGAGTCGAGGGTGGGATAGAAGAGTTCGGATCAACAAACAGATTAATCTGCGTTAAATCCTGGACGCGTTCTGCGCATTCAGGCGACGGCGGTAAGAGCGAGGTAAAAAAAAAAAAAAAAAAAACAAAAAAAAAAACTGAGCATGCCGCCGCGGGAGAAAAAATGCCGTGCGAGAGGTGGATTGCGAGGAAAAATTTAATTCACGAGAAGTCGTTCATCAAAGTGCGGAGCGCGCAAAATATTCTACCGGTCAACCGCGCGTTGCCTCGCTCAATCCTTTGCCGTTCTCGTAAACATTTCGTCTCATTCTTCGCTTTTCTCTCGATGATATAAAACACGTATAAAACACGTATACATATTTATGCAGCTCGGACTGGCAGCGTCGCGTCGAGGCGAGAGAGAGAGAGAGAGAGAGAGAGAGAGAGAGAGAGAGAGAGAGAGAGAGAACTCGAGGTTGAGAGGTGTATAGGTTGTTTTCGCACTATAACTTAATTTACCCCTCATCGAGGATACAAACCCGTTTAAGCCGGGCGGCTCCTACTCTGGGTCGAGGGTGGTGACTCCATTTCCAGAGGCTGCCGCACGACCGAGAGTGAATTATCGCGCGCTACGAAGCCCGGGGTGACCGTAGCTGAACTTGCACTCTGAATCAAGTCTTTCCACACCTTCCTTCGATAGACCTATAAAGGCGTAATACGTGACTTATTGTTAGCGAAAAATGAGAGAACGTTTTTGTTTGTACAGACTGTCTCTATTGTTACATAAATTCCACCCAAGGTTGTAATGTATATTACAGGCTGTATGAAAACTACACGTGTTTTTTTTTTTTTTTATAAGATTTTGATTGGCTTTTGTTTTTTAATTTTTATAATATTAAACATATATATTTTTAAGTTCAAAAGTCGGAAATCAAAACTCTTAGATTAGACTCCATTAAAAATTTACAGAAGAATAAAAACTTGAGACTTTTGATAAAAAAATATTCATATAATATGTACAACAACTTAATTCTTTTATAGTTTCAATTCGGAATTCTTATCATCTTGTTTGAAAGTTTTCTTAAATCTTGGCATTACATCAGAATATGCTTTTCTCAGACTACATTTCCCCAGTGGAATGTATCAAGAGGATCAATATACTTAAAGTATATCTCGTATTCTCATTGAAACTTTAAGCATTATTTGATTTCAAGATGTACGTAAAATATATCTGTAACGGGAAACGCGACAGTATTAAAAACACATTTAAGAATTGAATTCTCAAAATGTCTTACACTTGAGAATCGCGAACGCAGCGTCGACGTAATCAACTAAAAGCAATTCGATCGGCGCGATGATTATGAGGACAATCGCTCGAAACGGGGCATCGCCCATAATCACTTAAAATCTCTCGTTACTTAATTATACGAAATCCCTCACAAGCCGCGTAATTAAATCCCGCAGAATCATGCGGTCGGTGGCTTTTCCCCTGCGAGCGCACGGCCTGCCCTACGATGCATTCGTAAAATTAAATGACGCGTGCTCGGTTGCACTGCCGGTGCAGCATTCGGGCTGTATTAAAATGGAATTTCTCGGGAGAGACACGAAAAAGAATGACGCTGCAGTTCCACATCGCCCGCGCAAGCCTTCCAATTCTGCAGCGCCTGCAAGAAGCGCAGAGATTCGCGCATGTAATACTGAAAATATCGAAACAGCCCATGGGAGATGGAGAGTGCATTCTTTCCTTCAATATTCAATTTAAATTTCTGGGACGCGTTACTTTTTCCAATTAATTAGTCTGTGTACTTGCACGTAGCATTTCTGTGAGCCATGAAATAACGATTATGGTAAAAAACAATGAAATGATTAAAAAAGAATCGTGTATTGACAAAAACTGTTATTGTTTAGCTTTAAGTTTACAAATGAACATTGTTGATTAAAAGAAGTTATTTTTCGTTCGGTTCTTTTTTCGTTCAACCAATTTACATAATGAGTTTCCATGAGTTGCCTTCTTTGAAAGAAATTGTCTTTTGTCAGTTTTGTTTCACATGTACTTTATTATACTCACGAAGATAAATTCTGATCTTCAAAATTGAATTTTTATTTTAAAGTTTATTGATATAGAACATTGTCTTTACATAATATTTAATCCATCACAATTAACAAACCTATTTGAATATTTTCTTTTTTTCCGTTGAGATTCAAGTAAGTGTTGTTTTTTACTACACACGTTTATCTTGTTCGATTGTTTTTCTCTTCCATTGATTATGGTCGGAATGGGAAAATGCTTTCTCTGACAGATTTATTATTGTCATTCAAATCCGCGACGTTCACTCGTGCCAACAGAACCACGACGTAAATTCTTGTTCCAAACAAATAAATTCTTCGCACTTAACGATCGTACATATTCAGGTTCTGAAACTGATGACAGAAAAATGCAGTTTAATTGAATGAACATTTTATTTGATGAATACATTTTTTATTATTTTACCTGTAAAATGAAAGATTTGTAGATATTATTAAAAACATCGTAACATTGCGTTCGACATTTATAAAGTCGTATTATAAAAAAATTTTATATAAATTAGATGTTGTAATAAAGATGTAAAAAGCGTTTTTATATTATTCACACAATGTAATAATTTATTTTTCCACGAAACGTCTGCAAATATAAAAGACAACACAAAAGAACAAAAAAGTTCAATATACTTTACGTAAATGTAAATGAGATGGACGTTAATTTAATCATAAAAACGAGCTACTTTTGCAAATAAACATGATTGTGTCAATATGTCGAATAATCAATGTACCGTATCATGAGGGAAACTAATTCGTGTTAAATTTCGTATGACAGCGGGTATTAATTAAAGCTCGCGAATACTGACGGCGTCTGTTATTACACGCGTTCCATTTACTCGTGTTGTTACGGAATAAATTTGCGCAGAAAGCTAGTCAAATCTAAAAATACAGAACAGCGTGGACAGCGAGGCGCTAATAAGGCAGAATTTTGTATGAGGAGTAAAATTAATTATTGAAAATTGAATAATATGCATTGATCACATTAATTATGGGAGATAGAAAAATATTCATTGGATGTGTCGTAATATTTTACATGAATTCATTGAGATGTACAACTGTATATGAAAAGCGTTGATATAAAAGAAAAAAATGAAATAATCAGAAAATTTGCGTATAGTTATTGGAACATAGCAATTAGTAGTTCGATTATGCGAGGAAAAATTCTGAAAATTAACGAAGATTCATTTAATTTCTCTCAGCAACGTACAAACACATCCAATATTCGTTTCTTGCCTTTGCGTTCACATAACAGCCAGCAGTAGAAATAAGTTCGACCATGAGTGGACCATCTAATGCTACCAATACGAGCAATTTCACGCCAAACAGCCCTCGACTCGATTCGGTTTCGATTGTGTGCTCACGGATTACAAAGCAATTACGGCTGGCCCTCGTGCGTTCGACGAATAAAGAGGCGAACTTTTCCCCGACAACGCTGACGATACGCAATTTGTTTCCGATTGGTGAGCAAGCAAAAATTACGGGCCAATGACCGTTCTTATTAAAATGTCAAACGGTGAGTACGTTTTTTTGATCGAATCGCGGAGGCAAAAGTGAGCGGAAATACAAAAGATTTATATAAATCACAGTTATGCAGATACTGTAATATATTTCGTCCGTAATATTTGCAACTATTTCATTTATTGAGATTTCTGGATCGTTATGTACTCATTTTACAATATAGATATTCAAATAACGTTGTACAAATTATGAAAGTTGTGTATGTAACACGCAATTCTGTGTTATTAATATACAATACGAAACAGATTTCAATATAGTAAAAAAAAAAAAAAAAAAAAAAAAAAAATAGGTGAACATCGTAACGATAAAATTTTAAAGAACATACTATATTGTACAATGCAGCTTTTTTTAAAATACGAGAATGCCGCACTCAGTATCACTAATTAATGTTATTCCACAATAGCGTCCCAACTATACCGCAGTTTCTACTACAGTTCGTTATACCCGCTGTTGAATATTTCCTAAGATCTACTGCGGATTATCCTCTTAGGAATTGCCTAAGAATTCTCAACTTTCTCGTTTTACGCAGAAAAAGGAGTCGAGAACCGCGACGATTAATTACATAGCGGTGGATGAAATTATTTAATCGGCCGAAGAATTCTTGAAAGCATACTTAGAGGATCAATATTTATAGAAAGAGAAAAGTATAACGAATTCTGTATAGAGAATCAATTCTAATAATTCTTATAATACGATATCTATAATATAAAATCTTAAATTACTTACTGCGAAATAATATAAAATTATTAAAATTATTAAAAGAAAGTTCCTGTTTGTGGTGGATTAAATTTTGATTAAAGTCTCCTGTTACAATTGAGTTTAATCTCTCTTGAATTTCGTAATATTTTTAATTATATTAAAAGTTCTTATTTTAATCGTATGTATAACACTAAGAAAAAACAATTATATCTTTGGTTTAACTTTTAATTCTAAGGTAAATTTACAGACGTAAAGGAAACGGACGATAAAATTATTTTTATTTCAAAAAATTAACTCATGTTAAAATTCACTTTTTCGCATCTCAGGATATTTCAGAGATACTAAGAGATGTAGCTTAATCTCGTTTCCACATTTTTTGGATTTTGTTCTCTCTCGCGGCGCGCGCTTTTTCGGGATAAAAGCTGCATAAGAGAGATCTTACGAGTAAGTACGTTAAACGTCTTGACGGCGTGCAAAGTGCTCGAGATGTGTATTCCTTCGGCATCGGGGGAGTCGCGCATGCGACCTTTACAGTCTGAAAGGACTCTCTCCTCTTTCTCTCTCCTTTTTTGCCACTTTGCTCGCGTGAGAAAAAGAATAGGCGGCCCGGCGGCAAAAAAAAGAAGAGAGAGGATGTTGCATTGGTGAGAGGAGTTCACGAAAGATGCGAAAAGATTAACGAGTTGTTGTGGATGCATTTTACACGCGTCCTCTGTACAGCTCAGGGAGCTCTTAATGCGATTCGCGGCGCCTCGCAAGAAAGGAAAAACGCGATTTGAATGCAGACCGCTCTGAGGGACATTTGAATGGCAACCAGTATGCAAACGGCCGAGCTAATCGACCATCTAAATCGCAGGTCTTTTAACGGGTTTTTTTTTTTTTTTTAGTATAACGTACAAATCTTTTTCTTTTTTTATTTTTTTTTTAATACGTCAATCCGTCCCATTATTTCTCTTTTAAATTCCAGATGTATATAGTTACAGGTGCAACTATGTTTTTTTCCTCTAATGAGAATTTATGTTTTGTAATTCGTATGTAATCTTCAATAGCGTATCCCGACAAAGTTTAATAAAGAATTATTACCATAAAAGCATACTCGTGTGAAAACCGATGTAAATTATTTTAAGATCAATATATTACACTCACAGCTTTCTCTCTGTCTTATGTTTTTCCCCATTTGTAATTATGACAGATGTAACAGCTTTAGTTAATGCCTTGTATATTTCATTGCTAGTGTTATGAGATGGTACAGTCATATAGCACCCTAGAGCGCTGCAATACTGCAGAATATATCACTGAATTAGTATCTAACAACTCGCAGACAACTCATGCAAGAGATGCTCGTGCATGTTCTCAGACGTCTTACGTTTCATTCATCCTTAGTTTATATCTCATTTATTTAATTATTAATTATTGGGATATATTTACATTATCTTTCCCCAATGATTTATTATTATTATTTATGAATAAAAAAAAATAATTATTTATTATCAAGACACCGGACAAAATAAATTTTATCAAAGTTGTTAATCGATGTTTTTTTCACTAATTATTATTTTCAAATTTCCATTATTTTTGTGACAGTTACATATACAAAAAGAATACTTATTAATATTTTTAGTTGTTTATTACAGATATTTTATTGCAGTCGTTAAAGCCACATGCTGTCAGCTGCGACTATGTACATCGCACATTACGTCGCCTCACTATATTACATTATACACGACGCGCATAATTCTGAAAACATCATGTTGCGTCGTGTGTGTATGTTTATAAATATTGCATGTCGGCACATTCTCTGTAGATCTGGAGTGGCGCCTTTGTTCCTGTGCTCGATTAATTATTCACCGACAATCAGCGGAACGTACCAATGCTAATAGACGAGCGGTTATATACATATATAACGGTATATTATATATATATATATATATATCGTTAAGTTATACATGCTTTGCTTGCTAGAATCGACGATGATTGCTTACTGATGATGGTGACTCAATAAATACGAGCATTCTAAAATGCTAATTGACTTATATATACTTTCACAAACGATTTGGTATGAATTTTACAAAATCAGTTTACACCCAACAACAATTAAAGTCTATATATATCATGATATTTTTCATGTCTATAGTGTTCATTTTGTTAGATTTTAATTGGCAGTATTAATATTCACAAATCACAAGTTTTATAT
This sequence comes from Anoplolepis gracilipes, assembly GCF_047496725.1. Taxonomy (NCBI): domain Eukaryota; kingdom Metazoa; phylum Arthropoda; class Insecta; order Hymenoptera; family Formicidae; genus Anoplolepis; species Anoplolepis gracilipes. The sequence continues at coordinate 5,028,672 of NC_132976.1, read as the reverse complement.
ATATCCTCATATTACTATTTTTTAAAATTATAATTCGTATATTTTTTTAAGAAACTTGTGTGCTTTTATATATAGGTATGACTTCTTACAGAACTATAGAAATGAATAATATCAAAATAATCTAGATGTATTCTCTTTATTATTTTGCAGTTACAGTAAACAAACACCTATCAATGACCTTTGATCTTCAAAACTAAAAAAAGGGACATTTCGATATTATTTTTTGAACGTCAAAATAATCTAGATTTATCCTCTTCATTGTTTTACAGTAATCAAACACAAGTCTATTAATAATCTTTGATATTCAAAACAAAGAAAAGAGATATTTTGACATTATTTATTCTTATACTTCTGTAATTTATAAAATTAATATTTTTTAAACGAAGCGTTTGCGAGTATACTAGAGGATTTTTTTTTTGTTTTGAGATCCTAAAATGTTTCAAGTTTGATCATTCAACCCGCGAGTATCCTGTGTATATTTGTATATATATGTATATAACAAAAGTTTTTACCTTCTATCGTTCGTGTAATATTAAAAAAAACAATATCTACGTTATATTAGGAAAAGCTACGCGAAATATAAATGTATGTTTTGTTTTATATTTTTCTTCCTCTTTTTTTTTGTAAAGGCTATGGTTGAATTTTACGAATGATAAATATTTTGCTACACTTCTTTTTATATGACGATGCAATTGTTGTGTGAGAAATTAAAAAAAGAAGAAAAAAATCGATACATATATATGTATTGCACGCAGTTGTATATATTGTGACAGTTTTTCATCGCAGAGAAGCGCGTTATATATTGGTGACTCGACTCATCCTGTGCACTAGTGTGTCTCCGATATTTCGCGCTTTCATTCCCGCGGTTCTGCTTGTTTTTTTTTTACGTCACGAAACGCCAAGAGTTTCGTTATATTCGCTACCGCGTAACCCTACAAACTACTTTTCTTACCTTCGAAATTTCCAACATCAACGTCACGCTCGTGGTCGTGCTTTTTTATTTCGCGAAAAATGTACAACTATATGTCGCGAAACATTTCTCACGATTGGTTAATGTTTGCGTACTATCTATAACGTATATCGTTTCCAATTTTCCGGGTATTTCGGCAGCCTATCGAGGATTTTTAAAGAATATATTTTTTCAATGTCTCTTCGCTCGACGAATAGATGAAATCGATACTTATTCAAGGAAGAATCGTGTCATGATAAAAAGGTATTTTTAATATTTTTGGGTCGCTACCGAGAAGCGTGACATCGCTTTTCGCGAACACGATTTTGCCGAAATTTTCCTATTTTATTTCCTGTATTATGTCGTCTGTGCGCGAACATTATCCGACAGCCCGTTTCATCCTTCTCGTATTGACATTTAAATGCGATAATCTGGCGTATAATGTCGCAATAAACTTTGTCTTGATCGAATGTCGATATCATACGAACGGCAACAAAAGCACTTTTGAAAGTTTCTTTTGATTACATCAACATTTTGATCACTGGCAATAACAACGGCCGACCGGTTCGCGTTTTTCACGTTTCCATTTTTCACGAAATTTCCGTGTCACAGCAGTATAATTGACCGGTTAACCAACACGTTAAATTTACATTAAAAAAGAAAATAAATAATTGATTTTATCGAGAATGATTGGACATATGCACACGAATACACGCGTGTGCGCTGCACGCGATATAATTTAAGTCGTTTAATTAATCACGTCAGCGTAACTTCGATAAAGCGTAATCGAATACCAACGAATTCGTTCTTTCATTGATACAATGTCCGGTTTCTTTTGTTAATTCCAACGTCCAATAATAATGAGAACGAGAATATCGAATTCCCACACTCGAACTGTCTGCGTTGATATCGTAATTTTCTCTATCGAACGTGCTGTATAAGAAAATAGCGCTAGAAATATGCGAGTAATCGATCGGTGCTTAATTAATATGGTTTAAATTTAGTTGTACATCTATTTAATACGTGATTTTAATTAAGTGTGCCGACGAAAATCTATCCGCGAGAGTTATTTACAAAGATTCTCTCATTCATCCATTAAGCCTTGTTTATTTATAGCGAAACACAGATCGTGTCGAAGTAAATAACACGCGAAACACAGGAAAGGATAGGAAAGAGAGCAGCCGTGTTTTTATATTCTTCGGCGTCGGTCTGTCTGGCGAGCGGAACGGGGCTGTTTTTCCTCTCTTATTTTCACGTTCTCGAATATCGGTCGAATACAGGCAAAGCAAATTTGTGGCGTTACCGAAACTTTTTTCCATCCCCTCGACAGCGCGTTTGAGGGTCGGCGATCGAGGTCGCGCGAACGTTCACGTTGCCCTATGCATGGACTTGCAAACGAGATTAACGGGTCGAGAGGCGCGAGAGAGGCAACCGCCGTGGATTTGCGAGCGTGCCAAGCCGCTTTGAAAGTCCAGTCGAATTAGAGAATCTCTGTCAAATCGATGGAGAAGAGAAGTAAAGTGTATTTTGGAACAACGTATCAATTTTAGAACTGCTTTGCCCGGTCCCTTTTTACTTTTCACCTCGGATTGGCTAACACCGTTTTGTGCAATTTAGAAAAGTTGGGAAAAAATGAAAAACGTATTTATATGTTCCTGTTAATTATATAATTTTAATTGTGTAATTATTATATTTGGTTAATTGGTTAATAATTATTACAATGTGTAATAAGTACGATTAAAGTAGTATTTTAGCGAAATATGGGGATAGAATAATATTGCTAACAGTAAAATGTATATATTTTTTTTTCATGTATATGAAACAAATTTTGTGCTATACAATTTTTAAACATCGTATCATATGATTTTTAAACATTTACGTCTCTGTTTCTACTTTAATTTTTGAAAAATGAATTTATTAGATCACGTGGGTGCGGGCTTGCTCCATTTCCGCAAAAATGAGGTGTATTCTGCAACGCTAGCAAAGTTAGTTACCCGCGTTCCGAGTTGTAGTACATTATACCTGACATGTTACAAGAATTTATGATACATCTTTCTCTGCGTGGCTTTATCGTTCTTTTTACACCTGCAAAAATAAGTGCACCCTTATATAATACCTTTTTACATAATCGTTTCTTTTTTTGCTTCTTTGTAATTTCTTATTTTATTAAATCAACTAAATTATGTATATTCAAAAGTAAAATAAAATATTAAAATACTCTTTCATTAATTGTCGAATATTCCGTTTCTTTTTCGACACGATCAAAATTCGCACGTGTTGAAATACTGCTCTCGTGCTAGCAAGAAAAAAATAATATCTCTTGAATATCTTCACGACCATTTCAATTCACTTCTCATCTCTTTCCAACGCCGCTGGTAATTTGTTCGTATCTATTTGACTTTACTCGAGACTACAGTCGTAATTATTATTGCAGATAGAAAGCGTTGCAATTTCGGTCCAAGTATATTTACACAGCGCTCGTGAAAGTACAGCTCGTCGCCTCGACGTACAAACACAATTAACAGCCGGAGCGTGTGCCCCGTGTCAAGCCTCGAATTTACTTTACGGAACCTGTTGCGGGGGGTCCTTGAGTTTTGCCTTATTCTCGCCGGCATTTTCTCGAGGTCGCGTCGCTTTTAATTTTGTCGCTACGTGGATAACAGCTGATAGCACCGCCGCGATGTATGCTCGCAATCAAACTCTATCTTCGATTGAAAACTTGTGTTTTGTTGAGATAAAATTATATATTAATCTCACGTAGAAAATTGCCAGAGGTAACATTTATAAGTTTAGTTTTGATTTAACATTTTCCAGTTTTGTAGCGTGACTAGAGAAAATAATTCTTACATTTTTAACGATCCATCTTTACAATTTGCAATTCAGCTACGATACCAAAATTTAATTCGATATCGATGTGGTAAATTAATTTTTGATGAATAAAAGAGCACACACACACACACACATATATATATATATATATATATATATATATATATATATTCCAATGTTTCATATTTCGTACTTCAAATTTTACTGAATTTATTGCGCAAGAGACGAAAATATCACAAAATGTAATGGCATTATCAAACAGGAAATGCTGTTTTTCTTTCGCATTTGTAAATACTGTTGCGGTGCTCGTCGAATCGCACGAACTGCATGCGTACGTTGTTAATTTTGCAAAGTTATTTCCGCGAGCCGCATACGACGCGGCAGCGCGTTTTATTAATCATCTCTATGTAGGTGAAAAATTGAATTTTTAACGCTGCAATCCGACAAAAAGCGTACGTTGTGATCCTGAAATTTTCACATACTGCTGGCAGAGCGACAATACATCTGCATCCGTATTACATTTTACCCAGTTGGTGTAAAATTGATATGTTTATTTCTGACTAATTGCTTGTGTTATTTTTCTTTTCAGCGATTCTATTTTCACCGGCATAATAATTTTATTGGGAATTATGTACATATTTCGTATTCCGTATAAACTACTTTATGACAAACATTTTTTAAAGAATTTTCAAAAATATTTTTCCTTTTGAAATGATTAACATTTTATATAAAATTGATAATTATTAAGCAAAGATTAGAAATATTTTGCTGTGTAAAATTGATAAATTAGTACACGTTAGATATAATGCTCAAGGTTAAATGTAGGAACTAATTTTTATTTTGTATATTTATTGTTAGAACATTTTTATTTTTATTCTAAATAATTAAAATTGTTTGCTAAGACAATTGATAAACTTTATTTTATTTGCATTAATTTTATAATTATTCCTAAGCTTTATCGTATAAAGCGCATTTTAAACGCATTTAGATATTAAACTCGCTAAAATTTAGTTCATCCGGAGAATACTAGGAGCAGCGAAGAAATAATTAACGTCAGCTAACGAGACGCGATTAATGCCTGTGCGAGTATATACAAGTCTGCACGTGCATCGTCGCATCGAAGTCAGTACCGTCGCGTCTGCCGTCATTCGATTAGCGCTAAATACAATTTATCGGCAAACTTAAAAGGTGAAAACTGAAGATCGTAGCTTAGCACGGACCGAGTTAAATGAGTTTGCGAAGTTGCGAATTAAATAACAACTTTAACGAGGTTGCAGGCTGCCTTAATGCCCAGCTCTAAACCCCGTGCTTATATCCTGCCTTTACCATCTGTCTGTACTTTAGCGTTGACTGAAAAAACAGACTTCTCCTTTCTCTTTTTCTCTCTTCTCCTCCTCCCATTCTCTTTCTTTTTGTCTGTAAAGAATACGGAATGAACGTTTGAGCAGCAAAAATGCCACGAGAGGAAAATGACAAAGAGTACCTCGTTATAACCATATGCATTTTTTAATAACTATTTGCGCACACGATTATCATATGAAATTGTATTTTATTTGTTCCTGTTGTTATTGCTTGCAGTTTGTCATGGGATCCAGCAGTTTGAAGAAACACCACAGTACACCGAGGTCAATCCTGGTCAAGATGCGAAGCTGGTGTGTCGAGTCCTCGGAAAGAGAGGGCAGTGCATTTGGCAGAAGGATCAAAAGGTACGTAATTATTCCTTATTTAAAACAGTTGGCTATATTTAAAGTTGAATAGCGCTAGAAACACAGTTATACAAAGATCATGCTTTTTCGTCACTCATTCTTCTAGCAGTTACTATTGCTTATCGATGCAATTGCTGCGAAAAATCGTTTATTTATTTTTTATCACAGCGAAAAATTCTATTTATATCGAAGTTATAAAAATAGATATATATTAAAGTGGTTAATTTAAGATTTATAATGACAAAAATTTGAAGAGAATCGTTTTTTTTTTTTTTTTTTTACACGCAAAATAAAGATGTTTTTTCTCTCCGTTATAAGTTTTACTTTTTGGGTTTTTTTTTTTTCATATTACACACATAAGCGAATTATAGAAAAATAAGAAACAAGTTCTTGAATCTGATCGAAAGCGACGTATATTTGTCGTAAGTGCAAAACGGAATTGTTCTCTCGGAACGATCGGAAGTTTAGGGTACAAGCACGACAACGGTAACGTTCGCTAGATGCGATTGCGAAAATTGAAAAACACAACATCCGGACCTCGGAGAAGATGCAACTTGTGTGTACCGTACCGTAGCATCAGAGCATTTCATTGGTTCCGTTCCGCTTTTCTAAGTCCGTGGCAATCGACTTTTCCTCGTTCACCGCGTACGAGCACGTAAACTTCCAGATAAGTTTGTCCTGGCCGGAAGTGGACGCTACAGGATGCGCGACGATTCGTTCGTTTGTCCGTGGAATCTAAAGAGGAAAGGAAACCTGGCCGCTTCAAACTTTCGCGGAACTCCATGATAGTGTGTTCGTCAACTAAGTTCTCCAACTAGTTTCAGTGTAGATACTTCTAGTGAATCATATTGTCTATCGTTATCGTCGTTTATTCTTATTTCACGATATTGTCATAATTAATTAATTTTAGTTGGGCAGAAAAATATTAAAAGAAATGCTTTTTGCAAATAATATTGAAGGATTTAAATGCAAGAATAAGACAAGTTCGCAATTTTTTTATGTTTGACTTTAAATACAAAATTGAAAAACACACACATTCAGAAAATACTTGATACTTAAAATTATAGATTTAATAATTTTACACTTAATCTTTTAGTTGAAAAAAGGGAAGAAAGATTTTTTTGTGGTGTTTTATTAACTATTAATTTAATTTGAAAAAATTATACAGTATACTACATTATTCATAGAGTATTCTCAATTTCGGCAAGTTTTGGATTTAGCACAAAACTAAATGAATATAATAATCCACACAATATTATTTAAGAGTGTTTGCTAGATTTATTTTTAATATCTAAGGCTCCAAATAATATAAAGAACGTACATTATAATACGTGAATTAATGCAAGTTGTTTATTTCAGTTGGGGTGTTTTAAATTTTTATTTTACTTTCTATTGTAAGATTTATTTGTGCAACTTGAATCTATATCCCCTATATACCCTATAAATATATATACCCTATACATATACCCTACGGATGTAATATAGATTTAAATTTACCACATCCACCATATACCGTGTAAAAGTGTTTCCATCAAACTATAAAACTCGGTATACCGCTAATACGTAGCTTTCGCTATTACGATTTATAGGAATACATAGTTCACTGCGAGACGTCACAATCATAAAGTCACAAAAGGATGATTTACGCGCGGTCCTTGGTTTGCTTGATCAGCCGGAATCTGGCGGTAACGCGTTTCCTAGCATGATAAATTTGAGTGCGCGCGATAACGGACTCGATATTTCACTTGAACGAGAACGCAAATATACGAAACGATGTGGATCGCGATCGCCGGTCAGGGCGGCGGGCAAAAGTTAAAATTTTCAATTAAATCGACACGACGGCATCAAAACGCAGCGCTTCCGTCGTTTCGAATCGTCGCGATTTCGAAAACCGGCTTTCCGTGTTCGCATCGAGTCGTTTTCCGCATCCTGCCTCTCTGAATTATTACAGTGGCGATTTGTACACGAACAGGTGCACCACATACACACATTGTATATACGTACGGTTTCGCACGTATAATAGAGAATAATACGGTTTTACGAGCCGCGATTTATCCACATTAGCGATCGCGCGCGGTAAATCCGCGATACATCTTCAAAAGACGGCCGACTGGTATCGATATAAAAAGCCTTAGCTTTTCTCCCTCTCTTTCTCTCTCTCTCTCTCTCTTTCTCTCTTTCTCTCTTTCTATTGATATCGTATACGAACATGTACGGATGAATGTTTCCGATTCGCGCCACGTACCTCGACCTGAGATCTCGGATATATATCTGTATGTCTGGCGCTTGATTGGAGATGAGACGGGCCGGAAAGCGCGAAAACATGGAATGATGCGCAGCATTCTCGAAAGCCAGGCGACGAGAAAAAAGCGAGGAAAGCAGACTTGCTTGATTGGCATGCTCGAGGCGTTTTATGCAAAGTCGCCCCTTGAAATGACACGCTCTTCCGCGCGATATCTCCGGGCTTAATCGAACGCAATCTCTTTGGCGATTTTAAGCATTTCGCGAGATGCATTTTTCATAGTTTAGTAGTTTAATAGTTTGCCTATACTTAAATAATTTTTTTATTATGTAAATATACCAATAAAAATAAGATTTGTAGTTTCTTTCGTGTGAAATTATTTCCAAGAATATGTGCAAACATTTTTCCACACTCACCATAATTAGAAATTGTGATTAGAAATGATTATTTCACGAAACAAACAGTTATTCAGTATTGTCAGTTCTTGATTTTTCGTAAACAAATCTTATCTCATTTCCATAAATCTTCCCTTATTTAATTAACTCGTAATGTCGTTTGCGCCAGCCTTCGCGAAACTTCTCGCGAAGCTCATCGTTCTTAAACAGCTTGCATTTAATGTCATATATCAGGATGTATTTACGCATGTTACACGACAGTGTCATGTCAGAGGACATTAATCCCGACGAAGTTAAAAAGTTTTACGGAAAGCGGAATCTTGTTCGTCTCTTGCAAAGATTTAGCGCAACGTGATCTTATTACGTTAAGAGTTTATAAAACTATACGTAGCTCTCTTGCGGCCGTTTCCTTTCTTTTCACTCGTAATCACCCAAGCGCGTTTTACTTACCCTCCTCCGAAGACGATCGTAAGTTTCGCGGGAGTTTTATGCACCGCAAAAAAGACGAGAGAAAGATAATGCTTCGAAAAAAGGGACGTTGACTGCGAAACGCGCTCTAAATTGAAATCATTACAACTTTAAAATCATTACAACTTTCACATCATTACAACTTTTTCCAGTCGAGGAAAAAGAAACAGAACTCTCTCTCGCAGCCGGGAGTTGAAAAGTCATGCTAAAGTGAGAAAACGAACGTGTCAGAGGGATGATTGTGGTCGAAAGACGGCGCGAAAAGTGAGGGCGAAGATCGATGGTCGGCGAGCAAAACGCGACATTTTACCGTAAGAGACGAGTAAGTTTACTTGCGTAAAGAAATTCTGCAGTTTAATTCTCGGCGATTTTATTCTTTCTCTTGCACGAGAGGTCATCTGACATTCGACTTAGAAAAATGACAACAATAATTTATTCAACACTTTTTCTATATCTATCAAGGTGTAACTGAAAAACATATTGTATATTCGAATATTTTAGTTTTATGGAAAAATCATTATACAATACATACAAAATATATGTATGAGAATAATTTAACTTTGTTCTCGGGAATAATGTAACTATAGTTGAATGATACGAAAAACATTTGGAAGAATTCAGGAATTACATTAATTAAAAGTGATTGTGTTCATCCGTTTATCATGTGCGCTGCGACGCGTTACAGTTTTCATTTTATTGTTATCGATTACTGCAGATATTTGTTTCAGTGATCATTAGAGTGTGAATAATATGTATTTGTGTACGTAAATGCGTATCGCTTTTGTAATTATTACAGAGAACACTCGATCGGAGAACTATTCTTGCGTATAATTTAATTAATCGAGAATAAAAACGTATGATAGCAATGACAAAACAATATGTATTAATAGCGATTAAATTCGAGTCAAAGGTAGTCTATGTTATACAAATGAGAGTATATTTGAGTGCTCTTTGTATTATTATTATCAAAAATATTAACAGAAATAATTATTTTGAAAATCGCAGACAAAAATGACGGTCTGTTGTTACTCTCAACTGCTAACTGTAGGTTGTTTGCCAAGTAAATATCTTTCGAATTGTTTGAGAGGAAAAGCCGCGAAAGAAAGTTGTATTTTTACTTAAAATCTAAATTAATGCGACATATTAAAGAAATGAAAAAAAAGTAGTCAACGTATAAAAATTCAAAGAAAATATTTACAGAGAAAAAAGTAGTAGCGCCAAGATTGGCAATTAAAATTAACTACTGATGATCAAAAAATATATCCTGCTGATTATTATAGCAATGAATTTAAACGCCATGCAAATTTGCAATGCCAATTGTCGATTTCGCGAAATTCTGTTTCAAATCGTCGGCAAAGAGAATGGAATTTGACAGCAAAGGACACGTGTTCATGTTGATATTCGCGTTAATAATGGAACCGCGCAAAGATGAGAGAGGGATCGTCGGCGTAATTGTGGACTTTCGGTGGTTCGAGGGTCAAACAAAAAGGGACTACAGGGAACTACAGGGCGCGCGAAGGTGGAAGTAGATGGATAAGAGATGCCGAGTGGCCTCTCTCGTGGCTTTGGATATTTATTATTGTGCATCTTTCCGCGCGATATGAACCCCCCATTGTTGCCGCCAAAAGCGCTCCCGCCTATGGCCAAATACTCTTGAAAAGCCGCGCAATATACCGGGTATTATATTTGGTATTATATATACTCTTGCAGCATATACGATACCTATATATACACAGCGATGCGTATACATTAATTTGCATATTAATTTGCGAAAGTAAGTTGGTGACGTTTGGATTAGAGAAAATATCGGTGACAATATATATTGTAGGTACTAGGTGTGTACACATACACGCTACTCTCGCTTCCGTTGCACTTTCGTGAGATCGCGTTGCACCCTTCCCCCGGGCATTATTTTATACGACGGAATTTAGCTTTGTTCTTGATTGCGCTTTGAAATGAAATTCCACGATGCGCTTTGTTACGGGTCGAATGAAACAAATTCGCAAAATTGCATATGCATACGATTTTCTACTTAATGTTTTGTAACTTAAGGAAGACTAACATTTTGTAATAGGGCTGTATATTGTACAATTGCATTGATATACTCGCGTGAGATTGTATGCGAGACGTTTGTTTAACTTTTTAATTACTAGATGAAAATTGTATAAATGTTAATATAACATAACGTAACGCTCGCAGTTATAACTTTCGTATGTAGACATGTATACATGGGAGCATCGCGTATACGTGCCTCAGCGACGCGTGAACTAATTTGCATATTAATTCATGTAGATAATCTGTTTTAATGACATCTGGATTAGGGAAAATGTATGCTTAATATATCACCCTCTGGCATCCCGAGTGGCTCGGGCGCGTTTCTCGCGTACTAATAGATTTCGATTATACGACGCATCGATAATTCTATGTATATAATCGAAATCGACAGCGATAACTGACAGCATGATATACCGTCGCGAGATTTAAGTTTAAATTTCTTCGGAAGAATTATTTAACTTTAGTCGGATAGTTTTATGAGATAATTTTTTTAGCAAAAATTTTTTTATTAATTTTTATCAAAAAATGAAAGATTACATTTGACTTAAAATCTTTAATTAATTTTCTTCAACTTTCGAGTTCTTCAAAGAGTCCCGGTTTTTTTTTTTTCCAAAATATTATTACCTTGACTTAAGAACAAGAAAAATCTATGTGGCAAGTATATTTTTTCCCCCTCGTTTACTACAAATCTATCTCCATTATCGGATTGCGTCTTTGGCACAGAGACTGCTCTCGATATTCCGCAAGACAGATTTTTCATTAAGATTTATGTACCGCCCAGAGTACGGTCGGTAATTTTTCAATTCCATTCACAGCAAAGCCGTAATGAAATATTGCACGAGGTTTAATGTACTTGAAATGCTTCCTAAGAATTAAATTTTTTCTCTTCCGCTTTTACATATAAATCTACGCACTACACATCGCAATCAGTTAATTATACATAAATCGATAATTATATAAAAATGCAGGTATCAGTAATTTTTCATGTTGTTTCGAGGATACCTTAGAAGCAACAAAATTCGCATGGAGAATTTTTCGCGAGGGATGAATTTCCAGCGCATAAATATTTGTTATTCCAGCATACTTAATGAGCAACGCGAAAAAAAAAATGTTCATCGCCCGCGCTATATGCAAATTCGTCATGATATAAAGCCTGCGCGCTTGGAAATATGCTAATTCAACCGACGTCGTTTTGCGAGCTCGATATTCAGTACTGTCGGTCCTTCTTCACGCCTATCTCAAATAATTCTTGCTCAGCTGAGATTATCCAAGCTAAATTAACTTTATCCAGGCCGTAGACAACTGTATTAGCACCTCCTCTCGGATCTAAATATTTTTTTCACGAAAAATATATAAATCTACGACGTATATATTTTCAAAAGAACATACATACATATATACATACATATATATATATATATATATATATATATATATACACATATATATAGAACATAATTTTTAATGTTATCAGTAAAGAAAATTTGTTGGAAAATGTTTCCAAATAATTATAATCAGTTAACTAATAATTGAGAATAATATTTAACCAATATTTTAAATGCCATTTTGATTTTCAATAATTGACAGTAATTACAAAATATATTGCTAAAGTAACGTAAATTTGTTAGCTACTAATTATTTATATATTAAGTAATGGGTTTTAATTAATAATTTGCTTAAGCTCTGTTCAATTATCTCCTGATTTCAATTTTGAATATCAATGAAACAAAGCTTATAAAACAATACGGACCCATTTCCGTTAAGCATACTTAACAGAAGTAATTCGTGAGTTAAAATGTATAAAAGTAACTGAAAGATACATTAAAATTTTAAATTCTCGAATATATATTGTACGCATACTCATATGTATGTACATGAAAAAATTAATGGGTCTAGCAGTTTTACTTAAATTTTCAAATAATTTTTTGCTGCTGAATGTTTGCTGGCATCATAAAAGAATATTTGATATAATAAATGTTTTTGCTTTACCATTGCAATTTACCTCAACAAATTTTTTAGTAATATATATATATATACTGTTTATGTATAGAAGAAAATAGTAAGAAAATAGAAATTTCAATACAAATGATAAATTCTAAAAAATTTATCTGGATTATAATTTATTTAAATACAATTTGTATACCTCGTATCAATTTTTTAAATAATTATTCTCAAGAAATAACTCGCGTAGCAATCTATTTGCGAAATTATCTTTAATAGGTTTTATATATCGGAGTGTTTTAGAAGTAAATGCTTCTTAGATGCAGAATGCAAATTATTCTTTGAAATTTTTGACTAAGCGAGACTTTACTTGCGGAGACAACAATGCAAATATCGTCCGATGCTTCTCAGACTCCGTTAAGAATGGCCGCCGGGACGGGACGGGTGAGGCGGTGAGGAAGGCAGCCTGGAACTTGAATATCGCATTACTTACTGTCTCAGGCAGCGACGAGGGCTTTTCGCAGTGGGTGATCCTGAAACGAGACCCTCCGAAAGCCTGGAGATTTATGCCCTGCACGGTTTCTCGTTACTTCCTCAACCAAATATCCTCTCCGCGGCTTTTCTCTCGTTCCTCTTTCCCTCCCCGGCACCTCGGCTAGTTGCTCTCCCGTCTCTCTCCGACGTGATTTTCTCCCGCGAAAGTGAATATTTATGAAAGATGTAAATAACGAGCGAGATAATTTTCTCTTTGGGAGCCACTTTTGTTTACAACACCTCCCTCCCTCTTTCTATTTCTCATTCTGGAGCTCCTAATCTTGTTTTCGTTTTCATTCTATGCTCATTGTTTACATTTTCTGCGACATCGCACCAAATCGCATTGCATCCGTTTTATATCGAAGTACCGAAATGATCTTTGACTTGTAAGCTTTCTTCAAGGCACAATATTTAAATCACATTTTTGACGAAATGTCAATTGTAGCTTTTTTCAAATTGTTCGACATTTAATCGAACGGTTATGTTAATTGTTGTTACATATATTTTTATAAAATTATTTCCAATCTGTTTTAAAGATTCTGTCATTAAACTGGGAGAATATTAAAATACATTGTATACATATATACATATCAAATATTTGCAGAAAATGTGTGTGAGGATATATTATTAATAAATTATATTAAATGCTACCAAAATTGCGCGAGCGAATAAAACAGCCGGTCGACGTCCGGTATCCTCCACGGATGCGAGAGAATTAAAAACGGATACATTGCACAAGGAAACTGTTCACAGAAGTCGCCATTGTTCATTGAAAGGATTAAAAATCCACGCGCGCCTGGGATGTGGCGCTTACTTAGCAGGAAGAGAGGAAGGGTCCCTTTTTCCTTCTTCGTGCCGTTTCCCGGCCGTCTTTGTGTCTCCCGCTCTCTGCCCTCTTCAACCATCCGGCTTTACCGCTCTCTTCGCTGTTCTCTGTGTTCTCCGGAGAGGCCGCGACCAGCAATCAACGTAATGCACCCGCAGACACACCCCTGCCAGCCCCCGTTCCCATCGGCGTACACAGACCTGAAACGAACACAAATACCGTCGCATACCAAGGCAAACAGCTAAGGGTACATATCCCTAGGCCAAAGGCCAGAGTAACACGAGGGAACACCGTAGTAATGCAGACTCAATGGCAATCTCTTCGAGAGCAACGAAATAGATAGATCGTAAGACGTAGATCGATAGCGAAAAACCAAGCGCATTCTTACTTTTTTCTCTTGCGAAACTTCCTCTCGGAAATGTTACCCTAAGTTCTTGCTCTCGTCGCAGACGACGACATGTACCCTTGTGATAAGCGTCGAAAAGTTCGCAACTCGAACGCAGCTCGAAATTCGTTGCGCGCAGATGCTATTTGCCGTTTGTGTGTTTGTGAAAATTTTCGGAATTATTGAATAGGAGACGAGGGAAGAGATTCAACCGAGAAAAACGTCTTCTATGCTCATTGCGCATTCGAAAAGTGCCTCGCGGCTTGTTCCGCCCTAAGAGCGATGGTATACCCTTCGCGTATGTGTATTCAGGCTGATTTGCGGCGGCTTGGTTAGAGTTTCCCGGGATATCGGAAAAGTTAGTATGCGTGTGCCTCTTCATGGACATGGACGATGAAGCGTGCGCTCGGGAATTCTGGATAACTTAGGTATAAATCTTGCGTTACCCTGACGCAAGGTATTCCGGAGAAAACGAGAGATACATAGGCACCTTTTATTCTTTGGCAAGAGAAAAATTGCGAGATTAAATTGTGTCATTAATTCTTTATCGTCGTATATCGTAATTTTGAATAATTTTTATCGTTTTCATAAAAGCGCATTATGCGTTTCAGAGAGTGATTTATTCTTTCGATTTTAAATGAAGTGAGAGCTTAATAATCTCAAGACGAATAATATTATTATAATTGAAGAAGTTTATGCGCTCTAGGGGGACATTTTCCCTGCCATTTTTCGCTGCGAAACAAATGTTTGCAGTTAACTACGAGAGCATTGGTGACAATATCTAATGGACATTTTGTGATACGATAGAATGAAAAGGCAGTTATTCGAGAATGATACGATATGAGATATTAACCCGACAATGACCTAAGACGTTAATTCGTCGTAATAATATATATACTAGACATCGTTTCACCCCCCTAACACAACGGGCATGAACGCGCACCAGTAAACTCATTATTCTTCTTGTCCTGGGGGCGCATAACCCGCTCTTCGTCTACGCGCGAATAATCTTCGTCAGGATTTCGCTATTGTATTATTGTGTCTGCCACCGGGTGATAAACTGCGCATTCCGCAGGGAATGCCGCTTCGCTCATTACTAATATAGTCGCACGACGGCGTCCTATCGTAGTTAACGGAGCTCTCATTGCGTCCCCGGAGGAAACCGAAGTTAAGCACTTGTCCGCTTCAAAGCGCGACCATTTCTCTCGCGAGAATTCTTCATTAAAAGGATCTTGGATTCTTGGATATTGAGGATATCACAAATGACGTAACATTTTTATGCCGGAAGAAGTGAGATGGAAAGAATGAATTGTGAATATTTTCGATAAAACAGACATAATTATGTGCTTCCCTATGAAATATTATCTACCACATTTTTTTCTTAATGAAACTAATCTGAAAAATGAACGCATTTGACAGTGTTTAAAATTTTAAAAAGAATTAATTGAATTGGATTCAATAATTTATTTGTTATAATTTTATTGAATACATATATAATATGATTATGAAATTGGATAATTAATTCAGTTTGAAGCTATAAAAAAATAAAAAAACGCAGGTAAAAAAAGACACAATCTCTTGAATATATCATTATAATTTTTCATGGATCAAGCTGATTTAATCAGAACAAAGAAGCAGTTTGCAGGGAACTTTATATCCTCGCCAGCAATACACAGGCGAGCGCGACGGTGCTAATTCAAGACAGTGGACCGCCGGCGGATTATGGAAACTCGTTAACCAAGTAATACCTTTAAACGACGTTTTAAACGAAGGTTTTTCAACTAAAGCTATCACAAACTTATAGATAGAACAATCCGACCTCCACCGATACGCCGATGATGTACATGGTATATAATAGTCGTTACAATAACGTATCACGCGAAGCTGAATGATAAAAGAAAAGAATGGAAGACTGAGAGCAGAGAGAAATCGATTTATTATCACGTTAAGCAAAAAAAATTACAAACAAATATCACGAAAAGAAGAGAGTTTTAAGTGCAACAATTAATTAATTATATATATAAGTAATAAAAAATATCACAGTAGCACACACAAATATGTACGGCAAGTAAAATACAATTAATTTACACAAATAGGTATAAAATGTCTCAAGATGAACAATAACTTTGGAATGCTACAGAAATTTTTAATTAAACTTTCGAGAAGAGGAACAAGAGAAAGCTTTCTCGATTTTGCGGGAGAGAAAAGACTGTTTAAAACGCAAGGGAAATAAAGGGGAATTAAAGAACGACCGCATGAAGGATCGATAGCTGAATTACAACCGCGTTATGACTGCAAAACTTGCTAAACCCGCACTTTTCTGGCGACAGCCAGAAATTAATCCGCGAGAAAGAAGAGTCGACCGACATCGATGACGGAAACCGGAAGCCGTTGATTCATTTCGGAGGAAGCGTACGGTACAGCCGACGGTGGAGCTGAGCTGGGGATGGCAAGATGTACCGAAAGAGGATTCCAGTAACGAGAAACGATCGTCACAGTCCAGATTTTTGGATTTAAAAATGTGCTGACTAAAATGTGCGTGGACTATCGTTTAGAGGAAATTTGTCGGCGAAAATTAATTCTTCTTCTATTAATCTCACGAGAATCTAATTAATCAGTCATTCATTCAGGTTGCAAATGGTATAATATTCATATGTTTCATTTATATATGACATTTCTAACATCGAGTCGTTGTATGTAAGATATTGTATTGCTTAAGTGGAATCATATTTATTTACTTGCGTAAAATTTATTCTTATTATCTGATGTATGAAAATATTAGAATTAGATTATGAAAAAATAAATATATAATTCTTTTTTCGAGATAAAAGAGATATATATACATACATAATTAAATATGTATAAAAATTATATTATAATTTCTAAAAATTCTGCTTTTTTTTTTTTTTTTGTTTAGCCGATAGGAATGCACCTGAAGAAATATGAATGGGTGGGCTCGCCAGACATCGGTGACTGCTCGTTATGGGTGAGATCGGCCACCTTAGAGTTCGACGACGGACTCTGGCAATGTCAAGTAACCGCAAGTGATTTCACGACGCAGGACGCGTTAGCATCCGAACCAGCGAGGCTGGTCGTCAGAGGTAAATGCTACATAAATTTCCTATCAATTATTTTTGAGCTGTATAAAAAAAATCGTTCTCTAATGAGCAAACAAATGAACGTAAGAAAAAGCTTTGACAATCTTCTTTAAACGTCGTACTTTATTACGATTCGCAATTATTGTTTCAATAATGAGCGTTTCAAGAGTAATATTTATAATAATGCTGCACGTGCGTATTATGCAACTAAGTAATTCGATACGAAGTTGAGAAATCAAATCCCATTCAGTTGAGTCGAGCGAGCCTTGTTTTTCCACGTTAATAGTCGATACCAAGATAATTGATTTCGATAGCTCGCGTTGCGCTTAATGAAACGACCGACATAATTACCAGGCGCGTATCGCGTGAAATAATTCGCATAACGCAATGAATACTCGAGCAGATCGCTCGCGAACCTTGTCATTATCGCTACTTTCGGAATAATCGGTGTTGTAGCTCGTGGAATGTGTTTCGCCTTTTTTTATCGGCGAGAGATATTTATGGCAAATTAATGTCTCTCGTTCGGGGATAGTATATTACACAGAATATAGTCGTGTAAAATCCAGACGATTGCCTCGATGTTACATTCGCTCGGTAATCTCGTGACACAATTAGCAATGAAGCAACGGGATTTATTTCTATGTCGTGAAAATGGAGTTTGTAGCGGGACGAGAATCCCTGCGTCTTTTTTTTAAATCCTTATATCTCTCAGTACTCGGTTGCAATATCTACACGTCAATAGCGACAATCTAAACATATCGATATTTTATTTTATCTAAAGATCAAAATATTTGATGGCATAAATTTATATTTTGCGATCATGAATTTGTACATATAAATAAATAAATTTTTGCGAGAGAAAAAATTATTAATACGGTAAAAGTTTTCAATAACATTTCAAGATCCTTTCAAATCATATCGCGCGACGATTTTGTCTAAAGTTAAAAGAACATTCGATGGTGTTCCCGAAACACCGTGTATACGATGGCGCGAAACAGCGACGGCATACGGCGGGATATTAATCCGTGCTAATTTTCTCATTCCAGTCAGCCCTCAGCGACCGCAGATAGAGTACACCGACCGTCTAATTCTCCCCGGCAGCAACGTGACAGCCCGAGCAGGTGAGATCGCTACGCTCACATGCAGAGCGCGGTATGGGAATCCTTCGCCTCTAATTAAATGGTTCGTAATTGTTGCACGTAGATTCCGTACTACTTAACTTGTGCGCCGCCGACCCTCTTGTTCGGCGCGCGCGCGCGAGAGAGAGAGAGAGAGAGAGAAAGAGAGATTTCTCGCTTCGCGTGTCTCGCTCGCTCGCCGTCTCGCCGTCTCGTTTCCTGTCTTCGTCGTCACGTTCCTTCCGCTCGTTTGCTCGCTCGTCGCGAGAGTAATTATTCGGCAATTTCAGGCTTATGAATCTAGGAATTAATTAAGATATATTGGTAATAAAGAGAAAGGGATGAGAGAATCTGTATGAAATAATTGGTTTAAATCGCTCGCGTGATTTATATTTATGAGGAATTTTGTCTAAAATTTAAAACGAATGTACTTTATATATATATATATATATATATATAATATTATTTTGCATTAAATCATTTATTTAATTAAAATATAAAAATTTGCATAACTTTCTATGATAACAATCTAAATAAAATTATAATAAATATTTAAATTTTGAAAAACTACATTGCCAAACGTTTCGATCCCTTACTTTAGGAACTTTCTTTATGTATATTTTAAGTAATATTTGTACGCCACTGAG
This sequence comes from Anoplolepis gracilipes, assembly GCF_047496725.1. NCBI lineage: Eukaryota > Metazoa > Arthropoda > Insecta > Hymenoptera > Formicidae > Anoplolepis > Anoplolepis gracilipes. The sequence goes on along the minus strand of NC_132976.1, from coordinate 5,009,479 downwards.
AGGAGGACCTTAAAATCGAAACATTTGACAATGTAATGTTTTTTAAAATTTAAATATTGAATACAGACTCGCTCGCTCTTACATCAGTTTAACTTTGCTTTTGGCCTTTATTATAATTCTGTGTTTACATTTACATATTTAATTAAATAATTTTCAATCTCGATAATCGCGCGTGATTCATGTCTTACATAATCAAGTTACTATCGATCAAGGCATCTTTTATTATGAGCTCGTTTCTCCTTCGACCATCGTTGAAGCGCTTTGGATTTGTTCCCATTGCTCGAAGATTCCACGTAATGCATCGAGGGCGCTATCGATAGCAGAACATGCGCTCCATGAATAATCATGATCCATGCTGCATCGTGTCTAGACGAAATTAAGAAGCTACACGATGCATTTCGTGCAAGAAAATGTCAGACATGAGTCTCACGCAAAGAGAGAGAGAGAGAGAGAGAGAGCGAAATCGTAAAATTTTCTTAGCTTCCGTGTGTGACTCTCCGCTTGTTATTTTCGAGTAGAAAGGAAAAAGGTTAATAGTTTTGCGACGAAACAAAAACGAACGCCGCGACAAGAGAGAAGAGAGAAAATATGTGTGTATCTCTCTGTCGGTTTTAAACCTGCAATTTTCGGTTATAGCAAGACGAGAGTGTCCGCAGAGCCACTCCAAATTGTAGACGATCCCTTGACAAGGCGACCGTTCTCCGGCAGCCTCAGTCCTCAGGGCTCTCTCGCTTACCCACTTACTCACGGGGAATTATCTTAATTGACATACGCAATACGACGCGGAATATGAGTATGCATAAACGTGTTAATTATGACCGAAACATAGAGGCCGTGAGAGACCGTTGCACAATCGATGACGAATATCGAGTTTTCATCCGCAGAAGCGAATTGTCGGCGAACGAGATGACTGTCGTAGTAATTATTATATCATTATCGTTATTTATTTATTTATTTTTTTCTTAAACGGGAAGCAAGTCCCTTTGGTACAGAAGTCGGTAATACATCAAAGTTATTATTGTTGTTACGCGAGCACCGCGAGTATTGTCATTATTTAATTCTTTGTTATGTTATACTTGAAATATCTCGCTTTGAAACACTTTTCCACGCGCGTATCGGATAGCTTGTTATAATTAAAAATATTTTCTAGTCGACCTAGCAAACATTTCTAATTGTCTGCATGCTTTTTCCTATACTTAATTCTCGGACAGTAAATGACGTGACAATCACATGTGCAAGACATCGAATAAATCTCGATTCATAGTAAAATTTATTTTGTACGTTGTATTTTAAATTAAGCTCTTTTATATTATGTTTTTATATTATATTTTTATTTTTACAATTTCTGACTAAAATTTTTCTTCAAAAAATGAATGCTACATAAGAATTAAAGAGAAAATCATATTTAAAAACACTAAAAAAAACAAGATATTTTTAAAAATACATATCATAGAAATAAACGATATTTATTTTAATTTTATTCAATATACACATGAAATATCTGTTTCAATTATTGCACGGACATTACAAATATATTGCAAACATTTGTTATATTTCGCATTATATTATATTTGTGTTATTGTAATCGATACAGATATATGACATTTTGAACGCTTTTGCAAATCGAAAAGAGAGAAATGGAGGACAGAAGGGTAGAGAACCGCTATGATTCGAGTAACGTAAACACGCGTCCGAAATTAATTTTCAATTCATACTACTAAACTTTGACGTAAAAAAAAATTTTTAAGTGGATTATGAGAGACGTGATGTTTACCAGCCGAGAATTAAGAAGAAAAAGAGCAACTTTGTGAATAAGCTGAAAAAGTAAATATATATATTTACTTTTTCAGGAAAATTTGCAAAAAGAAATACTCAAAATTGCATACATAACTTTCGAAATAAATTTAATATTTAATGCAAAACTCAACGATATAAATATATTTTTCTCTTATTTTCGGAACATGTTTAAGAATCTAATTTACAAGAAATAGAGTGGTGCTTTTGTATTATCCTTATTATATAATCCATATTATAACAACTGAACATTGAGAGAGAGAGAGAGAGAGAGAGAGAGACTCAAATCACAGTATCGTCGTTTATCGAAGGAAAACTCCAAGATTTCCGAAGAGCGAAATTCAGAATAATCGCGACGATGAGCCTCGGTAGGAAGGTTTGGCAAACGAGAAGGAAGAGCGAGAGGGTCCGGGAGAATAGAGTGACGTCGACGGGAACGTGTGCGCGTAAGATAGGACGAGTCGCGCGCGATCCGAAGACGAGACTGACGAGGAAGGGAGTATGTTGAAGGGGAGCGAGTAAGAGTTGCTGCAGAACAGCCATTGGAAATGTAAATTTTCCGGACGATATGCTGCAGGTACGTGGGCGAGACCGAGCTGAGGACGTTGCGGCCTCAGGTAAACTCAACCGAGATAGATAATCCGCGCACTTGGGCGACCTACAGTGTTTGCGAGATTTTGGCCGAGCGATCACGTTACGGCCAGCCGATCAGATGCGTTGCCATTCATCCGGCGTATGCCAACCCTACCATGTCGTCCAGCACCGAAGTGAGGTTCGATGTGCGATGTGAGTAGACTTAATTTTCTTTCGTAAAGAATTCATTAGATTCTTAGGTAACAAAACGGGAAAAAATTTGACGGTTAAATCTCATAACATAAAATTAAGATCCAGACAAAAGTTGGTACTTACTATCTTACTTTCCTGGCATATTAGAGGACTATTGATACTTAACATATAGATATTTCTCTATACCTTTTTTTATTAGCTATAATTTTAGATTAATTAATTGATCTTTGGGCACAATTGATAATATTCTATAAAATAAACTTTTTATAATAAAACTCTTTGAATCTAACATTTCGTATGCGTCGATAAAATTAATATGCCAAGTGCGTAAGATTTATTGATTATACGTATGCGATAATGATTGTCTCGTTATCGTAAGTTACGTTATTGAATGATATATACGTGCGTACGTTGTTAATATTAAATGACGCGTGACGCAAGTACAACCATCGTTTGGTGTACTCGACTTTCTCCTTACAAGTACAAAAGTAGGTCGGTTGGGATAACATAATCCTTCGCCCTCTACAAAGTTTACGCCTGAATACAGACGAGTTTATAATTAATTACGAATGATGACAATGATAATGGTTTATTAAGTTGTTCTAGATTATAACGGCTTATTAAGTTCTCCTAATGGACATTGTTAATTTAAGAATTTAGCCATTTAGTATACATATATATTTCGAGCGAAATGTGCATTGGTTGCAGAATTTTGGTATATATATATAGGGTATAATGGGAGAAGGAGGGGGATGGGAAGGGAGTGTAATACATATATAGAATACGCGTGCTGTATGTATATATGTATATGCGTATAATTAATAATAATTATGTTTCTCTGATATATGCATCTGAAAACTCGCAGGTTAATAATATAAAACAATTTTGATTATAATGAATTCTCTGTTAAATATTCTCTCATATTACTTCGCATAACTTTGAATATTTGCACTAAATATGACATAGATCTCGAAAATATATCACTGTATAATATAAACATTTTTTTTAAATATAAAATCAAATTATCGCTGCCCGATTACGTCTATCTATATCTGTGAGAAAAGCTGCTTTGTTTGAAAGATATCTCTCGAAATATATAAAATGCGCAAAGAAGAACGAAGCGGTAAGTCGAGATTAAGGTTGTGCTTCATTTCTTTTTTTTGCACAGTCGTACCATCAAGTATGTTGTATGCATAATGGAAACGGCGGAAGAAGGGAGAAAATATACGACGCTAAAACTTTCCTTCCTTCTCAGCCGCCATCTGCACGCCTAGAATATATATTTCTGATCATAATGAAAAACTTTCGATCAAATTTCCGCCAATGTCGTTTGCTGTTATATTTAACTCATATAATCATATTTTTTTCATCAAACTATATGTACATATAAAATTATTTTTGGTAAAATATGATACCATGATTTAATAACAGGAGAAAAGCACAAAAAACACATATAAAGGATACAATGTAATTTTGCAGTTACAATTAATGATTACATATTGCAATTTTCTCATCCAATATAATTTTCAAAAATTATTAAAAAATATATTTAAAAATATATACATTTTTACATATTCTTTAGATTAACATTTCAAATTATTCGACTTTACTATTTGAATATACATAATATTTGTTATAATTATTTGCTAAATATGATCTCTCCGAAGAGAAACGAGGATTTACGTAATAAATTAGAAAACAGAATCGAGAGCGGAATATATCTAATTATAGCTTTTATAATTATAAAATTATTAAATAAATATCTCTAGTAACATTTATTTCTGATATTCTGTACGATATTTTACATGACGATTTATATTTAATTTTATATCTTAATCTTAATTATTTGACATTTTAGTCTTTTCTTTTCTTTTTGGCTATAACTTGATAAAATATATCATTATCGTAGAACGAGAAAACATTTATTGCGTAGTTTGTAAATAAAAGAACAATGTCATTCATGCTTAAATATATTTTATACAATGAATTTTTCACAATGAATTTTATACAATGAACCTCAATTGCAAAGTATCGATATTCTTCTATTATATTATCAGTGTAAAAATATATTTGATAAAAAGTTAGGCGAGCACGACTAGCGTAGTGAATGCTTTTCGCACAAATTGCGATAAAACAATTCGTTGATAAAACGTTCGATCATGGGAAACAGTTCGGCAAAAAAATTACTAACCACGACCGTATAACACACTGACCTCAAACCGTTTCGCATCTCTGACCATCCCCAACAATACACTGATTTTAACCTGGTGCATACACATACACGTGCACATGCACCTAAACACATATGGCGAAAACTCGCGAGTTTTCTCTGTCTCTTTCCCTCTCATCAATCTCCCTCAAATCAGTACGTCGTGATGTCATGCGTTTTAACCTTATCGACAATTTGATGCCCAGTTCGGAACGTTCAGGCAGATTTTAACGCTTTTTGCGAAACTATGCTGCAGCAGACAGCGGCCAAATGAGTATTGATTTTAGTTTCACGGCAGGCATCGCTGCATAACTACAATCAAACCGCATTTTCGATAGCAGTATAAATAAGCTTGTTACTAGCCTTTGAATCATTATGTTGATTTTATGATACACACTGTTATGATTTGATAGGATAATCATCGCTCATATATCATTCGCTCATTAATTTACAGTAACGTGACAACGTTGTTTGAGGAGAAGCAAGCCATTAAAAGTGTTAATGTTGTCGTCTATTATACAAATATTTTACCGAGTCTATTTGTAATTCGTAAAGGAAATTTATATAATTATTTTACAGCTTACTAGGATATCGTGCATCTCTTGTATTATAAAAATTTTGAAATCAAATCGACTGTTAAATCTAATGTTACATAACATTAATTAGCCAACAGCTGCGATACGATCGTAATTATTATGTTAACCAGATTGCATTTGGATTTTGTATACATTTCATCTTTCCTCTTTGCATCAGAAATTAATTTAGCAAACAGAATGAAAAAGTATCGCGGGCGTATGTACATATGTATGTACGTATGTATGTATGTATGTACGCTGGTTGTAGATTAAAAGGCTTGTGTCCTTTCGCATAAAGTTCAATACATTGCAAATAAACTACTAAAACTTCTATATATATACGTATATCGACAAATTTTCAATTTGCGATAATGCTCAAATATACGATCAGTATAGTCATTATGATAAAATCACTTTAGCTCCATTAAATAAGTGATGTACTAATTTATGTTAATTTTCGGAAAACATTATTTTATCCTCTGCAAAAGCTATACGTAAAATTATAACAAATTTATAGAATTTATCATGCTTATCATTAAATTTATTGAATTTATCATGCTTTTTATCCTTTGAAAAATATTATATATTTTTACATTATAATTGTATATGTATTATAAAATATAATCTCTTAGAAAAATATATTTCTACTGATTTATGCATGTTGATGATGAATGCGACTTTGTCGCAGTAGTTGCGGTCGAAAATATATCAGCCGCTCGCGGATTAAACGTATATATCCGGCGCGCTCCATCGAGGTATGTAATTTCGATCACGCACCTGACGACGTCAAAAATTGATTCGCCCGTTACCATTCCTAATATCATCTCGAGCAACATCATTTTCCCCCTTCCCATTCTTCTTGATCCAATTTCGAGCTCCGTAATTTATAATTCCAGCTGCAAATTCGATCCTGAATCCCATCACGGCCCTCTCGAGAACGTCTTGCGTGCACATCCGTCCGTAATACATTCGTCCGTTTCGTGACACATACGTTTGTCTGCGTACACATGCCGAATGTATTGATTGCGAGCATTAGCCCGAACGGCACTTTCCAGAGTAAATTGAAAAGTTCGCCTCAAAGCACCGATATATTCCGTACTGATGCCACTTCGATCGCGAACCGGGGGAGATTTTATCTGCGCTAACGAGAGGCCGCATTTTATCGATGCAGTTTTCAGAGAGCGTAAGCCGATGCGGATGGACCAGTAACTCGGCCATATTTCGGTCAGTGTGTTTTTTGAATAAGCTGTGGGAATAAAAAAGCATAATACTCTATGGCGATTACGTTATTAATTCTTGTTATACGAAGAATAATTCCATATTGCGGAAAATTCTCATCTATTTACTGTACAAGCTCTGGTCAAATCGTTACGAAATATAAGCGTTTGTTACAGATGGTTCTTTTTTTCAATTTTAAATATTCGTAGTTTTGTGATTTTTATTTGAACTTTTTCGCGAGTTCAATTCAGACTACGTTAGATTATCGAATTCCATTTATAATAACATCTGCAATAAAAAACATAACTTTAGCGTTTTTGTTTCTCTTATTCCCTCATCGTATTACTTTTATTTCGTAAAAATAGAACCGTTTGAAGTTTATCCAAGAAACGACTGGCCGAAATCTGATCGAATAGGTACTCCTTGACCCATTCGAATCGCGTCGGTTTGGCTCTCTGAAAACTATCATATTCTGAATAGCTGCACATCATTGCTTTCTCTTGCAGTATCCGCGATAGTTTCGCGGATATTGTTCACGGTTTTGCGTTAAATTGCTGCAAACTACTGTAATAGGATCAACTTTTTACAGGGCAGATGGTTTAGAATATCAAAAAGAATGTGCAACTTGTTATTCTTTTTTAAAATCTACACTGTATCTTAAATACGACTAATTGTATCCATTATAAGAACATCATCATTATATTCATTATAAGGATTTATTAATAAAGATTTTTCTTCGACATTTTATAAACGTATGTTTAAGAAAATTCAGCTTTAGTTTTAAATTAAATTAAACTTTGAAAATAATTATAGCTTGTTTCGTTAAAAACAATTAATCTCAATGAAGAGCCTATAGGAGCATAGAATAGATGAAATATTATTTTTAATATGATGTATATTTTATCAAAGTAATATGTGAGACATTTCGATACTGACGGTTATCTCTTCAGCCATAAAAAAAGTTGGTTTTTTTTCTGCTTTTTATTATTATATTTTATCGTATTTTATCATAATTTAGTTAACTCTTTTCTGGTTTCTATAACTAATTTTCATATTTTCTTACGAAATTTTTATATATTTTCAATACTTTTATATATTCGACATTTTTATACTTTTATATATTTTAATGGAGAATTTGTTAGAAAAATGTTCCTTGAACATAAAAATTTTCTCACGCAACGTTTCTGTGATGCGTAAATCTAGTATGGATGCAGCGTTCCAGCGCACAGCTGGCGCTTGTGAGCGAGTGTTATTCGCTCGCGCGTAATTCTCAGTCGTTTCTTGAGTAAACTTCAAACAACGACGCGGATGGGGATATGGAAATAACGTCAGAGAAAGAGAACCGTCGACTGAATAAAAGATTTTCTGAATAATCGATATTTCGGCGCAGTGCGTTAAAATGCCTAGGGTACACATTAGATAATTGAGTTTAGGAAAAACTTTTTGGAAAATTCTCCCTTTTTTGTAATGTCAGTAACATTAATAGCTCCAGCCGGTAGACATAATTTTTGCAGGTTAATGAACTCGAATACTTCATTTCCATAAACATTCGATAAACATTTGATTTTTACCGCACTGTCTAATTTAATGAGCGAAAATAACGGTATGAATAATAAAAATAGAAAAAAAAAAATTCCAAAATTTTAATTTTTTAATGGATAAGGATGGATAAAATATGTTTTTTTTATATAGGACATATATTTAATTGTTTTTAAACAAAAAAAAAATTCTTTCCTTTTTCTCGGTCCTTTTTTTCCCCTTGAATTCGATAAACTTGATAACTAATTGAAAATAATAAACTAAATAACCGCTAATATTTGTGCAAAATTAAATATTTAAATAGTAGCGATCATTTATTTTAAAATTCCGCAGCGATAATTTAATGATTAGATTATTTAATGAATTTATTTATAGTGGGATTTTACAAAAAATTCGAGGAAAGTTATGGTTTTTTGCAACTATTCAATAATCTAAAAAACGTTTTGATAATTATGTTTGGAAATGAGAATATTTCAAGACATGAATATTAATTTTAATGATTAATTTCATAAAAAAGTTTTCTAGAAAAGTTTTTCTTTTTTTTTTCTTCTTATACAAAAATTTTAGGAAAATTATATTTTTGTCAGCATACCTTTATAATATTTAATATTAACAGTATTTTTTATTTAATCTGAATATAATTCTAGAAACAAAAATCTTAAAAACAAAAAATTTATAGAAACAAGAAACCGAAATTTTAAACTTAATCTATATTGATTTGCATTTATTCGCGTTAGAATTATTTTTCTTGCTTCCTACGTACCTAGTTTTCATGAAAATGCAACGAGTATGGTTATGCCGGTCAATGTTTACTAAAGCTGCTAAATTAAATTATATTAAACAGATTACTAAATTCAAATTTGCATAATCGTGCAGGATGCAAGAGAAAAAGGTAGAAAAAAACGCGAATTTATACATGAATTTGTGTACAAATACATGGTTTTTTCATTATACAGAATTTTTATACATTTTCTTTAATATATAGAATGAGTTTTAATATATGGTTATTTTAAGATCTTTTCTCTTTGTTTTATTTTTGGAATATCTGATCCTTGTAGATTCAATTCAAATTCAATTATGATTGCTTGACAGTACTGGATATATAGTGCTGGTTCATTAATTTATATCATAATTTTTTTTATATCAAAACACTAATTAATAAATTATATTGTAATTGAACAGATATTAATCTTGAATTGAAAAGAAATTCAGAGAGAAATGTAATTGCACTTTGCTCAAATAACATATATACATATAAATATTAGAGTAGTTGAAATTTGTACATATTATATATTATATATTCATATATTACATATTTTCATGTATTATATATTAACATTTCCAAATTAAAAATAATGTGTAATTTAAGTTGAAATCAAAATAAGTATTGACTACAGTATAAGGCATTTTTTATAATAATATATATGATAGAGATAGAGCATTATGATAGATATGCGCCTTGATGTTGTAGACTCTAAAAATATATATCATATTATTAACTTTCAAAACGATGCGGATTAACTTAACTTTATGTTTTTAGTTCATCTCGTTGAATATATCATAATGTTATTCATTAAACGTAACGGCTTTTAACATTTTTAATGGCTGCAACGATGATCTATTACATGAATATGGAAAACGAAACCAGAAGTAAACGGGTTTGTTGATGAAAATTGGCTCTGGTTTATACAGGCGATAAATTAAATAAATATCGAGTAAATAAACAGAAATTACGTCATCATTCGGTGAATAGGATGCCGTAACTCTCTGTGCCAGTTTTCCATCAAAATCACCGAAATTACGGCTCGTGCATTATCAAAGAGGTCAAAATTACGCTCTGCAAATTAAAGAGAAAAGATTTATTCGTTGCATTATACGCCATAAAGAACGAAAAATCCATACGTGACGCACACAAGTGTACAAATGCAATGAAACAATATTAACCCATTCATTCATAATTTATTTTTTCCCATAAAACAAGTATAAAGTAGTGAGTATAATAAATAATTGCTCACCTATTAACAAAATCACATAACAAGCATCATAATAAATTACAATCTGATGAACGTAACGCGCACCCATCCTGCTTCGATTACAAATTAATATTAAAATAACTGTAACGGCAATAAGTTCTTATACTCGTATATTTCATGAAATTCATTCTTCACAAGGTGATTAATTAATTATTCAAAGAAGGTAATTACTGCATGACCCGAGCATGCGCTTTTTCCACCGTGTCCACCGGGTACCATCAGTTATACGCGAAACCAAAGTCAGCGCAGTATTTCTGGCTTGCTTTGCCCATCGGGAAAACAGTGCTACAACTGACCGCGTTCGCGTAATTTAATTTCTCCTTAAACTGAAACATCCATTTTGGCAACGACATATATATCTTTGTTTGATATAAATAATGAACGAGATGCTTTCTCGTTGAATGAACAGCTATATTTGAAAGAAGAAATGATGGATGGATAGGAAAAGAGATAGAATGATTTATTTAAATTCCAAGACATACAATTGTATAAAGATTGTTATATTAAAATCGTACAATATTGTATCATCAAACGCAAAATCAGTATCAGAAAAGTTCGAGAAAAAAACATATAAGTAACACAAAATATGTAATTACGTTTTAGATCAGTTATATATTTAAGTGTATAATTTTTCTATTTATTATTTCTGGTCAATCGAGAGATGGGTATCGAAATTATTATTATTGCGAGATTTGATACATATATACATATATATAATACTAAATTAAAATGTCATTTTTTAAAATATCGAGCAACAAACTCTTCTGAATCTTGATTTTAATTATGAGCTTGTTAATAAGAGCAGTTTAATCTGAAAACTTTATACCGCGGACCGCGTTTGTTTTCTGTACCTAATGTTTATCTTTCACGGTCTCCCGCACACTGCGACTGGTGATTCTAGTGATGATTAAAACCGGTAACGATGATGGGACCCGTTTTCTCCACCGCATTTATGTTAAATTCCTCTTGTTTACCAAGAGACATGAATATGAAAGAGCTTTTCTGGGATAATTATACGTAATTTCCACGTTGCTCTTATTAAAATTGTTACAGTTTTACTCTCACTTTTTATTTTGATCCGTCAAAGATGGATGACCAACGTATTTTTGAAGCAGCAGTTCAGCATAGTATTATCATATTAATATCATTAGTGATAATATCCGCGCAAATTATTTGATGATTAAATCATAATTTTGTACAAATATTCTTAAAGTTTTGTTCCTCTTCGTTTCTAATTCTAAAAATGAAAACATATATGCATAAAAGATATACACTGAGAAAATTTAAAGTCAATAATAATAAACGGAATTTACGGAATTTATTGGTAAAGACTAGAGATAATAATGAACTCGTTGCTGCGTTAACACATCAAATGCTCAACAACAAAGCGTAAGACGAAAACCAAAATGCCAATATCAGTATTCAACTGCACGAATTTTATGCTTCTCATCAACTCTTTAATTATGACATAATTAAAGAATTCAATGTCAAAACGTCCTGTAAATTCTGTTTTTATCTATACATTTTAATTTGATTAAATATAGTATTTAGCTGTCAATACAAGACAACAATTATTTGTTTTTCGTATTTGGCCATATTTAAACATTATTTTTGAATGTTGAAGAGCTTGTTTAATACATTTATTTATTTTAATTATCCTTTATCAACAAGAATAAAAAATTGTAATATTGTATATATAAATATTTAAGAAAAATCGCGATAACATATAATTTTGTCAAAATTTCAAGTATTTAATGAAAATAATAGTAACAGTAATAATAAAAGCAAATTAAAGTATAATATTTTTCAGAAGTCTAATAACTACTTATAATGTTATAAAGTGCGCTGAATAAAATTAACTGGTGTCTTATATTTATTGTTGTGTAAATATTTCTTTTAAGTTTATAATTGCATTTATTTAAAATTAGTATAAAATTGAATTAATTTTGTTAGATTTGGACTGCGTGTATTGTTTTAATGAATGAAAGCACAAAGTATTTCGACAAAAAATACATATTTTTCATTTTTAATTGTTCTATATTATATTTAAATTTCTTTAAAGGAGATAAGCTTTTTTTATTTTAAGTAAATACATATTCTATATTTTTTACCGACATAATATCCAGTAGCTTTAAATGTTTTTTGAAGTTCAATTTGCATCGACAGTATAAATCCTGTGAAACATTACCAAAATGCTGAATGTTATTGACTTTAAAATGATATTAAATTAAAATAACATGCTACCTGAAGGAGAAGAATACATTGAATTTGAACGGTGTGTTTCAGCACGCACTTTTAGAACAGATTGCACTGGTGAACCTTGGCAAAGAAAAAAAGATCCCTGCATGTTGCATTGGTGCTCATATTCAATCAATATTTCTTCCACTTTACATCTTTGTGTGCTCGTATATGTAATACAACTTTTATTATAGATTTTTCCTACTTGATTGATTTCTGAAAAAATTTCGTTCATAACAAGCTGTACAGCAATAGAAAGTAAAGTAAAAATTAATAAAATAATTAATTAATAGAAGGCAAATTAAAAAATACAAAGTAATAAAATGATAAATAATATATAATAATAAAAGCAAAATTAGGATGATTATAATTAATAAATTTAATTTATATAATTAAAGAAGAATAGTAAAGTGTACATTTTAATGGCATATACATATTATGCTTTGTGTGAATCGGCAATGATACATACTTCGTATAATTCTCCAGTTGAAGTTTGAAGAACACCATTACCGAAAATGAAAAGATTACTATAATCGCGATTAAATAATTGTAAAATCTTTGGAATGTCATATTTTTTGTTCATTCTCGGATGTGATATCAAGTATGACAAATCACCGATGTCTATAAATGCCGTTTCGCCACCTGATCCTGCAAATATTGACGCTGTCAGCACAATAATGAATTATATATACTAAATTAAAAGCGCTAAGTAGATCTCTTACCTGGTGCAACAAGGTTGAATGGTTCCCGAGACCATAGATCAGGATATTTGTCCCATTTAACTTCAGCAGTCTCAAAATGTTGTTTCAATCCATCTTCTAAAACTGTTATTATTTATTTGTGTTATATATTTTTTGAACATGATTGTATTCCAGGATAAAGTTCCAAGTGTATATACTTGTTATATTTACTATTTGCGAGTACGTCCTTTTCAGGATTAAGAAGGCTCATCTGTCTAACTGGCATTTGGTTTAGAATATTATCATTTGCACTCTATTCCATAATGCACAACTTGTATAAATCACATAGGTTATAAACAGCAGCAAATTGAAAAAAATACAAAATATTTTATATTAAAATTTTGTAATATGACACTGCACAATACATTTCAAAGCAGAAGAAACCATACGATATTATTATTATAACAAAACATTATTGTTATAGCAATATTATTATTTGCAAATATTTTTATTATATCGTGTAACAGTAATAATACTAATGGAATTTAATATATAAGATATCCTAAATTTTAGTGATTTATTAGAAGTAACGAATCTAAAAATTAGGCTTCCTTGATATCGAGCAATAATTACAAATTGATTTTTAAGATTATGTTTTATAATGAACATATTATTCGTGAATATCGATCTTATTATCATAATTTTATCATCTTTTTATTATGTTACTATTTTATAGTTCTATTTTAGCTAAAAACCAATTTGAATTTTTAAAAAATATAAATTGCGGTTTGAAAACACGAAAAAGTTTCGACGAATATTTTTGTATAGTCATTTATAAGCAACAAGTTTTTTTTTTTGCATTGTTATTATTCTTTTGTATATTTATCTTTTTTAGGAGCGTATGTGATTCTTGCATATAAATAAGAGGGTTCTAGAACTGACGAATAAGAAGATATCTTTTGATATCTATAGGATATATTCGAAATTTATTTTTAGTATCATAAAAATGTGTCACTTCTTATTAAAAGAGTAGAATATATAATAAGAATATGTCTAAACTAATAATATATATATCGATGTGTATTATGTAATTTAGACTTACTTAAATTTTGATAAGCACAATCAAAAATATGTTTCTCCTTTGATCGCACGAACGTAAATGACACGAAACGTTTTCAGAAGGAGATTTTCTTAAGACGAAAAGATACAAATTAAAGCGCGCTTATCACAATAACAAGTCAATATTATTGTGTGAGATTCTAAAAATGTTTTTATCAGTATTCTTAGGAGAATTTTAATAAAATTTAATAAAGATGTACATGTTTCATGGTAGTAAGGAAAAATATTTTAAATTTGTTAATTTTATTCAACATAAAAGTAACTTAACTTTAAATAAAGTAATATTTACATATAAGGTGTTGCCTCAGAACAATTTATACATTTGATTTATCTAATTTCTTTTAGTTTTGTAAATTCTCTTTAGAATTTTATTGCAATGACGTAAAGTAGAGAATATTATCACAGTAACATAAATAGAGTAACGATATTCTAAGACGTTTTCTGGTGTTATATAATTCTTCAATGTAAACTATATTAAAAATATTTTTAATGTAATTGTAATTACATTAATGTAAGTGATAATTTTTTATTTTTAGAATCTTATTATTTTTCTACAATAATAACTGTACACAATGTAATTTTTCCGTACTTTGTCTATTATTTGCTAAATCATAAGTGGAAAACAATTTTATTATAATAATATAATTAAACATTTTCTAATAAAATTAAAGCAAGAGAATAAATTTTTATATATTTTATGTATTTAAATGTAAACGATACAACGAATACAATAATTTTGACGAGGCACTTTTGAATTGAAAATTGAGTTATACACTTTTGCATAATAACATTTTAAACATTGTATAATAAAAATTCATTATTAATACTTATATATTTTTTTAGGTTAATGCAATACAATAATTAATACAGCACAATAACATTCATTGCAGCAACTTTTTTATTATAACATTATATATGTATACATATTTTTAACTAATCATTATTAATTATTTGTAGTTTTATTTATCTCAACCACATCTTTGTAATTAAATTTAAGCGCAAATGAAAATAACATTACGATTCCATCATTAATCGATATTTAAAGAAATAATAGTAGCGGAAATAAAAAATAGAGAAATAATAAATAAAAATTACTCAATTTAAAATAAACTTGTTTCGAAAAATTTTATTTTTATAATATATGAAGATATATTATGTGTATCAGTTCCTAGATTTGAATGAAAGAAGATCTTGTTTGCTGGATTCTATGGACATCTGCGTTTGACATTGAACACATAATAATCGAGAGAGGGAGAGAGAGAGAAACATGTGTCATGATATACATATAATATATTGATATATAGATACTCTCTCGTGTGTGCGAGACGATTAGGGTGATCTCGTGATTAACTGCACATTTCGCATGAATTTAGACGCGCCGGAGACGAGATTAGTCGGCGTCCCAACCGGCCAACTCGAGGAAGGTCGCGATCAACTGGAAATCCGATGTCTCGCCGATGCTAATCCACCGGCTTCGATACTTTGGAGGAAAACGAAGAGTCCCGGTGTGACCGAGGTAGCGAGTATCGGGGAGACTCTGATGTTCTCCCCAATTTACAGAAATCACGCCGCTGTTTACCTCTGCGAGGCGTCGAACACCGAGGGGGAGAGCAGTCCGATTTCGGTCCAAGTGTCCGTAAATTGTACGTATGCTGTGTGCTGTGTGTTGCTTTCCCGTCACTCTAATTTGTCATCTTTATTTGATTTGCATTCTAAAATTTTTCTCGTAGTTATTGGTAATTTATGTGATGCTGGAATTTCCTTATTGCTCTGATTTTTCATAAAATGTAATTTATTTCTGTATCTTATTGTTACATTATTGCGTGTATGTATATCAATGTAATTTTTAAAAAATACAGAATTAAAGTTACTAGAAACTACATTGAAAACATTTTTTATTCATAACTTTATTTCTCAGAATGAGTTGGTTTGTCACAGATCCACCGATGATCAGCGCAGTCGGCCCAGATCGACTGACAACTGCATTGTTGTATTCTGGTGCGTCATTCGAATGTCACGCAGATGCGATGCCACCGGCTGAATATAGGTGATTAAATTAATTACTTGATTTTTTATTTTTCTAGATTTATGCACATTTACACGCGCATCGGTAATCTAATTTAATTATTTGAATGCATTGTGATTTTTTCGTATAAAGGATATTACTTGAAATAGTATGTTTGCTATTGACACACCGAATTATGAATATATATTATTGTTTATTTTATATTAGAGAAATATGTACGGATATAATATTTTGTGTCATTAATTGTTATGCAGAATTTTAATTTCTAACAATTTTGATTCGTTTCTTTTTTTTTTTTTATTAGAGAATAAAATAGATCTCATAGCTTTGAGATTTCTTATGAAGACTCTATTAATCTTCATTTTATATTCTATTATTTTTGGCACCCTTAAGCCGTACAGGTGGATCAACGTATTTATCAATGAGTAAAAATGTTTTAAAAAATCTGAAAAAATTTATATATTTTCTTTAATCCTTCTAAATCAAGACTAGAATAATAAATTTATAAACTAATTTGCTTAAATAGTTTGTTTTACAACCATTCGTTTTCGAGGAATTGATACTATTAGAGATTGTATAAACAAAAATGATCCATCAGTATGGAGTAAGGATTAATTCTTTTCTTACATTTTTTTCTCATCTTTTTGTTATCATATATATTTCTACCGTGGCAAATTCAGATCTCAGAGTACCTTTAATCTGTAAATTTCTCCGTGCGGTCGCGCGTGTGCAGATGGGCGCAGATATTCACGGACGGCCGCATGCCGTTGGAATGCGGAACGGGGCAGCGATTGATCCTGACGAACGTGACGTACGAGCAACAGGGTCAATATATATGTCTCGCATCCAACAAGATCAATGGCAACATCAGAGAAGTTAAAAGTGACCCTGTGTCCCTGCAAGTAGTCGGCGCTCCACGGGTAAGATGACGCGTCGTCAGAAACGTGCGCGGCGGAACGTTTTGAGAAAGTTTTGCTGCAAATCAGAATTACCGAGGGGGGGGGAGGGGGGACCGACATCGACGAATAACCGTTTCTGGCGGATCTGTCACGAAAAAATATCGCCTTTGTTACTTTGCGGAATCCTGAATCATCGAATATCTCTCGCGCGTATGCGTTGAAACGGGATGCCCGCGAATACAATACTTTGCTTTCAACTTTGAAAATTTTCCAGATGCAATATCGGTGAAGAGAATTAATAGGATGTAGTTTGCATAACGAGACAGAAACGATGTTGCATTTTGCTTCATTATCTCGTGTAGAGAAACAATGTACATATAATACCAAGATAAACTTGCGCGAGTGCGTAAACGGCAACAACTTTGCTCTAAAAGAAGATTATATAATATAAAGTAATCGATTATAGATTTAAAGAGATGATTTGATAACCAAATTAAAATTAATTATATTAGAGCATTTTTATACATATATATGTCATTTTTATCAAAATTCAAATAAGTTAATGCATTTTACAACATTTTTTGTGATAGTAAAGTAAATTCTATGCATCGTCATTTTTAATAATTATGATAAAATTAAAATTTCTAATGATAATAAAATAAAATTTTTAATAATTAATTTGAAATTTTTTGTAATATATATTTATAATATATCTCAAGTACACACATACAAATGTGATTTCAAATTTCAATATTTTTAATGGCAGTATGCTTTGTAGTCTTTTTGTCGTCAACAATAATAACTCGTCATCAGGTTTTATTGTGCCTTGTACACGATATTAAAAATCGATACTTTCATTAATTTGTAACGAACACCAAATTGTTTCTCTCAAAAAATGTCGATGTTATGTAGATCTGCAAATCTGCTTTTGTTCTATTCAAATGCATGAAAATACTATAATAACAATTAATTGGAAAGATTCACTTCAATGCTTTCGCATATAACAATCTATTATATAAATACCCGTGCATAATCGTTGTAACGAATTTTTAAACGAATTTCCACTGTGCTTAATTCATCAGAACATATTCGGCAATAATAGGTTCTTTATTTATCTTTAGAGCAAATAAAACGCGAATAAATCTCTAAATACTATAAAAGTAACATATACAGGCAAATATTGAGTTATATATTGCAATTATTGTGATATTATGATGTTTTGCAATTCGACTCTGTTTGGCGACCAATAGTTAATTATTCAATTAATAATACCGATAACGGAAGTGAAAAGACCTTGATATACAGCAATATTTCTTTTTTTTCTCTTTATTCAATTTGTTCGCTGGCAGATCACACGCGACTTAATGCAGGTCACTGGCTACGCAAAGGTTTGATTTCCGTTTGATTTAATACGAAACCTTTTCATCTGTTCAGCAATGCTATTAATGTCGATATCTCATCCAAATTGATTTTGGCGCTGCACATACGGCTTATATGGTTATATTACATCTCGAAAGTCGAATATCATGTAAAGGAACAATCAAAATTTTTATTATACGATTTATTTCATACTTGAAAATCAACTTGACACGTTGATATGCACACGACCTAATTAAATCAACGATTTTAATTATGTACGTAAGTGCCATATAATTTCGCTGTTATAAATGTTGCGAAAATGATTTATATATATATATATATATATATATATATATATATTTGTGCCTGCGTACATTTCAATGCGAGATTGATAAAACAGAGAATTTTAAAATGCGATACAGCAGAGATGAATACAAATTATTTCGGCGAATTATCTACAATTTGAAGAAACGTGTTTGCATTGTAATATTTTTATTTCGCAATAAACACGGCTCAATATCACATTGAATTGAGCTACATAATACGCGCATCATAAATCATAGATATCTTTTCGCGATGGAAAATTGTACTCACAGCGGGACCCCCTGTCAATGAATGAAATATCATTTCGCTTTGATATCGAATGCTTAGTCATTCGTACCTAAATTAAGTCGTAATTTTCATCAAGTCACTACCATTTTTCCTGATAATGTCTCTTTCACGAAGGTTGCGATATATTGGCAGATAAAAAAAATTGCGGCTATTTCCAGTATTTCAATTTTCATCATAAACATTTCCGCACCATTGATTAATCGCCACTATGTATTTGTCAACGTATCGACCGTTTGTATAAAATATATTACGTTTTTATGTTGAATTTTCGCTTGCAATCATAAGCCATTATTTATTTTTTATTAATATATCGTATTCCATAGAGCTTTGACATAATACATGAGTTAAACTACGGTTGAAAAAACGGCACATTGTGAAATCGCTTATCAGAAAGCAATTCGTAGCGTTTGCGCTCATCGTTTGATGAAAGGGATGGAAAGGAAGAGGGTAGGAGGAGGGCGGTAGCAACGAACTTTCCATTCAAAGGATGTTAAACATGTGTCGCAGGTGGTGAAGCCGGCCATCACCGAGAAGTTCGTCGTCGTTACGACGGAGGGTAGCCCAGCCAGATTAGAGATCAGACTGTGCTCCGACCCGAAGCCACGACTCGTGGCCTGGGAATGGGGTAGCACCAGACTGCACGCCGGTTAGAGACTGTTTGCCTTAAACTATCAGAAGAAGTACTCGATTGCGTCTTTGGTCTTTTCTCTCTCTTTCTCTCTCTCTCTCTCTTTTCTTTGCGTATTCTGTTCAAGAACGTTGTGCATCGAGAGACAATAAAATAACGTAGATAACGTAGAGAAAGAAGCAAATAATAGAGAGAACTTCTTCTATTACTTTAAAGTATATACGCGGATACGTAATGTTTAATTTAGAAAATTTAAAGGTTCAATTTGAAGTTTATATTTTTACTTCAACTTTATCTCATTGTTACATATATTATTATTGATAGCACACCTTAATATTATTATCAATTTTTATTATATTTGAAGTTATTTTTTATCAGAATTTTTATACGTAAAAAAGGAGTCTGTCAAAGATATAGTTTATGAACTGAAATTTTTTTAAAAAGATACATAAAGAATTGTGATAAATTGCTATATTAGATCCATATTAAAAGTAGGATTGTAAAGGATTAATTTATGTAAAATTAAGAAATAACATTATACAAAAGTTATTGTAAATGCGATAGATTCGTTCGCATTGTATTCGAGTAAAAAAACATTATTCGGATAGGATCAATGAATTAATAGGTCGATCAGTAGATACTTAAGGGAACTTAAAATAATATTGATCTCCTGGCTGCTTTGTTTTACTATTCTATGTTCTACAATAGCGCAGTAGATTGCTCACCACGCGAGCCAGCCGCAAATGATAGCCACGCTCTTTATCTTTGTAAACGTCTCGGTAAACACAAACCACACATGAGCAGCGTATGTACGGAAGAGATACCACTTTTGAGGCACGTTGTTGGCGTGTAAAATTATTACAACCGCGACGACGAGCTGACTCGATTTTACTTTGTTTCGCTTTGACTTTCATCCCTCGGCTATCACGCAACTTTGCTCCGCAATTCTTCCTTCGTTATGCATTTCCACAAAACCCCCATCACCTTGTCTAACAAACCATTAACGTGTAAAACTTTTACTTTAGTTTTTCTTTCGAATATTACAAACAGTTGTGTGTTAATTATTATTAATGTTTTCTTCTCTCATCCACTTTTGCGAAACTATAAATACCGTTAAACTTTCCTTCATTTTCATTGAACCAGCGAAAAAAATCACTCGAGCTTTTCTCCGGGATTGCCTCTTCGTACACATTTTTTTTTCCTTGTGCTTCTCGGTATAATTGGCACTTCACCGTGGGTACCTTATCGACGATCCCACCGTTGCCGTTGCACAGTCGCAATTACTTCCTAGTTAATTGATTATTCGCCCGTAACACGAGCTACGAGATCGTTTCGGTCTTGAGACATCCGTTCAATTTCCGCAAGACCCAAATCGATGTACTCTACTCGCGCCATGAATTTTTTTCCGCCCGTCGTTACTCGAGATACCGGATGATTAATTAATCTCTGTTGACACGGGTTCTTCGCGCCGGGATAATTACCTACACTACCGTGAAGAGTATATAATATTTAAGAACCTTTATTATCTCGTGTATATTTTTTATTTTTTTTTTTTTATTAATATTATTTATTATTCTTTACTTTTTTTTTTAATGATAACGCTTCGTTAATTTGATTTTTATTACTCATTAATTTTCTATTATTTTTTATATGTATTAATTAAGTGTCTATTATTTTGCGAAATTTTATTTCAGTTGTTCGTAGAAACGGAAGAATACAAATTGTCGAGAGATGCATGGGTTCGTTCTATTATCGACAGGTGAAGTTCTGGAACCGCGTTATCGTGCTCTTGATCTGGAGCCGCTGGCTTCAGAGGATTGTTACATAGCGATCTTAGAGTTGACAAGTACGGTAAAAGAGGATCAAAGGCTATATCACGTTATCGTGGAGAACGATCGTGGCAGTGACAGACGAGCGCTTATGCTGAAAGTCGATGAGCCTGGCCAGGTAAACGTTACATACGCATATACGTACGCACACAATTGTAATATTTTACGAGTTACAAACTATTTTTAAAAGACATCTTTTAACATTGTCTCAAAGACAAACTCTTTTCGTAAACAAAATAGAAAATATATACAGGAGTTTTTTATCTTGAGACATTTAAATATCTGAAAAAAATACGTATCGTACGAAAAAATGTTTGAGACAAAAGTTATATGGTTTCGAGGGGGCCATAAGATGGTACCATTAGTTTGACCTTGAATAATCGCTTGAAGGTCATGTAAAGGTCGTCTTGAATTTTTTAAATAGGACACCCTATATATTTCTGCACCCTATATATTCTTGTAGCTTACCTCGAGAGCTTTCCAAAACACTATGATAAAGTATTTTTTCACTAATAACTTTTCGAGTTATAAGACTTAAAAGTTTCAGCATTTTGACATAAAATACAAAATATCTCATAAAATATTTGTTTTTCGATAATCTTACCCTAATACTTTTATGCATAGAATAATGAGACAAATCAATTGGTGTAAGAAAACTGCATCGTTATGTTTAAAAAAAAAGTATGTAGTTGCATGTTGCAAATTGCATACTTTTTTTTAAAGATAACGATGCAGTTTCCTTACACCAATTGATTTGTCTCATTATTCTATGCATAAAAGTATTAGGGTAAGATTATCGAAAAACAAATATTTTAAAAGATATTTTGTATTTTATGTCAAAATTTAAATGTCTCAAGATAAAAAACTCACCCTGTATGTGTACCTATATATATTAATAAAATTTTCGTTGAAATTAATTTACATTAATGTTATTATAATTTACATTAAAATTCTCACGAAGTAAAATATAAAAAGAATGTAAATTTACATTATTATTTATACAATTAATATTTATACGTATAATACACAAAGAATTCTAAATAATATTTATAATTTTTATAAATCATGTACTATGTGTGTAATGTGTTATCTGTTATACGAACGACCGCGCGAAATATTTCTCGGCGCACATAGAATATTCTTCTCTGCCGCAGATTCCGCTCGTTATCGGCGCAGTAGCTGGATTCACAGTGCTCTCGGTGCTGATAATGGGATTCGTTTGTTTCCTACGTTCGGATAGATGCTGCGTAGCCAGAAACACAGTACCGGCATTGCAGCAAGTGCATTGGTAAGCACGCGATATTGCACTGCCCGATGATTTATAGACAAGTAGGCGCCGCCGTGGATCACGCGCGATGCTCCAATATTGTATACATTTGAACAGAACTACGCTAGAGAGTGTATCTACGAATTTGCATATGCAATGATACGAGATTTTTACTGCAAAAATACATGTATTCTTCAAACGGACGGGGAAATTTTTCTGAGTCTTATATCTCTCGGTCTGCAAGAGAAAAAAATAGTTTTAGGAACAAGAAAAGATTTGTGGAAGCATTTTGTTAATTCTACTTTTATAAATTTTGACGATTTAAATTTCTTTTCGAGTTAAATGAGCCTTAGAGAAAAACTCCTTTAAAAGAATTATGTGAAAAGCATTTTCTCGCGTGTATCGCACGGGGGCGTACACAACAAAGCATCTCTAAATGAAACGTAACTAGAATAATATATCCGCCGTTTCTGTAGTACAAAGGCTTCCAACGCTATGATAGAGGATCCACGTTTGGCAGTGGATACGATGGAACGTACGAGTCAGCACTTCGTTCCAGAGAAACGAGCCAATCACGTTCTCAAACCCGTCCCATCGCAGCAATACCAGCAAGAATGTTATCAGCACGACCAACATCAACAGCAACATTATCAGAGGCATCATCATCATGGGCAGCCTCACGGACAATACACATTGCAGGTCAGATAAGTTGCAAATAAGATAAAAAGAAAAAACGAACTACTCTCGCATAATTAAAATCCGACGGGTTTTTCGCGTTACTTTTTCCCCTATTCTTTCTCTCTCTCTCTCTCTCTCTCTTTATTTAATTATTTGTCACACTGTTGCTTCCAAATTGCACATAAAGTTTGCAGCAAGTTTCCGACACGATTCCTTTAAACATGTTCGAAATTAGTTACTGTAATTTTAGTTTTTGCAATCGTGGAGTTTTGCACGGCAAGATACTGTATTTTAATTTTTCAATGCAATATTATACTACATTTTGTATTATTATTTTCTGTGTATTGTTTCATCATACAATTAGAAAGCATACAATTACGATGGCAGCAAGATTATCGTGAATGAAAGTTATACTGAAAGTAAAGGAAAAGATGAATTTTTTTGTGATAAAAAAACTGATTTTATAAGATGTCATAATTGTTAGTGTACTACTCTGTAATGAAATAATCTCTCAAATAGCTTTAAGTAATAAAAAAATGTATTTTTTTTTATTTGTCTGTATAAAAGTATAACATTTATATTTATTTAATTTATTTACATTTATATTTGTATTCATAAGTCTCTTTTTTATGCAAAACTCTACTCGCTCTCGTTAATGTACATTAATCTTACCACAGAATTCGTATTCTCCCTCGATTTTGCAGTGTCACCGACCAACACGTCACTAGTTCTTAGCTCTATTCCGCTTTAAACAAGATTCTTTTTCAACCGCTTGCTCACTTTGCACTTGCTCGAAAATAGCCACCTGACCAAAGCACGCGCGTTTAAATTTAATCGGTGCATTCGCGAAAGCGAAACTGCAAGTGCATGCAATTTGACCTGCAAAATAAGCCGTTCGGATTAAGCAGAGCGATTTAACTAACGTAATCAACGGATCGATATTAATATATAATAACTCGAATGTATATTTCTATCGGTTAATTCATCGAATTGTTTGTCGGTGACTACCGTATTAATTTTTCAATTATTTGCTTTCGGGGGCTCGTCAAGTAAAATGAGAGAAAATATAAAATTGACAATTTGTTTAAAGCATTGACGCGCCCCGTACGTATATGTCCATTAATTGAATCAATGAGCGAGCAATCTTGGCGCAGGAAAAATTCCTTCTACAGGACGAAGAACGGGACACGCTAAATCGGATTAAAAAAGGCAAGGAACGAGGAGCGCAAACTTTCCACCTTTTCTCCCGAAAAGATCTCGAAGGTTTTATATATAAATAAAAAAAAAAAAGAAATTGTATATTTGTTGTTCTCTCGCTCGATCAGACACGACCAACGTGGAAAATGTAAAAATATAAACACACGTTATATACGCTTTAATGTACCAAACGCATTCTATTAGATCGTCCAAAAATTTGTTGGTTTACTTTTTGTTGAAGAAATGACACGCGTACGTCATCTTCGCTCGCGATTTTACGCGCGTGAAAGTTTATTACGATGTTACGATCGTTATATAATAACGTAATTAATACGATTATATTGAAACGACACTATCCATTAAAGAAGTTTTTAGACGATCCGACATTAAATTACGATACTTATGCAGCGACACGCGCTGCTCACGCAAGTATCGAACGTATCACGTTCTCCGATCGCGATAGTTGCTTGAGTGATTTATGCGCTCGGTAGGGTGCATTACGCATGCATTTGGTTGCATCTAGTTCCTGGGTGTCCCTCAACCAATTACCGCTGTGTCCTTGTTTGTAATTTAATTTAGATAGATGTACATAAGTAGAGCGTGTCGACGATAATGCTACCATCCTATCCTGCCGATTGAATGAACGCGCCCACGTGTTCCCATCTATACAGAGCGCATCGTATCTTATTTTTGTAAAAAAATCACCGAATTAAGCTGAATTGAACGGAATTCGTTTTGCTTGAGATTGAAATGCTTAATCTCTTGAACGCAATTCCTATCGATTCATCCGAGTTGGCTCATTTTTCGCGCGGATAGCTCACCTCGTGTTGTTTTGATTTCGCTTGCATCCAGAAAGGAGCGTATTCTCTGCAGCCGCGCGTCCTGCGGGATTCAAGAACGTAAGACTGAACTCGGCCGAGACCGCCGGAATTTACGCTTTAAGTAGCAGCACTTGACGACAGACGACCGATCGCGCAACGAGATCATCCAATCGTTTTGAAAACGTACAATAGTTGTAATTAATTATTACACAAAACTCGTTACTGCCGTATTCAATACTGCCATTTTGAAAAAGAAAAAGAGAAAATTATAAGCGCGATTAGCAAATATCAATATTACAAATGCATTTTTCTTATACACCTATTAATTAAATCAATGAGCGAGCAATCTTGGCGTAGGAAAAATTCCTTCTACAGGATGAGAAACGGAACACATTAAATCGGATTGAAAAAAAAAGATCAAGAAACTAGTCAAAGATTTTATATATAAATAAAATATTGTATTTGTGTGTTCCCGACACACGACCAACAGATGCAGATATATAATATGTATAATATACACGTTATACGCTTTAATGTAATACCAAACGCAATCTCTATTGGATTGTGTAAAAGTTTATTGCGCATTGAGATCGTCAAACGTTTTGAAAAATAACATAAGAAAATAATTGTAATTAAGTTGTAACGCAAAACTCAACTCATTACTGCCGTATTCAACTCAGTACTGCCCTTTTTGAAAAAAAAAAAAAAGTTGTTGGCGCGATTAGCAAAATATCATTACTACAAACATATTTTTCTTTTTATTTGATTGTTGACATCATATACTTTTAAATAACTAATAAATAAGCTAACAAATATTGTAAAGGAACTGTCATATTGAAAAATGTTTGTATGATAGGTATTAATTAGTTGAAACTATGCTCATTACAATTTAACGACGATATATTGCTATCTCATTAAATATATTATATAAGTGCATATGTACATATACATATACATATATCCGTTTAGATTACTATCCTGACGTACGAATCGTCGTCCAATCAATGAAAGTTTTGATGTTAACAGCGATGTAATCGCCCATCCTCACGTTCGGGATACATACAGTGTGCTTTTACATCGCTGTTGCAAACTGAGTAGCTTAAACAGCCGACAGCCGACAGTGATTTGATTCGCATTTGTATAGTAGTCGTATACGCGAATAATTTATCCGTTCGAGAGAGATTCTCGAAAAACGGGGAACCAAACTGTACAGATCGTTTCAGAGTGTGTCAACCAACGAGTGAGCATGCCGGAGTTGCATTTTGTATGTACCCTGCACATCTTACGAGATTATATGTACAGAGAAACCACCCACTGGTTACTTTCATCCCTATTTCAAATACGACGCACCATGTTGTTTGTCGTTACCTCGATCTTCCTGATAAGATTAGCTATATTGTATCTCCTGGTTGTTGCCATTGTCATTAATTAAGCCTGAAGCGAGTACCACCGACTTTGTAATCGAATTAATG